>NW_008239553.1:19221067-19266598 GCF_000691975.1 Corvus brachyrhynchos
AAAAATTGCCTATTGCATAACAGGAATAAAAGCTGTGATAAAAGCATATACCTGTTAAAAAGTCCAGGGATCTAGTCAATAGCATAACTATAAAAGCACTTACTATTGGTAAAAGTGATCAGCAAGAGTGATCAGTTTCTCATTTGCTTATAGTATTTTATAATTACACTTATTTTAGATTACAAAAGATCACCAAAAAATGGTGTACAAATGCGTATTATCTGTTTCTATGTCTCAATAATTTAAAAACAGGTGAGTGATGTAATTTCCACAAAAACTGTGTGGATTAGACCTTAATTTACAATATAAAGGACATGTAAGATAAACATTTAAGAGTGGTATTTTAAAGATTCAATTGCTAATTAATTACTGTAACAAGAAGTTGAAGGCCAAGTTCCATTTTACTCACTTAGCACTAAGACTTAAAAAACAACCTCCCAAAACCAGAAAGGAAGTTCACAGCAATCCAAGTGGACTGGGATGAAGCTCTGAACTTCTACACTTTTCTATGCACATAGAAACTATCTATACCACCCAAACACCCTTTGTATTGTTGCTACCAACCCTACTGATACTTGAATGCACTCTATTTGCTCAGTTGTTGGTGATATAATTTAAGACTTGTCACACAATCAAAACATCAAATTAGACTTAATTAAAAGAGCAAAGGGAAACAGTATACGCAGATATATTAATCAACTGCCTCCAAGCAGCTCAATTCCAATACCCATTGAAACTACCAGAAATTTTTCAAGCAATTTCAATAGGCAACAAAATAGAACACAATCTTAATCGAACAATATTTTAAAAAAATCAAGTATCTTTTCTTTCAAGAATATCTCACAGTTCAATAAACTTTACATCAGGAAGTATTTTCCCATATCCATCCCAAGTTTTTCTTGACTTCATTTTATCAGCTCGATTCCTGTGTATTACCGACCGAGTTATCTAAATCTTCTCTCACTGTATTCATACGCCTCAAGTAACTTCTGTCCTAAAGTCTATTTCTAGGGTATAGCATTCACAGAACTCTGGATCTGTTTGTAAATCATGTAATTTCATTCTTCCTGTCAATTTTTGTATTTTTTTCAATTTTTTTGCAATTACTATGATGGTATTGAGATACCTGGAAGCTATTTTAAGGGTACAATGTGCCTAATACAAGGTACATCAGACTGTGCATGTAGCATGCCTATACAACGCAACAAAAAATAACATTTTGACTGTAATTAGAAGTACATACGCAAACTACATTAGGAACTAAACTTGAGGAGGGAAAATATTCAAGTGCCTAGATAAATTATACCATAAGTAATAGTAATATAGGATAGAAACTGTTGAAAATAAAGATTTGAGAACAGAAGGAAATACTACGTTAACATTATTTTACTTACTGCCTTACAGAACTAGTAACACATGAACAGCTCAACTTTCAAATACTTTTCAGTAAGTAAACTACTATATGAGAAAATCATAACAATGGGATAAAAGGAAAAGTCATTAATGGGAAGTCTAATGCTTATGTTCATTTAAAAATGAAACTTACCATATAAAGAATATTCTGCCTCCTGCCCTGTATCGCTCTCACTAGATGTTGATGTTAGGCTAGTAGTTAGAGTATTACTAAGCGACTGACCAACAGATAAAACTGTAGTTGCTGTAGCTACATTGCTGCTGCTAGTAACACTGGATGTAGACATGGTCACTGTTGATGTGGTACCAGTTGTAGTCAGATTAGGAAAACTTTGGGCACCCATAAGAGGAGAAGCTATAGATAAAGATATGGTAAGATAAAATAAATGATTTGATGACTTGAAGAGTACAACTTACATGCATGACTCCTGTGTTGAAAAATATATTTGGGGCTGAAAAATTATCAGTGTGTTATTTTATAATAAAGAGCAACAGACTATAAAGGGGAAGGGTTTCCCAATGCAAAAGTGCATCTTACAACATAGATGCCCACTTCTGAGCTTATTCCCTTGCAAACATTTAAGATAAATAATTTTATCAAATAAAGCCCCAAAATCCCACTAAAAATCTGAAATTACTTAATTTCATTTTCAACATATGTAAAGAATTTCTGAAATCTGTTACTCCAACATTGTGATCTGTCTTTAAATCTAAAATGAAATTTAACATCTAAATTATCATATTATATAGTGCAAACAAGTTAACTACATATATAAGTGAATTGGGAAGAGAACATATTAAAACAAATGTGAAACTTGTGATGAATATGCACTTTTTCAAGGTTCTTAAATCAGCTCTGACTTGTTATTTTTCACACAACTACTAAAATATATGTTCATCACAGTCAACAAGCCTGAACTGACAGCACTGTGAAATGTATGACTTAAGTTGGATGATTTATAGAAATAGTTTTCAGAATAAGCAAGCAACAACTAAAAAGTTACCTTACTGTACATTCAATAAAACAGTAAATGCATTTTAGTTAACAACTGAAACAAGACTGAATTCACTATAGACTCAACAGAAAGAACTTCAGTAGTGTGCATAACTGAGTATAAGTTATACCTATGTGCAACTACACATTTAGAATCCAGTCTGCAAAACATGTTCTCACATGCTTATCTTTAAACAAGATTAATCACAAGTTTGGAGAGAAAAATTTGAGAGGTCATCTATACTAAGAATTTAAGCCTTAGGTTTTTCAATCTACTTTTTCTAAACTTTATCAAATGTAAGTTTTGCAGTTTTAAAAGAAACATTTTCATTATTGCCATTTATGTAAACTGAGACACTGCTTTCTTAAAAAAAAAAACAAAACAAACACCTCTGCATTTCATATTATTATCACCAAAGTTTGCAAAAGTTAATACTCTTGAAGAAGGATATAACAAAGCCTCTTCCCCTAACGGCATTTGGCAACTTTTTGTGAAAAATAAATGTTACTGTTTCTGCTTTCCTTCTCTGTTACATACAGCTACTACACACATCCCAGCCCCTTAAGAACATACCTAACATTCTGCAAATAAAAATGTAACAATGCAGGGAGGGTATGAAACACTAGTGTAATAATGAGGGAAAGTGCAAATTTTAAATTTAGAGCTGTTAATAAGCTTATGTTCTTCTCTATGAAAGCACGAAAATGAAAAACCAGTTTCTCTTTTGTTGTTCAAGAGCTTGAAAATACATTGTTCAGTATTCACATCTTTTACCCTCTGCTAATTAACAACAGCAAACTCTCTGCTGTTACAATAAACAGAAAAAGATATTAAGCATCAGCATTCCGTTTGCTCTGAATTCAAGAGCAAATTGAAACCGGCTACCCTAGATACCACTTAGCTTCTGGCAAATACTGATGTTTTCAATGGAACCAGTACAGCAAGTCCAGAAAGACTTACATCACTAACAATGATTTCAGTCTTGACTTTTGGGGTGTTGGGTTGTTGTGCATGGTTTGTTTGATTGTGGGGTTTTTTTGTTTGGTTTGGTTGGTATTTAGTTTGGTTGGTTGGGTTTTTTTAACCTGAACAGGCTAAAAACCCCCAAAAATAAATAAATTTAAAAAAAAAAAAAATCAAGCTTTTTACAATGCTCTAATTGAACTCTGGTGAGATTGCTCAAATTTAGTCTCTGATCTCTTTTAGCAATATGAGTTAACATTTACAGTTTCTATTCATATAAAAAGTATAAACCAAAATAATTCCTACATGAAAGATAATAGAATGTATGGCTATTTTTATCACAGAATTAAATTTTTAAGTTGCCCCGTTCTTATTTCTAACTTTTGCACTGTATGGTATCAAACATCCATGAAATCTTATATATGCTGTTGAAATATTTTACCATGTTTTTCAAAGGTGGTCTCTTTTCTCTCCCCTCAATACAAAAGTACTTCAGAAGCAGAGCCACTACCTGTCTAAAAGGGGATCATTTACTGGCAAGCTTTCTTTGAGTATCTTATTTACATTTTTATTGCAGGTTGTGAAAGACTTTCTGCCCCACCCCTAGTATCACAACATGAATGTAAAAAAAAAAAAAAAAAAAATCAACAACATTAAAAAAAAAATCCCTCCCAACAAAAAAAGAGAACATTCAGTATTTAAAAACATTTAAAAATGCTAAAAGCAAACACCACATTTCTAAATAAGGAAGCATAGAATCATAGAATTGTTAAGGTTGGAAGAGACTTCTAAGACTGAATCCAACTGTTAGCCCAGCACTGCCATGTTCACTGCTAAACCATATTCCCAGGTGCCACATCTACACAACTTCTGATCACTTTTAGGGATGGTGATTCCATTACTGCTTTGGGCCACCCATTCCAGCACCTGACCATGATTTCAGTGAAGAAATTTTTCCTAGTATCTAATCTAAATCTCCCCTGTCACTTCTTACCTGAGAAGAGAGGCTGCCCCCCACCTCATTACAACTTCCTTTCAGGCAGTTGTAGAGAGCAATAATGCCTGAACCTCCTTTTCTCCAGGCTAAAAAACCCTCAGCCACTCCAACCCTTCACCAGCTTCACTAACAACCATGACAAGCATGAAAGCTTAACAAGAAATTTGTTTTTTCTAGCTTGGGTAATTTCACTTTTTCTAACTTGCCTACCTCATGAAATGCAGTTCTCTGGTTAAAATACTATCACCATCAGAGAACAAAATACCTGACAAGTAACAACTTTGATGGGAGCACGCTCAAAAAAGAGTGAACTCGCAACAAGCAGGTTTACAACTTACCTTGCTAATACCTTGATCCTACATAAAATCTGAGAACATGCAAATGTTTAAGCATGTATATGTCGTTTAAAACAGTTAACTACAAACTTCCTTATATTTAATGCGCCTGAACAGTTCACTGAATCTAAGCCTTAATGACCATACCATCTCTAGAAAACACACAGTATTAGAGTACATTATATTATGTAGCTTGACAGAATCAGGAATCTGCTAACATTTCATTATACTGTAGTTCTTTTTCCTTTGTACTGTGTTCTTAGCTCCTATACTCAGACACTTCACAATATGCATAAACTGCCCTTCCTGAGGAAAATGGAAATATAACAGAAATTGGCATGTATAAGGTGAATATGCAAAATCTACACAGAGCAGAAAGCCTAAGTACCTGACATTAGCTACTGTTGCTAGACTTCCAACTTCTTGGTCTAAACCATACCCTCTCCTTAAACCTGTAATGGACATCAATTTCAAATTTTTTTCTATTTGATGGGTACCACAGTGTAATCTGACCTCACAGGGCAATGTAACACTTTTCAGCTGACAGGAACTCTGAGTCCTTCAAGAGTTCTACAGGTATACAAAAGGTCAAGGCTGCTCTAAGTACATTTCTCTGTTAGGCCAACACAATCCAAACTTAAGTGTAACAAAAGCCAAAGAAACAAAATCCTCAACTAAAAATAAAAATTGCTTACTTACTTGCAGTACTCACAACATTTCTTCCCAAAGTATTAGTATTGTTATCACTACTACTCCGGCTTAAATTCATGTTGTTTGTGGCATTGGTACGTGCTATGTTTGCCACTCTTCGTACAAAGGACTCCAGGCTAGAAGTTTCTCGAGATGATAAGTTCGGAACACTTGCACTGGAGCTCATGGGTGCCCCAGCAGCCAACAAAGAACTGACTGAGAGTCTGTTACTCGCTGAAGAGCTTAGAGGTCGTTGGGAAGCTGCTTCTTTATTAGTCAGTTCGGAGACTGAACTCACGTCAGGAGAGCTTACGCTAACAATTCCCATGGATATAGCACTGGACTCCCCAGGAGTACGTATTGAGTTATCAGGACCTAACTTCCTCTCTGCATTTTCGTTTCCCATGTCCGCTGTTAAGGTGCTGGTGCTCGCACTGGAAGATGACCCTATATCAGCCTGAGGCACACTATCAGCGGAAGACAGAACAACAATTGGTTCATGGACGTCAGTGCCTGAAACTATATTTTGCTCCAATACGCTTTCTGATCTCCGCTCCATTTTGGTCGAGCCCAAGCTGATGTCGCTGCTACTTGCCACGCTACACACAGAACTGCTGCTTCCTTTTCTACTTGAGGAGCCTGCAGCAGCAGTCGTCTTGTCTGGACAGTTGTTTTTCACCAAGCTGCTCCATGACTGCGTTGTGCCTGAAACAGTGGATGAAACAGGTTTGGGTGATGCCGCTGAGTCAGGGTCGTACCCTGGCGCAAGCTTGAGGTCAAACTTTCCTTCTGCGCCCATACGGTAAGAGTTAGAGCCACCAGCATCCCAGGTGACATCAATCCAGCCTGGAAAGGGACAGGAGTTTGTGAGATCCAGCAGAAAGCAGACAGGAGGCGTGTCAGACAGTAGCTCCACAATGTGGGATCAGCTTCTCATTAGGGCTCTATGTCTGAATCAACGAAATCACTAAGTGACCCTTACAGCCAATTAAAAAATAAGTATTTAAATATAAACAATTTAGTATTTCGCAATGTTGTCAATTTAGAGGCTGCTCATTCTTGCCACCTTAATCTTCAGGGTCACAGAATCCAGCTGAAAATAAAGTTTTCTTCAGGAAGGAACCTGACCTACTAGGATCTCTCAAAATTTTATTAGCATTTATCAAAATTGGATTCTCTAATAACAGAAATGTATATTAAAATGTATTGTAACTTTGTTAGTATCTACCAAGAAGCTGTAATTATTACAAGGACATTCAGTAACATTTTTCTTTGTTGGATGCTTGTGGATAAGCATATTTACCCAACAGAAGACATGTTAAGAAACTACTGAGTTTGAGATTTCTTATTCTTAAAGTGAAAGAATTAATTTACTGATACACAGCTTTTTAGTTCAGCAAGTTATACTGACTCAAACATTCCTTATTCATAAAAAAAGTCTTAAGGCAGTCAGGTAAGGGCTACTTCAAGTAAAATTTCAGGGTTGCAAAGAGAATGTGTTTCATAGAAAAAAAACTAGCCTGGGACCAGAAAAAAACTCCAAAGCAATGCTACTCTTCAGTTCCTTTATTAAATTATTATTTTGAGCAGCAGAATTTCTTAAGAGTTAAATATAATAAATCTGCAATAATGAGGGTAACATGCAAAATTTAGCTAACTAGGGCAGAAATGGGGGCAAAATTTATTTTTACTTGTCTAAATATGTACCATGATCTAAGAGTCACCTAAAAAATCCCTTCTAATATTTCTCACTTAACTGCAACAAATGTTGATGTAACTATTTTAATTGATACACATTTCCTTCAAGAATGAAATCCCTAAAGTTTAGTCTACTTCTGCAATCTCAGACAAAGTCAAAACAAGTATCAGGTCCAGATACACACATACTTTTCTTTATTAAAACAGAAGAGAGCTAATATCAAGTAAAATAATCGTTTATTACTGTCAGGTGCACCTTCAGCTTTCAAATATCCAAAAGTCAATACTCCTAGACTGAAACAGATGATCACAGGCAATTTGCTATTTAGAAATATCACTCTGGAGAAAAAGTAGTTAAAAATGGATAAAGTTTTAAGATATGATAAGTAGACATCTCATCCCCAAATGAGCAGGTTTAGATCATGTTATTCTTGTATGATTTAGTTCCTTCTTCATGAGCTATAGCTGAGTAGCTTCATGTCACTAAAACTTTGAAGGATAAAATTGTGACGCAAATCTGAATTTTTTTCTTCTACAATTTACTTTCCTTTTTTATCAAATACAAAAAACTGCTCCATATTGTAGTTCGACAGTATATTTTTTCCCCTTTATGAATATCTGAACCTGGTATTTTTTTTCAAAGCATAACTAAATAACTGTTTTTGTTTTGTATAGTTCCTTTCCCTAAAGTATTAATGACAAGCGGTTTTAAATCAAACAAATTTTAAGTACGTATTATGTACTCAGAGTTGTACTGCTCCATCATTACAGGCCTAAAACAACATAAAATTTGTCTAAAATTGTGAACAAAGACCAAAAAAGTAAATGAGATACTATTTTCAAGATTCTATATGAAAGAAAGCTGGGACACGAATGAGATGGTTTGCATCACCATTTGATAAATGAACCTCAATTTCACCTATGGTTAAGTGGGAAAGTTTTACTGGAACATAGGAATAAAACCACTGATTTGGTAGAATACTACTCACCAATAACACCTCAGATCTTCACAATTATAATGTAGCTATGGATATTGTTGCATCTGATAAAAATACATGGATGATTGAAGACTTCCCTACAAGCTATACTGAACAGCTTAAATAAAGTTCAGTTTCAAATCATTTTAAGAGACTGTGTTTTGGACTTCTCCATGTTTGAAAGCTGACACCTCAATAAACTACAAGAAACTTTCAAGTCTGACAAAGAATGAACCTAAGAGTGGCTGAAGGTGCTTCAGAAACAAGGCAAGTCTTATACACCTCAAAATAGGGGGAAGAGAACGGAAAAGGTAGAAAGCATGTTCAGCTGACAAGATCATCACCTCCCCTGGAGCCTCTTCAATAACTTAACTTTTACTGAGCACTGACTTCCGTGGGTGTTGCAGGGTTTATTTTGCTCCTTAAGTTAATAAATTTTCATGCTTTAACTAAAAAAAAAAAACTTGATCCCAAAGAAGCTTGCAAGGTAGGAAAGGTATAGGATATAACAAAAGTCAAGAAAAATATTGCAAATGCTCAGCTAGAAGAAATGAAGAAGTTAATCATAGATTTTGCAGGCCCAAAGCTTAATTTATCAGCTTGCATCACTCACCTTCATATACTTTGTAACAAATGTCTAAATAAGTTTCGTATTTTAATAACAGTTTTGTGTTTTAATTAACCAAAGCTGTATAAAAGTTTCCTTTACAGCAAGAATTTTTTTTCATGCGTTCAAATGGAATTTCACAGATGGACCCCAACAACTGTAGTATTTTAAGCTTCTTCCCTCCAAAGTATTTAAAACTTTTATCAACTTTATCAAGACATTACAAAATAAATACTTTAACACTACCCATTCTGCATGATCTAATGCAACAGACATTTATAAATTCAGGCAACTCATGCTCACCATTATGCAGTTCTCCTGTAACAGTGCCTTCACCCTGTGGGCTTCCATCCTGATCTCTCCATTTCCAATCAATTCCTCTGATTACACGAGCTCCTGGAACCATGTATTTTAACACCTGAGAACGGACTAGACGTCGCTGCCTTCTCAGATTTGCTTCAGCTTCTTTAGCAGCTTTTCCTACAAGAAATGTAAGTTGAAAAGACTTGAAAGTATTGAATGGGCAATAATTTTGAGCTTATTTCTAAGCAAGTTCAACTGCACAAGTTAACCTCCTTTTTTACACTGATTTTTATGTTGTATGCTCATTAGCATTTTAAAGGAGCAAATAGGATATACACATTATTTTTCTTACCCAGCTGATCTTCACATACTCCATTCACAGTGCCATAAAGTTCAAATCCAGACAGGGAGAGGTAGTGTGTTTGCCCACTGGCATTCTTTCCCATCTGTTTTATTCTAACATGTCTCCAACCTTGTTTCTCATCTTTTGGAGGATCTAAAGGCCATGTTGCTGTAGACCTTTAAGTTTATTAGAAAGGGATGTTGGCAGGTAGCAGGGAAAAAAGAAAAGGCAAAACCAAAAAACCTTAGTACCAAAGCAAAAAAACCCACAGTGCTGATCATGTATGCATATTACAAGATATATAAACCTAATAACACCAGGGTCAAACTTTGGATGAGTGTTGGTGTTACAATTTTGTCAAAAAATAAAATGCAAAATTCATAGTGATAGAAAAGCACAAATGCCATTATGTGAAACACACTGAGAACCTATGAATCACTTGTTCTCCAGCCCATCCTTGATAATTTGTCACCTACCCCTTCTTTAGATAGATACATTATTACAACCACAGTACAAATTAAATTAGCCCACAGTCAAGCATGTTTTTAACTGCGCTCAGTTTTATGAAAAGTGATAAAATACACTGACATACCCTGGTTCATTGAGACTACAGTCATCAACATGAGTATACAAAGTAGTCCAGTTCTGTCCATCCTTAGATACCTGGAAAACCCAATTTCTGAGAGCAGATCGTCCATAACCTCGAGCATGACGTAATGTGTATGCTGATGGTATAACCCAAAGGCCAAGATCTATGGCAAACCAAGCATTCTTATCATCATTAGTGTGACAATTGAGAGCTGAACTGTCACGGCTCAGGATGTCTTCCAAACGACCGTAAGGCAGATTTCTTCCTTCTGAGGATGTAACCACTACTAATCCATAGGCTGCTGGATTTACCCACTCATATGCAGTTCTGTATCAAAAAAGAGAAATGTACTGTTCAATTATTACTTAAAAAAACTGGTTTCAGCAACATTTGACATTTACTGTAAATTGTGTATAAAGTTTATCACAAACCAAAATCATCAATATAATTTTAGGTAATTAGATAACTTTAGATATGTTCCAAACATCACTTTGTTTGGGTTTTTTAAAACACTGTAGCAAAGGGAAAAAAAACAAACCCAAACCAACAAAATCACACAGAACCATGGCAAGCAAAAACAAAGACCCAAATTTACCCACTACTTCACCTTCTTAGGGAAGCATACAAACAAATTCTCAACACAAGTGACTCATATTTTTCTATTATTTAAGCAGATCCAGAAGAAATGTAATTCTGTGATTAAAAGATACCTCCCACTTCTAAGAAAAAAACAAATTTCATTTCATTATGAATTCTTTGTCCCCATCCTGCCTCATGGATTATGGTTTATTGTGTCTGACTTTAAAATATCTAGCTTTGGAAAACTCACTTTGCATTTGTTCCAATCCAGTAAATAATTCCATTTTCATCAAAATCATGTTGATGCCTGAACACAAATGTTTGGCCTTCTCGTAGTTTACGTACAAAAACAAATGAAGCCCTGTCAAAGTCGTACCATTGCTTTGCTACCTACATATGAAAGAAAAGAAGTCAAATATTAAAGAAGCAGAATATAACCATTCCTTGTGAACTCTGTGTGTGGTATGTAGCTCACCATTTTCAGGAGGTACTGTTCTAGAGATTCAACAGTTGCCAATGGCTCCATCTTTAGCATTCTACCAGTTCGATCTATTAAAGATGTTTCCCCCGAGGCACGTTCCAAACGAAACCTCAAGCGCCTTGTCAGTATCTGAAAGAACAGCTAAACATTAATATAGGCTCTCCTGTTTAGGTTTTGGAATTTTAACAAAACAGTGTATATCACTACAAAGGTTTCAGTGGCCTATCAAGTATCTTTGTTGCACAACTTAAGCACTATATTCTAATGAAATGCTTTAAAAAGTAATTTCCTAGTACTACCTTTCTTTCAATTAACCAAACAATCCCTTACTACGACAGCCAATGTGTGACTCAATTACACATTCAGCTAACAGCTTCTCACTTTTCCTATGTCTTCCTAGCTTTTATTTGTTGACTAGCAAATACAATAATATTGAAACTGAAAATTATTTTCAAAAATACTGAACAGCAACAGTGGTTTTGCAACTTTTTGCAACTATTTCCTAGACATTTTACATGAAAACAGAAATATTTATACTTTTCTACCATGTTGCAAAATCCTGAAGTGTGCTTTCAAATAGAAAAAAATTAAGACTCCACACAAACTGGGAAAAAACAATTAATATTCTTAGCCAAACTGCCAAGATTCCTGCATAAGAAGCTGCTGACCCTGGAGGAATCTTGTATTACCAAATGAACATACAGCCCTAGATGGGACCCTTAAAATATTTAAAGCCCATTCCTCTGTTCTTACTAATAACTGTCTTGTAATTGTAGAGGGCATGTTCCTATATAAAGGCAACAATACCTGAAGAAAAAAGAAAGAACAAACACACTATCGCTTCAATCAAAATTTACTTTTACCTCACAGTGTTAAAGTGACAGTAGAGGAACACCCATGCATTTACATGTTAGAAGAAATAGATGCCAAAATTTGGTTGTTCTTTACCTAATTCTATCCACTTCTACAAGAATATGATTCTCACAGACAAGGTGTGTAACACATAACCTTCAGTTGTGCACCACTCAGTGTGATATGTTGTTATCACTGTGCATTTACCTGAAGATTATACGTAGATCCTGGTGTATCATACAAGTGGAGAGGTAGACGTTCAATAGATTCTAATACTGCTATCAATTTCCGAATTAATGCAACTGCCGGACGACTGTGAAAGAGAACAGTTACTATGTTACCACAAAACAAAACAAAGAAAAAAATTCTACAGTATCTCAGAAAACAGGATCCCGCTGAGACAACTATCTCAGCATGCTATTTCTACCAACAGTATCTGTTCTAGTCACATGGTTACAGCACAGTAAGAAAGATACCAATCTGCACAGGGATGAACAAGTCATCTTTATATTGTCAATAGATGTTCTATAGATTGACTCTTAGAGATAAAAATTTTCAACTGCTACTTTGATATTGGATGCTGTCTTGTAAGATCAATTTTTTATTCCATTGAAATGGAAAGAACAGGTACTTCGTCTTTAAATTATTTTAAACATACCATACTTCTTCACAATTTCAAAGGGGATTTTCTTGGTTTGGTATTATTTTTACCTTTCATCATCCTCATTTTCACTGAATGCTGTTTTGAAAACGTTTATCCTCTCTACCAGTTGACTACAGTCTTGTTTCACATCTAAATCAACATTCTAAGAGGAAAAAAAAAAGCTACATTTAATACAAAGTAATTAATTTCATTTTTATACAGGCAAAACCATCTATGTAGTCTCACTGAATTCCCTATTTAAAGTCTGTATGTGAAAAGCTAATCATCAGCCATTAGACCTGACCAGAGTTGACTTAAAGATTTTTCAAGGCTCATTCAAACTAAAGTCATCTATTGTGACAGCTTATCTTCTTCAATATGTAGACCAGTAACTGGAGCAAGTCTGCCCAATTTTCACCAAGACAGGAAAAAGACACATTTATAACGGATCTTTCAAATTACAGCACATGCCTTCATTTCATCTTTTTAAAAAAAGTTTTTCTCTCAACACTTATGTCTACGAACTCACATTGTTTAAAACTGTCAGCAGCGATTGAACTAAGCCACTACTGCACATTTCATACGGAGAAATAGTATTCTCGTCCTTCAACAGCACAATTAAGTTTTCCAGAGCAGTCTTCATTAAATCTCTCCAAGTATTTTCTCCCTCAATGCACTGAAAGACAAAAAGATCATTATCATGAAACAAGGTATGTCTGTTCACTTGCTTCAGTTGAAAAATAATGTCCTAGGAAAGTACCTAACTAGGTAATACGTGCATTAGAACTCCCCACATTGCAGACAGACATACTACGACTCTCCTTTACATCATGACAGACTAGTCAGAACATCATGTGATTTCCACTGATGTCACACATTAAAAATAAAGGAGATACACTTACCTGCCTGTTTGCATGAAGTTCCCATGCAGACTCTAACTGTGTTGCTATGTTCCTCAGTGTTACAACTACTCCTCGAGGCATACTTTCAACCGCTTTAAAATGATCATCATATAAATCTCTTGCCATAGTGCGTACCTACAAATGGATTTTGATAATCGGAAGTCAGACCTTACTGTAATGAGACTGTTATTTTACTCCTAGATACTGCAACCTTGGTCATCGTTTTTTAAAGTAAGTCCACGACAGGCAGACAAATAGGGAAGAATAAAAACCCATGTGCATAATGAAATGGCAAAGGCTGCGAAAGGAAAAACGTACAGGAGAAATAAATGGAAATATACAGAATCTTACTGACAGAAATGAAATTTACCATCATGTATTAAAGTTACAGCAGAAAAGGTAGGAGGAAAAGGTATTCTCAATCTGTCAATCTTTCTTTTAGAACTGTATCATGGATCAGGTAATCTTTTTAAATGTAAAATACAGCAGGTTTAATATGGTTTCAGGACGCCCTATCAATAAACCACTTCACACAAAGTCCCTATATGACCTCTTATAGTAGGAATTACTTTTTCTACAAAGTATGGTTCACACAAGATACAGATTAAATAAGCTCTTATTAAACAACATTTTTCTTTTGTAAGAAATTTCCCAAAAAATCTTTCCTTTTCACTATCATTATATGTGCTACAATAATACATTACATAAGCTTCAGAACTACACAGTGCAATCTTAGGTATAAGAGAGCACTGCCTTTCTTTTATCATCCCACCTATTATCATTTTACACACAGTATTTCAATTTTCCATTTAGTGTCACATTTCCTAAGATATATGTCCTTAAATGCTGCAGATATAAGGTACAGAATATATTGGCTGCACTGTTAGAAACTGCAAGACAGTTCAAGACTAAAGATTAGCCTGAGTCCTTGGTATAAGTGGATCACAGAACGTAGTTATTGTGTGGGGTTTTTTTGTAAAGAACTTAATACTTGATTTCTTAGTTCCTCCTTTTCCCCCCTCATTTTGAGGAGAAAGGAGAATTTTAAAGATATCTAAAATGAGGGTGTTTACTCATTTTGCTTCACTACCACAACTCTTTACAATGCAGACTGTTCACTTCCAGCGCCCTGTCACGATACCCAGTCTGAAATTGGTACCTAGATGAACAGAAGTATTATATGCCTCTGACACAACTGTAGTATCGACTGTAACTTCTTTTCTTGTACCATAAAGACAAAAAACCAAGCCACAAAACCTCCAGAATCATACAAATGCAAGTCAGGAAGATTGGATTTTCCTATGTTTTAAAAAAAAAGTTTTCCTCTAAAGGAGCACAGAGTTTACTAAGACTGTTGGATAAAAGCACCTGAAGAAGTACTTCATTCTGATTGATGTTTTCCCCTTCAAGCCTCACATAAAATTGTGTCTAGTTGAAATCAGAGATTTTAATCCTCTAAGAAGAAACTATACCTCCATAATAATATTATAAGACAAACTCAATTAAATTCTAAATATAAAATTTACAGATGCTCACCAACCTTTTGCTTTGTCTTCTCCAGTTTAGATTTCAGTTTTCTTCCTCTTTTGCCTGTCCAGCCAGTCACAAATTCTGACCCTGCAGCATATATTTCAGAAAAGTCACATTTTTTCATAGGTATGAAAAGCAACAAATAAAACTCTCTCATATACACTTGTTCCTACCTGCATCTAACACATACCTACATACTTACCCAAGGAAGTTTCAGCCGTAAACGAATGTTTTGTTCCTCTGTTGGATTCAAACACAAAGCCTGGCAAATCTTCTTTCAGTATTGTAGCTTGCTGACCATCAGAATTGTGAATAGCAATTTCTCCTTCTTTTAAACAGGTCAGTGACCAGTTTCCTACAGTAAGTTTAGTTGGCCCTGGTGTTGATAAAATTGGCTGGCTTGTGGTAGATGGTTTTACTTGGCTTCGAGCTCTCTGCAACTTCTCAAGGAACTCACTCCTACTTTCTATTTAAAAAGAAACAAATTTGGTTTTTTCCAACAACTGCTTTCATCATTATGTATCTTAGTTTTTTCAAGAGCAAAACAACTCAGTACATTCAATGCAAAATTAAATTTAAAGTGTCCTAAATTTTGGTTTAGTGTATTTCTGTATTTCAACAGTGATCTATTCCACAATCGCATCAAAACTGCAATGCAACAATGCAACTCTTTCTGAAAGATGAAATTCAGATGTATTAATTCATCATTACAATTATAATAGGAAGATCAAAGAAATGCATTACAAATTTTTAGTCTTCAAAAAATGGAAAAAAAAAAAATCTCAGTATGCCCACCACGAAGTATTCTCAAAAGGGAGTTTTCAGAAACAGGAAATTTAAAAAATTATTTTAAAAAAACCCACAGTTTTTATTAAATTATATATTTATATTTTAATCATTGAAAGGCTGAGTACATAATTTTTTAAAAAATTCCATTTAACGTAAAAATGGAAACACCTCATTAAAGATTATATCTCAGCTTCAAAGTTAAGAAGTGTCTTTCAGCATACTGATTTGATAAATACAACTTTTGTAGTCTATACATTTGTAAAATTGCTGTTTTCCTTCTGCTGCAATGACCAGCTCTAGGCTTTTTAAATCTGCCTATTTTTTACAAAACAAAATTGCAAATTAATGCAAAAATAAATATGCACTTGAGGCACAATGTTTTTTATTGCTTAAATTTCATAGCATACACCAAGGAGGCTTATAAAAATAATTTTGAGATTTGATATGCAAATGAAAATTCTGTTAATTAATTTCAAATTTCCATAATTACATTTTAATATATTTATTATATAGCATGTTCCACTGAAAGTATTCTGTTTATACATGGTTGGAAATAATTTCAGGTTCCCTTGGACAGAATTTTGAGACTTTATTAAAGCTTCAGAATTACCATTAAATTTCAATTTTTGCATTGAATTTTTTTTTCTAAAAATTCAAACAAAACAAGTATAGAGTTAATATGGAGAGGGGTGAGTACAGACCTTCCAAACTGTTCACAGTATATATACTTGCCCACCCACTCCAACTTTCATCATGCAATACACACTAACAGATTTCACTACTCAACCCTCATATTCTTGCCAGTTGTGAAGTTACTAAAAAGTTTACCATGAGATTAATCAGTAATGATTTAGGACAGCAGAACATATAGTACAGTTCAGGACTTAAAGATACTATTCTGAGTCTATACTGTACTGTAGTATTTTAGTTAACAAATATTAATTTCTTAAGTAAAAAAGGCTGCTGCACATGCTTAGAGCTCATGGTTAAAGTTCAGGCAAATGGCACTGCAACATCAGCAATCTTAGTAAATGTCTATTTGACTACATATTGCAAAAAGCCTCATTTAATCCTACATTTAGCTCCTGTCCCTCCATGATATCCTGACTAGGCATCTTGTTAAAAAACTTGGGATTTGTTCAATCTTTTTCAAAAGATTGATTTGAAATAACATCTTAAATGCTCAATCTGACTTCTCTTTTAAGTTCCCTTCACTCCAAATTCATCTGAGCTATCCCCATTCCACTCATCTTGTGCAGAAATAGTCTCATCCCCTTGCCCAGACCATTGGGAAGTAAAAAAAAAAAAAAAAAAAAAAAAAGTTGGCATCCAGGGGCTATGAGAATTAAAAAAATTATCTTCATGGATCTTCTCAAAATTGTATTATATGATAAACAAGTATCTTAACATAGGACTTTTGTTTACCTTTTAAGGTATTAACCTGATTAAAAAGAATGCAAAGATACATTTTCTGACCAAAAAATCAATAAAGCTCAAAGTGGTTTCCAGCTGCATTATAATCAGAAACACTATATTGCATTTTGTCTTCTTGCCCCAAACTTGATGCATGAAGTCATTAATACTTCATTTCCATCCTGAATCATAATATGTTCTGTTATTTCACCCAATATTGAAAAGATAATTGAAAACATAATAATATTGCAAAGCACTTTACGTCTGCAGGTTCATAAATGCATGAACTGCTGCAAAAAAAGATGGAACAATAAAAGGAGGGTTGTTTCTGCATCCAGAACCCGTTGTGTATTCTGTACAGAAAATCAGAACCGGCTGTGCATTGCCAGTGCATAAGGTCTGTTCCCTTATCCTCTCTCCAACAAACAATTAAGACACTGTAATTTGTTTCCCAATCTCGATGAGAAACTTTCCATTACTTTGTCTTCAAACACATGCAAATTCATTCTGCTAGCTAGAAGCAAACAACAAATCACCATTTCAACCTGCTTTTCCTGGGATGGCCACTACAAAGTGCTTTTAATGACTGGGGTGAAAAAATTAAGTACGCATGGAGAAGAATCAAAACAAAAAGTTAATATACTTTTACTGGCAAGATGTTTACTTAACACAATTCACCAAGAAAGTCAAGTTATGGCCACATGCTATCTGATAAAATGCATCACAATTAACTGACCACCTTCCACCTGTTTACATCCTTTACTATTTAGTAAGCCAATTCCTGCAAAACAAAATAGCTCAAATCAAATTATATAAACAAATGTAACAGTCTCAAAACTTAACCTGGACTTGAATTGTAAAAAATCTACCTGAACTATCGGATCCTCCTTCAGGGCTTCCACTGGAATACATTGTGGCCAGCTTTCCATCCAAGATAAATCTGAACCATCCATTACTGCCATTAGATAGCTCCAGGGCTGCAGCATCACTCCAGATATACAGGCAGTCCCTTCCCCTAATGATTGACCAGTCTCTCCAGTGGTATGGTTTACCCTGCTGCAGTTCTTTAGCATCCTCCTGTGGTTCATCCTCCTGCAATAACATTGTATTAAGCAACAACATGAACCACAAAAACCTCCAATCCATTGAAAAAAAAAAAAGGAAAAAATCCTCAAACAACCAAAAAAACCCCAACACATAAAAACCACAGACCTTTTTAAAAGGAGGAGATTTCTCTCTCTTTAGGAGAGAAGAATTATTCAAACCAAAAGTGTAGGAACTATACTACTCCTGCAAGACATATCCTTGAAAGTATTCTTTAATAGAATAATATACTTCCTAGAAGTTTCCTTTCACATATAGCCTTATCTACTCAACAATAACAACAGCTTACTGCCTGCAACATGCACCTCTGTTCAAAACTTGAATTGTGAGAAAAGAATCACAAAATGACTGAGCTTGGAAGAAACCTCTGGAGGCCATCTAGTCCAAACCCTGCTCAGTTATCTGACTGGTTATCCAGGACCATGTCCAGATGATGTTTAGTATCTAGCCACCAAAAAACAAAACCAGCACCCCTCCCAAAAAAGACCCAGACAACCCAAACCCCACAGTAATTAAGTTTAACTATACACTTAAGATGTAACTATAAATTTAATTGAATTGGTAACAGAAGAAGTCTGTTATCCATTCAGTTCATCTGACTGGCAACAAGACTTGGAAATTGATAAATAACTTCAATATGTACTTACGGCTTTCATTAAGCAGAAAATTATTTTCTTTTTTATATATTTAATATATTTCATAACAACATTTAAAACATCTGGAATTATTTGATGCATGAACATCAAAAAAGATACACTTCTGACATGAATACTTCAGGAAGGATTCACTTTGTTACTAGTCACTTTCCAAACACTAAACAAAATCAAGTGCCAAACAACTTGACCACAAGAAGTATGAATAGGAAAACTCAGCAGATAATATGCTAACAGAAAATGAAGGTAGAGAAGAAAACAATTAAAACATGTGGCATACAATAAGGATTAATTTAATATCCTACCTTGCCCTGTCCATTTTTGTAACAATAAACATTTTACTAGAAGTGTCGGTTTTACAGTAACAAATAAAGCAAATAAATAAATTCCATACACTTACCTTCTCAGGTTTAGACTCCTCTTCATTTTCATCATCAGACGATGGTCCTGCCAAAGTTGACACTTTACTAATTACACCAAGTCTAGCCAGTTGGTCTAGAAAAAGATCACCACCTTTATCCACTAAATCCCTTATGATTTGCAAGGCTAACAAATGGCCATCATCATCATCCTGTAATACATTGGGATGAAAAGAAAATAACAAAGGAGATCTTGTTAATTAAATATATATATATATAAATTAAATATAATTAATTAATTAAATTTACAATTATAAATTAAATAAATATATATGTTAATTAAATATATATATTAAATATATCTTTACATGCTGAACTTTACATGTGGTCACAGAGGGACACTATAAAAGTTTTAGGGTTACTTATTAACGAAGTACATGGAATCACTGAGTATAACTCCCTTTTTTGTACTGGTTTCATAAAGGATAACATTTTCTTTCTTCCTACCTCTTGATCAAGCACTGTAGCTGTTATCTCAACCAGTATTGTGGGCAGGTTGTGGCCAGCATCAGAGTCACAAACCTCTTTCAGCAGCGCCTCAGAACAAAAATGTATCATTTTTCTAATGAGCGCAAGACTTGCTTTCCTTTAAAAGATTGTAAAAAAAAACGGTTCTTACAATGATAAAGCAAGCAATAATTAAAGCAACAAAAAGGTTCAAGAAAAAACTCCTTTTGTACTCTATTTATGAATATTTTCAAAACACAAGAAATTTAATCTGTTTCAGTTCTTGTTATTGGTACCAAAATTAGTTATTGTTAGTAAGCCCTGGATTATCTCTAAGAATAAAGCACCTCTGGTATTTTTTGATTCGACGGCGCTGTCCATCTAATATATACTTCTCTCCTCAACCCTTTCCCAGGTAAACCTATTCTATGTCCTGTCTATATCCACTTTTAGTGCTGGCAATTCACTTCTGCACACTTTGTCACCCTCAGAGGTATCCAGCCTTTCATTTTAGTCATGTATTTCCCATGTTTTGAGATCCCTATAATTTTTAACTCTGAAAGTACTATGAGATCATGCAGCTTCCCACACTAAGAACCATAATTAATTTGAGAGGAAACTCCTGTAGGGTTAAAGACGAATTTTTCTGACTGACTTCTAAAAACATAATTTTTCTGATTCATAAAGATAACTTTCAAGGAGAGAGCCAACTACTTCTTTGCACAATCTGCAACAACAATTAATCATTATTAGACTGTTAACATAGTTTCTTATTTCCTTCAAGTAAAATGACCTAATTTAAGCTTTCTATCATCAGCTCATGTGGAGTCTCTCTCCACTAGAGGCCTTTCTTATCTTGCATTTTCACCCAAAGTACCTGTAAACACTGGGAACATAAATAAGAGATTGGAATAAATGTCATATTTGCAGTATAAAAGGCTAAGAGGTTATGATCAGATGCAATTTATCACAACCATTATGCCATGCACGGTATTCCTCTATAAGTAACAAATCAAGGCTACATTTTTGGAATTCAACAGAATTACAAAGAGCATCTTCTCTGGTTGATAACCTGTTAGTAAGTCTTCTAAAACCTTCAAAAATAGCTTTTTCTAGTCTTGATGATTTTCCAATGAATGTATCTTGATATCATTTTTTTTGTTTTCCTCTACTAAATTACAACTTTCATTACAGTGGCTACAAACAGCTGTAACCAAATCCTGTATGCACAGTGTATACAATATACTATATGAACATAGCATTCTTTCATCATGCTGCTACATTCAAGAGGTATGCTCTGGTCTCCCATGACTAACCATGTTTTTTCCAACACACCGCTCCCCCTGAAAGGAAAAAAATGCTGCTTAAAATGATAAGTAAAAATCACTCTTGCAACACTTTCCAAACAACCACTTCTATTCAAACAGAAATATGATTGTCACTAGCATTATTTAAACTTTTAGATTTACTTTGGCTTTTTAAAGTGTGTATTAATAAATTGTCTATCATGATAATTACCTTATTGAAGGCAACATAGTTTGTTGAAATGTTTGTGCAAACACAGGCAATAGTCTTTTCAAGTATATGGGTGCCATTTCTGGATCTCCTTTGGGTTCATTACATTCTTCCTCATCCTTGTTTGCATCTTTCTTTTTCTTCTCATCCCCTTTGTTGACAGGACACATCCAATCCCCTGGAAAATTTTTTTTCCCAAATACATTCAATTGCAAAAATCAACAAACCAAACAAAAAACCTTTCAACACATTGAAGCTTTCTTTACTAATATCCAAGCACCTGAACATGAACATACATTCCTAAAAATGTAAAATTTACACATGCATGACTTCCTGAATAAAGTATTTAATAGCAAGTATCACCTGTGGCACTAGAATTCTCAAGAACAGTGAAAGTGCAGTTCCCATGTAGAAAGAAAGGATACCAGAGAAGATACCAAGGCTGACACGCTCTGAATCCACAACAAAATCCTACTCTAGCCCAATTCCACAGCTGAAGAGCAGGACAACTGGCACTGTTCATGCCCACTTAATCATTTCTTTGGTAATTCCCCTCATTTTACAACATTTTAAAATACTAAGGTTTTTATGCATATGTTATGGGTTAAGAAAGGTTGGTCACAATTCTTTTTTTTTAATAACCTTAATATAGTAAAATTCCAATAACTGCATGACTGAACATATATCAGCATTTCTACTATAGCAGGTGTTATGGAATTAAAAATTGCACTCACCTGGAGACTGGAGAATAGCTACTACTTCACTGTGCCCCCTTTCCCGAGCTTTGTCCAAAGGAGTTTTCCCATCTTCATCTCTCAAATCAGGATTTGCACCATGTCTTAAGAGAGTCTGAAAACAAATATTTTTATGTATGAAAAAAAATTATGGTTTCTTCTTCTAAAGTAGCAAATGTGTTTTTCATACATGATTCCTACAGTCTTCTCATGCTTGTAAGTATTCTGTGCTTTTTATATCTGTAGAGCTAATATAAAACTACTTTTATTCATTACTGCTCTATTATAATGAAAAATCTGTGTTTTGATAAACACTGCAAAGAATATGTAAATATTTGACAGCGCATGTGTCCAACATATTGCATTGAAGACATTTGGAACAGAATAAGATGAAAAGTCAGTAAGGCATCCTAAGGGTCAGTTTAAATCATACCTTTGCTACCTGAGGTCTTCCAAAACATGCTGCATAATGTAATGAGGATGACCTCTGACCTCTGTTAACATCAGCACCCCTTTCACAGAGGAATTCTACCTGTTACACAAGAAAATGGAAATTAGGTTTTTTATTCTTTACTTACATAAATAATGTAACTTCTTAAGGGTCTATAAATCTAATTTACCATTTCCTGAGTTCCAAAAGCTGAGGCCCAGTTTAAAAGAGTTTGTCCTACATCATCCATAAAATTTACTTCAAAAGCTGAAAGATAAAATTAAATAAAATAGTTAAAGTTCCCACAACTATAAACTAACTAAAGTTCAACAGTATTCTTTAAATAAAAAGCAGGTCCAACAAAAATTAAGCATTCTCAATAATTCTGGAGAAGCATCTATGCTCTTAACTGCAATAAAAAAAACGTGGCATAGGTATGATTACCAACAAGAGCTGTTGAGTATTTAACAAAGTAAGTGAACTTGTATATAAATATTTTCAAGGAATTACCTAAGCATTTGTTATGACACCACAGATTATAAAAATCAAAGATAAAGCAAGCATCTCATTTTCTTTTTCAGAGTATTTTTGCTTACCTCCTGTGTCAATAGCATCTATTAGTGCATCAGTATCCTTACTGCGGATGCAATCTATCAGTTGCCGATGAGAACGTTCCCCAGAACTATCCAGTCTTCGCAACCCTGGGATTCTGCCTGTAGATCCAGCACTAGATTTTGGCAGGGCTTTTCTCCCTTCGAACAGTAGCACCAAAAGCAGATCTACTAACCGCATGGTATCCAGTACACATCTCTCATCACCCTGCAATGCACTTTCTATAGAATCTGGAAGTTCAGATCTTAGAAGATCCTGGAAATAATTAAAAGTCTGAACAATAAAAAATATACAGGGCTTTAGAAAATACTATCAGAATTGGGTTTAATCTCCAAATGAAATGCTTCCTTTTTTCCCCTCTTTAAAAATAACTTAGGTGTACGTGTGTGTGCACACATGTAAATATATATATATATAAAATCTACAAATATGAATATCTACATATAAAATAGCAACATAAATCTTGCATATATTGAAGTACACAAAGGGAAAAGCCCCATGAAAACAAAAGCTGTAGCATAAAATAATTTCTTACATGTGTTACTACTGGAGAGCCTCTACACAGGGTTGACAACAGGCTTACAATAGTTGACACCTGATTACTTAATTTAGAGTCTGCAGCGGTAGATGGTGCTCCAGTGCTACTCCGTCCAGGTTTGCAAGCTGAAGATGGTCCTGATGCTGTCCCACCAGCAGCTGCCATGCGAGATAACAACTCCTCAGTTAATCCATGTTTAGCTAATGGAGCTGGGTCAACTCCACGCCGTGTGAATCTATCAGCTAATGAAGCAAAGCATCTCAAAGCTCCATCTGAAACCTAAGAAAGATGTCCAAGAAAAACTGATGAAATATCTTTTACTTAAATAAGAAGATGCTAAGAGGATATCCACAAGAATACAGGACACATACAAGAACTTGATTTCCCCATGTTCCCTTAGAAGTCAATGAAAGGAGGAGTCCGGCCAGAAACTCAGAGTTCGAACCCAACAAGTGCTCTGAACTGCTCACTAAAGGACTGTACTGTTGCTGTGTTTTTTCCCCTCTTTCTCTCTGTTGATCATATATAAAAATAAAGGAAACTTTCTGAGGATCAGCTTTATGAACATGTCCTTACCTATATGAGCAAAAACCCAAATCAACCTAGAAAAACACACTTTATGACAATATTGTTAAATTAATACATGTTGGAAGCCCTTTTTAAGGAATTTTTAGTTATAGATCTTCTTGTTACAGGAAATACAGATGCAGGATTTATAATTCCCACTAGCAATTGTCCATTCTCACAATAGTTTGAAAAAGAATCAAAACCAACCCACAGCTTGGTATTGAAATAGAGAGTACTTAACCTTCTGGTAGTTCCAATGTTAGAAACTATTAAAGTAGCCTTCTACTAATAAAACAAACACACACCAGAAAACCCCCCGAAACAGCAAGAAATTGCACTATGAGGATTTGCTTCCTAGCTTTCACACATTTACTGAATTTCTAACTTGTGGCTCAAGGAACAATGAAGACAAAAATTTCTTTGCAGTTTTATCTTCTATATTTATAGAATACCAAATATCCTAATATGTTGTATTTTTACATATATAGTTAATATTCTACTAATATTAAAATGTTATATTAATTTGGTGCTTTCTATTAAAATAAATGCTATCAAATGAGCCATTAAATGATGCACCAACTGAAAACTCACAAAGTATTACACTGACAGCGAAGCGTGATCATTCAAGTTATATTTACAGGTCTACATATTTCTCTCAAGCACAAGAAAGTTTTCAATTGGACCAAGCCCAAAAATCGGACAAACTGGGAAAAGCAAATTTTACTCTCAGATAACTCAGATTATACACTGAGCACCTGACACAGGGACACACAAGAATTTTTGTGACAACAAAATACAAATTCCCAAATTTAGGTTTGTCACAAAAGGGAGGAAAAAATCCAACCAACCAACCACACACAAAAAACCCCAGTGACACTGTGTAAACAAGGCTTACTGACAATCCTCTTAACAATCCAACAAAAAATACTCCTGGCCAACTGCCCAGGAAAGGATCCAACATCTTTTCATGTCCGTGTCAAAATAAAGGAAGGTTGTGCCTTTAACACCTCTCTATCTACATACTAAAAGTTTCGGTCTTTCCGATCAGGAGGTTTGCACAGGCCTATCGAGATAACTTGCTTCAGGCACATTTGCCTTTAAAGATGTACGGTAGCAAACAAGACTGATGTCAAGAAACAGTAGAAAAACCACCCCATGATACCTATTCTCTAACCAAATTCTGAATCACTACAGACCAAGTACTCCAAGACAGTTATTCATTAACACACAGAACAAGATTAGAGTATTAGCCAGATTTCATGAAGACAAAAATCTTAAATCTCCATTAAGTTTGCAGACTTCTGGTATGGTCTGTACATGCCAAACATTCTGAATTATCAGTACTCTTTTGCAATGGATTTTTTTCTTTAATGTGTAATGGTCACTGTCCATGTCCTCTGGCATTTTGCTCCAGTTCTTTGACAATACAGATAAACAATTCTGCCAAACCTTATGTTATTTGCATATATTTTATAGATATTTACCATAACAGCTGTCAAAAATACACAAGAAAGTTCACTTGTTTAACACACTGCATTAGTGGCATCAGTTTACAAAGCGAAAGAGTATTTGGAAAGTATTTACATTTCTTCTCCCAAATTGCAAGAGTAACACAAAGGTTAAAAAAACCGAAGTTACAGATAAGCTGTTCTTGGGGCCACATTCATCTGGTCTGAACTCATCCCTCAAGTGGTGTTACTAACTGGCAGCCCACACAAAAAGTAACCAAACCCAAGAGTGCAAAAGGACAAGGTGGGGAGCCACAAAATTTGGAAAGGGACATTACTGGACAAATCCATAATACACATCCAACATCCACTGTAATCCTGAGGCCTGTTTCATGCATAACATAGTTCTCAAGGATACCAGTACAGATTTATTTCCTATCATCTGGGCCCAATCTTAAACACACTTATCTTTAAGCTTAACTGCTGAACAATTAGGTTAATTTGAACTCTCATTCACATCTCCAACAGCCCCAGCAACTGCTTTTCTCTAACAATTTATAAATTGGGAAACAGCTAAAATACTACAGACTTAATGGTCTGAATTTCAAGATTAGCTTGCCTCAGATGATTAGTGTACTAATAAAATTACTTAATAGCTAAAAAAAATGTTAGCATGTTCTGAAATGGTTAGTGTATGACAGCCCCCTGCCAACTTTTCAGATCTAAAAATATATTTTTACAAAATTATCTCACAGGCAAGAAATTTAGTTACCCAAATATGATGTACTTAGTAAACCAGACTGGAGGCTGGAAGCGTGCATGTAGAGAAAGGAATGAGGACAGAGGTGGGAGTGAAATGGAGACTCAGTTCTGGGTATGGACAAGAAGCCTGGCCAGGCTACAGTAAGAATTTGGCTAAATGGCTATTCCAAAACATTTGTATGACATACACAAAAGTATTCTAATAGTAGAAAGATAATTCCTCTGGGATTAATTTTCTAGATTTTACAAGGACTACTCAAGTTAGTAAAACTTCAATAAAGAAATGGAGCAGCATCTCTACTAGTACCATTTAAGCTGGCTTTCAGTGTAATACTTCAGCATTGACTACGGATGTTTTTATTGCTTCTCTTAGTTTGGCAAAAGAAATACAAACCACATTCATTTTTGTCTCTTACCTATGCTCAATTTTATAGTGATTGAGGTACAGTCATAGAACAATAACTACTTCAGAAAGTGTCTCAAAATGCACCGGAAAAAGTTACAGGATATTTTTCAGTACAGTTTTCAGAGGTTAAATAAGACTATATTCAAACACCAGCACTCAGAGTCAAACACTAAGCAGTGTTTTTATTCTCTTATCATTACAACTATAAAGGAAACTATATTAATACCCAAATATAACACCTTCTATGTAAACACACAGTCAGGGAGGTTATATAAAGTTACCTAGCAATTTCTTTATTAAACTTAACAAAAGTTAAATTCACAGCACATTGAGCCAACTATTACATTACCTGATGGTCTTCATGTTTTAATAAACTAGACAGTGATTCCACACAGATCTCTAATGAAGAATCCTGAGGCTCCATTTTGCCACAGAGTCTGGATACTACAGCCATAGCTGAATGCAAAGTATCTTTATGAACAAGGTGTCCACTGTCACGAATGAATGTCAGAACGCAATTCAACCCTCCAGCTTCAAACACAGCTCCTGACTCACGGGTACAGATTAATTCTAACACCTGTGACAAAACAAAATTTAACTTGAATGAACACACAAAAATCAGTTATTTATATCCACAGTCAAATATTTATATCCATCTACAGAACTGGTTAAGAAATGAAACAACAGGAAAAAAGAAAAATCTCTCTCTTCCTCAACACCCAGAAGAGGCCAAAGCCTCCAGTACTCTGGTAGTTAGTTACAGCTTTCTTCAAAAACATGGAACATCTCCCAAAGGGATGGTCGTAACAGGTGTTCATAAGACGGGTAATAATCTCTCATCGTGGGAGAAACACACAACCAAGAGTTTTGAAACTTGTAAGAGCACCATTACCCTAGTGATGCACTTCTGAGTAGACTGGAACTAGTAAATAGGAAATGCATAAATTCTGATGTCACGGTAAGCAAGAACTCCAGCTATATGCTACCACATGGCCATGAGTTATGCTTTAAATAAGAGATTGTAAGGGTCTTCTAAATTTCTCTAAAAACTTCACAAGGGTGCAGGGGAGCTGTATCTATGCTATTGAAGAGACAGCAGACAATTTTTTTATACCAGGTAATTTATCTGTATCTGGAGCAATTCTTCATTTCTTTTGTAGCATAAAAATAGTCTTTGGCATTCTATTAGCATTCTAGTCATACAAGATAAACAAGAAATTTATTCTAATTTTTTTTGTTTCCTTTTCTATATTTTCTTTTTTAAAGAAAGTTAAGCTGTGAAGAGCACCAGACAGAGTAAGGATAAAGCAGCATTGTCAGCATGTACACTTCTGTCACAGTCCATGTTTCTGCATCACATTTTAATAAAATTAATAGGATTGGAACATGAGCAAGCTCTTTGGAAACAGCAAATTATCCAATTCCTTCTTAAAAACAAGAGGTTCTTAAGTATACTTACCTTCACACATTGCTCAGCCAAATCTCTGCTCGTTCTGTTGTTAAGTTCAACAACTACTAAACGATTACAAAGTGCCTTGATAGCTCCATCCACTCCCACAATCCTACGGGTGCATTCAGCTGATACATCCAGGTAATACGTTATGGCACGAGCTGTTACTTCCAGTACATTGTCTGGAGCACTTTCATCAAGAAAAATTTTGCACAGTGCTGGCAAAAAGGTTCGAGGAGGACATCTGCAGGAAAAACACAACACATTACTATGTTGTGCAAACTTCTCTACATGGAGCAATTTCATACACTTCCACATTTACACATTAATGCTTTCCATGCACGCATCATTTGCTCAACTAATTTATAGTTGGTTCAGAACATTCATTTAGAACCCATCTCATACACACATGAAAATTCAAATAGGTAATCTGCAAAGACGCTGCATTAAGAAGCCAGCAGAAAAAGATACTCTTGAAATTTTACAGTCATACAGGGGAAAAATTTATCTTGTTGGGATTTTTTTCTAGGAATTAACCTCACATCACCAAACAGAATGCATGTTTTCTTAACAGTGCTTCAAGGTTCATGATGATTAATAGCTACTTAATCATGAAATTTTATATACAAAGACTGAAGATTTTGGGTTTAATACAATTTGATTTTGAGTGGTCCTTCTTCCCTACATTATTTCCCTTGTCTTTTTATCCTATTTCAGTCTCCTCTCCTACCTCCTGCCTCATTTTTTTTCCCTTTATCACACTGAGAACATATTTAATTAACATAGCTTGTGTTCATTGCATTTTCTCTCCATATCCATGTCTCGTTAGCCTTTGGCTCTCCTCTTTATTGTTAGCCTCATTTCCATATGCAAGGATGGTGAAGAACATCCTCAAAACTCCAAACCAAAAAAAGCAAGCTGCAATGGTCCTCCTTCTATTCCTCTGACATTACAGAATATAAACTGAAATAATACTTTTCGTTATTAGGACAGCTGTGAATAAGACTGATTTGGATCAAAAGTTCTAACACATGGAGCTATATTTTAAGTCAATTTATCTTCCAGTAGCATATTTACTTAGCTATAAATAACTTAGCATTATGATGGCTCACCACAGTGGTAAAAGACTACCAAGGTGATGGTGGGGTATTAAGTGAAGGGGATATATGCTGTGACAGTAGTCAAAATAGCTGGACACCTCAACCCTAGATGTAGGAGACCAGACTAAATCTACAGGAAGCAAATATTGCAACTTTTCCTTCAAGGATGGTTTTGGTTTTCAAAAGATGGCCTAAAACTTTTCTAAACCCAAAAAAGAAACAATAACAACGTGTTTTTTTAAACCGGAAGACAGGTGAAGTACTTGTTGATGAACCATTCTGAAGACTCAGAGGTCATTCAGTATGCCATCTAGTATACAATGGCTCATACAAAGGCACCAAATCCTGGGACAGCAAAATGCCAATAGTTTCCTTCAAGATCTTACCATGCCTTATGAAGAAATTAAAAATGCTGCTTGACAAATAAATACATTGCCCAACCATCCTTAATGACAAATTAGTAAGTGAAGCTTCAATAAACCCCAATCACATATGTAAAACTTTTACTGGCCTATCCAGCCTATTACTGTCTGTTGCTTTTAAGAAGAGTTTCTACAGTAACTTTGCATTTTAGACATCCACTGGTGGGAAAAAAAGTCTGAAATTTGTACTCATTATTAGATGACTACCATATGCTAACACAAGAAGCATTTCAGTACATGAAATTTAAAGTGGACAATGTATTCAATGGTTTTGGTGTAGGATCTTTTATACTGAATTTTATGCAACACCAGGCAGATCACTAAAACACTGCTATGAACAATGTTCTTCAAACTATATTGAGCGAAAAAAAATCCAATAAACACAAATCTTAAAAGTCCCAAACAAACCAAACCCACACTTGTATTACCAAGTGGAGTTCCACTGTCTATTTTAGTATCAGCAAGAGTAGTAAACCATTTTTCTTAGATGGCCACACAGACACAGAAAGTTGAAAGCCATACTTAGCAAATCTAAAACTTACATTTTTTCTATCATTTAGCAGCTTATAAAGAGACAACACAAAAGGAACTTGGCTGTATTTTTTTAAAAAAGGAGATTAAAAAAGGACACAAAAAAAATTAGAATTCCTGTCCTTAAAACACCTATCCACCAGAGCCAATTACCCAACAGACACAGTAAAAATACTAAGTTACTAAGAGCATATAATTTGTGTTGACTTCTTTGTCAGCACACAAATGCCAGTGCACTGTATCAGCAATGCTGCCCTTATAAAAAAACAGCTCTCTAGCACAAACTTAAGGGTTGAGGGTTTTTTAAAATTACCTTTCTGCCAGAACCTTTACCTACATTAATCAGAGACCACACTTTTTCAATCAGCAGGTAGAGAACAATCTCCACTTGTCAGTACATTTGTTTTCTGACTTAGAGGAATGATTTCCAGTCTTCCCATAAGAAAACCAGGCTTTATCATAGGGTTTCAGGCAAAAACTCCAGTTAGCTACACAGGAACTCTTCGGAGATGCATACAAAATCATAGAATGGCCTGGAGTGAAAGGGTCCTTAAAGATCATCCAGTTCCAAGCTTCCTGCCATGGGCGGGGACACCTTCCACTAGACCAGGCTGCTCAGAGCCCCACCCAGCCTTGCATTGAACACTTCCAAGGATGGGACATCCCCAGCTTCTCTGGGCAACTATATTGGGTTTGTGTGGCCAGGCTTTGGTAGCAGAGGGAGATACAAGGGTGGCTTCTGTAAGAAGCAGCCAGAAGCTTCCCTCACGTCCTGCAGAGCCAATGCCAGGTGGCTCCAGGATGGACCTGATGCTCACCAAGGCTGAGTCAATCAGGAATGGTGGTAACACCTCTGTGATAAAACATTTAAGAAAAAGAAAAGTTATTGTGCAGATGTAATTGTGGCCAGAGAAGAGCAAGGTGAGAATACGTGTGAAGAACAGCTCTGGAGACACCAAGGTCAGTGGAGGAGGGGCTGGAGCTGAGATTCCCCCACAGCCCATGGAGGTCCATGGGAATGCAGAGATCCACCTGCAGCCCATGGAAGAGACCCACATTGGAGCACATGGATGCCCAAGAGAAGGTTGCAAACCAAGGGGAAACCCATGCTGGAGCAGGATGTGCCTGAAGGACTGCACCCCATGGAAGAGTGACCCACACTGCAGCAGTGTGTGGAGAACTGGTGCCCATGGGATGGACTCAGGTTGAAGAAGTTCCCAGAGGACTGTCACCTGTGAGAGGAACCCCACACTGGAGCAGGGGAAGGACTCCTCTTCCTGAGCAGAAGCAGGAACAATGAGTGATGAACTGACCCCATCTCCCTGCACTGCTGGTGGGGGAGAAAGTAGAGACTGGGAAGGAAGAAAGAGTAGGGGAGAAGGTGTTTTTAAGATTTATTTTACTTTGCATTATTTTGCTTTGATTTTGTTAGTAATAAATTCAGTTAATATCCCCAATTCAACTCTGGTTTGCCTATGACAGTATTTGGTGAGTGATCTCTCTCCCAGACCTAACCTCAACCATGAACCTTTCATTATATTCTCTCCTGTCCAGTTGTGGAGGGGAACAACAGAGTGGCTTTGGTGGGTGCGCAGGGTTAACCCACTACAGTAACCTTGTCCTGTCACTACATGCTCTTGTAAAAAATTCCCTCTCCTGCTTTCTTGTAAGCTCCCTTCAGCTACTGGAAGGCCATAATTAGGTCAGCCCAAAGCCTTCTCTTCTCCAGGCTGAACAATTCCAATTTTCTCAGTCTTTCCTCATAGGAGAGGTGCTCCATCCCTGTAATCTTCATGGTCATTCTCTGGACTCACTGCAGCAGGTCCATGTCGTTCCTGTGCTGAGACCCCAGAGCTGGATGCAGCACTGCAGGTGGGGTCTCACCTGAGCAGAGCAGAGGGGCAGAATCCCCTCCCTCTCCCTGCTGCCCACGCTGCTCTGGGTGCAGCCCAGGACACACTTGGCTCTCTGGGCTGACCAGCACTCGGTCTTGTTAAAACTCATGAGAATCCCATGTGCCCACTTCTCATGCTTGCTTGTTCATCCCCCTGGAGGGCATCCCATCCTTCAGTTGTGGCAACCACACCACTCAGCTTGGTATCATCTGCAAACGTGCTGAGGGTGCACTCAATCCCTCTGTCTGTGTCATTGATGAAGATATTAAATAACACTTGTCCCAAAACAGATCCCTGAGGGACACCACTTGTCACTGATGTCCATCAGGACTCTGAGCCATTGAGCACTACCCTCCGGATGTGACCATTCAACCAATTTCTAATCCATCTAACAGTCCACTCATCGAATCCATCTCTCTCCAGCTTAGAGAATGATGTTAGGAGGGAGCCTGTCAAAGGCTTTACAGAAGTGCAGATAAATGACATCTGTAGCCCTTCCCCTGCCCACTGACAGAGTCATTCCATCACACAGAAGGTCACAGGGTTGGTCAGGCAGGACTTGCCCTGGGTGAAGCTGTCCTGGCTGTCTAGAACCACCTCCCTGCCCTCCGTGTGCCTTAGCACAGCTTCTGGAGGATCTGTTCCATGACCTTCCCAGGCACAGAGGTGAGGCTGACAGGGTGGTAGTTTCCATGGTCCTCCTTTCTACCCTTTATAGATGGGTTCAATATTTCCTTTTCCAGTAACTTGGGACTGCAATGACTTTTCATGGAGTCATAGAAAGTGACTTGGCAATTAAAAACAGAAAGGCAGTGGAGTGTCCTCTGGAGATAGACAGATTACACTCATAAGCACACACAGACCATACAGATAAATTCAGATTCTTTTGGCTTGCTGAAGTCCCCTCAGGACTCAGCAGAGCATAAAGTTCCTGAAAAAAAGAGACCAGAAAGTACCAGTTCTGTCATTCACACAGTCTAGATGAACGGTTCAGCCGGCAATAGCAGGCAAGTAGGGTATATGAACACATCCCTGGTGCTCCAGCCATGATCTTCTCAAACAGGTGGCTAAACAATTACAGCATAAAATTGCCTAGCTGTCATTTTGAAGGACTTCAGTCTTTATGCTGTAGCTAACTTTTCTATCAATAACTGCATACAAACCAAAGGACACAGGTCAGCTTTATAGCGATCACCCTTTAATCCCCAAATCTGCACTAAGCGATGACATGGGGCTCCTGTGGTTGAAACTATGAGCATCAGCTCTACCTTGTCTCAGGGACAAGAACATGCCTGTGTGAGTAGTGCCAGAGAGAGAACTAGCAGGGGTAGCTGGGAACACCAGCCCCACAATGAGCGATCAGAGCCATATAGCAAATGCCCAAAGTACACCGCTCCCTTCTTTTCAGGCAGCTCCACTGGGGATTTCTCTGTGCTGGCATTTGATCAACAAAAAGAGAGGGAAAGTGTTGCCTTCATTCAGTGGATTGTCTTTATGCCTCAAAATTGTGAAAATGGGTTTTCAGAGTAGCCCTTGAGCCTTCACACAATCCAATCCCAAGTAAAGGCACTAAAGCATAAGCAAGGGGGAAGTACAAGTAAGCCTAAGTAGAGGGAAGAGAAATCCACTGCTTACCTAGAAGCAATTCTAGCAAACAGAGCAAGCACAGCACCTTTTCAGGACCAGCCCCTCTTTTTAATGAAGCATTAACTAAGCAAATACAGTCAACACCAGCAGGAACCAAAGAGTGAGTCAGACAAATCATGTTAAGTATGCACCACTATTACACCATAATTCCAAGGTAAATCCTTACTGGTTTTGCAGGCCAAAATGGATCAAAATGACCTAAAACTGCTTCAAATATTTGCTGTGGAAAATTAGGGCCCTTTATAATATAGACCTTATTGCTGTTCCAACTAAGACTATGCTCAGAACTAAAATGTATTTCGACAGATAGTAAAACAAAGGATTCCAGGAGCATCTATAACACAGACAAAGGCTGAACATTGGACTCAACTTTAGAAAACAAGTCTACATGGGAAAAACAAGGCTGTCAAAACTTCCTGGGACAGAAAGGAGGCTGAGGTCAGAGCTACAGCACTGAATGAACTGATGTGACAGGATAGCAACAAATGGTCAGCTTAAGTACACTTCCATCTACTGACAGATGATGCTTTTGATTTCCAAGAGAAAAATATACAAATAAACCTTCCATTACTACAAGCATCAACACCTACCAAGGAGAAAAAAAGATAAGGGCATAATTTCTAACTCATCCCAGTATCAAAATCCCATTCACATGTCTCTTTCATCCAGACCATATATTAACTAAAAGTAATGTATCTCAAAAAAAAAAAAGAAACTATGACAGAAAAATTCTTAAAGTTGTAGGCGAGGAATCACTGTTCACAATGACCTATTTGCAGTGGAACAAGCAAAAAGATAACAGTGAGTTTTTAATACAGAAAATACTGTTCTTTAATAGTTTTTATTCCTTCAAATCAGAAAATAACTGCAAATCTCCGAAGTTCAGGTTTCTATTTAGGCCCTTCTTCTAATAAACACGAAAGTGAAATAAAAATCTTTTTAGATTTTCATTTCTAGGGAGCTGTATTAACATCACACTGGGCACTTCCTAAAGTACTTCAAATGCGTACTTTAGAAGAGTGATTAGGGACTACTTAGTGAATTAATAAGGTCATTCTGTGTTACTCCTTAGTGAAAGACGACTTCAAGTTAATGAGGTTACTCTACAACCCACACTACCACTCTTGCTAATTACTTTAAGTCTTGCAGCTCTCAGTATCCACCCAACTTCATTCCTGTACTCCCAGGAGAAGAGCTGCTGTTACTTACTATCTTCCAAGTTTTCCACCCACCCTGTTTCAAAGATCTTGCTGAAAGACAGGTTTGTCCAAAATAGGTAATATTCCATATCAATATTTCCCATTTATATTCTGATCTATTAAGATTAGGGCACTAGAGCATTCTCTGTTCCCTGCACTGACATTAGGAAGTTAACCACATTTAAAAGTGCTGATTCTGTATAATTTATATTTAAATAAATACATTTATACTTTCAGTGTTAAAAGGAGTTATTAGGTTGTAAACAGCGTAATACATAAATTCTTTAATATGTGTTCTTTCTCTGCAAAAAATTTACCTAATCTAAAAACTTTTTCTAAATATCATAATCATCTTGATGTCAAGAAAGTCTAAGAAAATTTGTCAGTATAATTATATTACTACAGCATTTACAGCACTATAATCAGCATAACTCCATATGCTGACACACTTCTGAACCTTTACACATACACCCACCTCTTTAGGAACAGAAATATCCATACGGATACAAAATTCTTAAATAGCTACAGCAGTAAGCTCCTGCCAGTACTAATCCCTAAACTCTAATGAAGTGACTCAGCTGATTTTACAGCTTGCCAATGTAAAAAGATACCAAGGAAGTAAAAATAGGCACTGTAAACTCAATTTTGTAACTACATTTCATATTTTAATGCACTTAAAATCTTTAGCTAAAACAAACAATAATGGTGAAGACTACACTACTGCTGTGCTTAAAAAAACCTGAAAGAAGGAAAAAAGACCAGTTCAGTTAATCCCCCAAACAGTTAACAACTACTGCTAGCATGAGGGTGTGTTACTCAATTCCAAAGTAACCGCTGGATTCAGCTGGATTCAGTTGATGGGGAGCCCCTGGCATGTGACAAAGCCTTCAGCGAAGCCGCCCTGTCCAAGACATGTGACTTGTGGCAGAAAACCAAGCTCAGCTGCCTGCTAGCAATAGCTGCATCTTTAACGCATTCCATCTGCTGAGACCAGTTAAAAGTGGGAAATAAGGAATTGTATGTGTCTACACTCCTTAATATATAATAATTTTAAATATAAACTAAAGTACTGAAGTTAAATCTCATTAGTAACAGTTTTTGAGGGAAAATACACCAGAAAAACATTTACAACAACGTCACACAACTCAAACTTTTAAGAACATCCTGCACAACAGATTTTTCTTAAAGCAAAAGTAGTTTCAACTCATTTTTGATTAATGATTGTTTTTCCTTTCTGTAGTTCTTTCTACAGGAAGAGATCTCAGACTTTCCCTCATTGTTTCTTTCGCCAAAAGGCTGGTTTTTTTCCAGATATGAACCAAAACCAACACAGAGTAATCAAGACCATCCACAAAAGAACCCACACACCTGCACTGCCTGTATGTATTCTTCTGCATTCATTACCAGAACATATTTTGCACTGCTTTCATATAATACTGTTATAATACAAATAAAATCCAGAAAACATCTACTCATGTATAAAACTTTAGACATACCATACTATATTTTAAAGGTACAAAGAAAAAGCAACTAAAAATAAACTGGCAATTTAGGAACTTTTACCAGAATTACAAAACATTAAAACTTGCACAATTCTGAATCTCTACTTCTGATTGCAATCAGAGCTCAGGCCAATAAAATTAAGCTGGAGAATTAACAATTCCATCCTGTCTCCATTCCAGGAGAAATTCCACTTTATTAGAAATTAAAAGAAATTAATTTAGAATTCGAATTTGACATTTAAAAACACTTTCAAACTTTCTTTTAGCTAAATAAATGACAGAGCTGAACCCTCTTCCGAGAGTTCATTATTAGGCAGGAAGACAATTAGTATTAGACATTTAGTATTCAACTACACATTCAATAAATATCAGTTGTGTAAAAAGGAAAATAAGAAAAATCCATATGAGGAAACAGTTTCCACAGGATAGGTATTTCTGTATTTCTAAATAAATTGTCATTTCGTTTATTCCTGAATTTATAAAGGATGTGCTAGGCTGCCTTTTGCATTTTTCAGCATCTTATAAAAGCTGTGCCATACCTCAGGGTAGTGATTCCACATGTTTGTTCTCCAGTCTCCACCATTTTGTAAATATTTTACAGAAACTTAGTCCACAATAGCTGAATAAATTAAAGAATGTGAAACTGCAGGTCATCCTGCCTATGATTTCCACTAGTAGTAACCTCAATTGTGCAAAAAGGTAATGCTTTGAGTATGCATTACATCTGTCAACATTTCAAAAGGAAATTAACAATTAAAACAAAAAGTGTGCTTTTGTATGTGTGCCTAAACATGCACATCTCCTCACTAGCTTCTACTGGATTCCCAGGTGCCCAAAAAAAGAACTGACTTGCACAAGAAAACTTCCACTTCCCTATTAGCAATCTACTTAACATCTGTGCTATCTATACCTCTTCTTAAGAGGCCAGTATTAAAATCACTTGACCAGTAGTCATGCAAGAAAGGAAGCCTGTGATTTGAAATTCCTGTAACATCTCTTTTACTGATCTCATCCAATCTATTAGGAGCTGACACTTTCAAAACGTAATTAGCCTGCTGCCTTAACATTCTACACCCAACTTTTGCATAGTACTTGCAAGAATCACTTCAGTTTTATCTCATACACAAAATTCTGAACAAAACAAAGGATACTACTAGAAAAAATTTTTTTAAATGCCACACTAGTAAATAGTGACAATGTGATGAGTTGTCTGGACTACCCAGAGGCACGGGCTCATTTAAACAAAATGTGCTTTAACACACGCAGATGTCAAGTTACGGATCTTAGTCTAGGTAATACATTGAGCCATACCTAAGCAGCAAGCATTCACATCCTTGAAAGCAACTCTGAAGACAGATAACTAAAGCCACACTTACTGTACAAAGTTTTGGAAACATCTGACTACACTTGGCATGTTTAACTGTTAACAGTAAGTTAAAGGCACTAGTATAAACAGCATGGATGAAGGCAACACTGGAAAGTATTTCTGAAGAACTTGTAACCTGAAGAACTAGAGAAGGGGAGGAAGATCAAGAGCTGATGAAATCTTTTGTGTGCAGGTACATTCACAGTAAGAACACTGCTGGCTTTTAATCTAAATAGGAAAAGGCAAACTGACTTCTGTCTCCAGAATGCGTAAGTCTGGCCAATTCATATGGAAAAGAGCAAGCAAATTTCAACAACAAAGACAGCTTAGGCAGCAGACTTAATAGCAAAAGAGAGGGTAAAACTTCGGTAGGATGCCCTCTCAGAAGCATTAGCTACACATTATGCTTGTATCAAACAAGATGCTCAATCCAGTAATAACCACATAAAATATAAGGACCAGGACAGAAGAGAGGACATCAATTCAGACTTAATCTTCCCTTCTGGCCTTTGCAACCATTAAGATTCTCAAAATAACTAGACAAGGTTAATTAATCTCCACAATACCAGTGATAGTGAGGCCATTAATTCCCATTTTACAAAGAGCAGCCAGAAAGACATTAGTATTATAAAATTCTTATAACTGAAAAAGAGAAAAAACCAAAAACAACAACAACAAAACAGCCTTAAAAATCAGGAATAATTCTAAATATTACGTGGTAACAAGACTGCTCCCTGAAAAATACAGAGCACACCCCTACTTCCATCTCAGAAAACCACACTAAAGGATGCTGAAGATCCCGCTATATTGGAGGCCACAGAGTAATTTACTCCAGTGCTGGTATTTCACTGGTGCCATACCCCTCTGCCTTCATTAAAGGAAAAAAAAGCTTGGTAGGAATCACATGAGACTTGCCATTATAAAGGTTACAAAATTTCATTTGGGAGAGATGTCTGCATTAGTCCAAACACTAAGAACATACACTCTGCATGGTTTAAAATAATGAAAGCCTATTGCTGACATCAATACTTATTCTGATTTACTCATTGCTGCACTCCAGCACAAAAGCATAACAATGGTCTGGCTTTATTTTTTCCTTAAAATAACAAAATGAGCAAATCTGTAGGACATAAAATGTGAAAACACCTTGGTACCAACAGAGCTGCTCTCTCAGCCTGTTAGTTCTTCCACAGTTGTCAGACCTGTTAAAGGGCACTTTACTGTCTGAATTACAAAGATGTTTTTACAGGCAGCCCAGATTGCAAGTATATTCCTGAAAACCAGCAGTTTGGATTCCTATACCTATCTCTAAAAGAAGTATTGTTTTTCTCTATATATCTAACTTTGATTTTCTGGAGTTTTACAATCCTGATAAAGACAGGAGAACGTAGTTTTAAGCAATCAGGTGGAGGTAAAGCTAAACTGTTTCACATTAACAGTCTCACATCAACAGTCTTCGTTCACTAGGATTTCCTCTTCTTAGCAAATACAAGGTACGTTTTCCCTAGTGAATAGATACTTTGGAAAGAACAAGGTTTAGTGTGAATTAAAGTAAACATATTTGATTTAAAAAATAAACTGAAAGTATTTTTATTTTACACATTAGAACCCTAAAATATGATCCTTTGTATAATTTGCTTTTATTTGTCAAATGAGCTGGTAACTCCCGGTAATTTTTTGCTTACCAAATCTGCTCATGCTAAATATACAGAGGTGACTTACAGAGCAGCCAAAGAGGAAGATATGTTTTCTCTTTCTGAGCATTAATAAGGCCTATTTCATCTGCTGTGTAAAAAATATTTTAAGCAGGTCTTACTTTGTTATACTAGTGCCTTTTTCTACAACTTCTCATTGTAATTAATTGCTAAGTACTTTTACACTGACAGACAGCAACAGAAAGCCCAACCAGAAGAGTTCTAATTTTATTTCACCAAAAAAAGTGAGGTGAGAAAGTAATAAATTGAAACACCTATGTAGAAAAGGGTTACATTAATAATGTGAGATTGTAACTAAGAGCCTCTACATACATTTAAACCATTACAGGTAATTTAAAAGACCAAAAAAAAGTCCATCATTTCAATTCATTTTATATTAAATGCATTCTTTAAACCTCTGTTCAAGTGGATTTAATACCACACAGTTTAACGACAATTTGGGATTAACACTTATAATCACAACGGTTTTGCTGCTTTACTCCATCTCAACTACTTAACAGAAGCTACTGGCTTTTGCTGGTGGTAAAATGTTAGCCATTCTTCATGCAAAGTGACTAGCAGTGTCTGTGACTCATTATCACCAGAAGATGAATATGCCACTGATTTTTGTAATGTTAACATATGAGTAACTTCCAAAATAATTTAATTGGATGTAATACGTAAATCTGGGAAAACATAAAGAAACATCAATTATTTGGCAGCACTACCTGTTAATCAGCTGCATACCCCAAAATCTGCTGTGATGCTGCTAGAACTCCACAAGAATATGAAATACACCACCCTGCACATGTGCCTGCTTCCAGTTTTGAGCTGTCTGAAACACTAGTTTCAATACCCATTACTCTTGTACAAAGGTAAATTATTAGCTTTATCACTAGCTATATCATTTCCTTCAGAGCACGTTTGCGAAGTAACTCTGTTTCTCTACTGAAAAAATGAAGTACAAGATTCTGAATCCAACATTTCAATACTTTTTTTTCCCTCCAACTTTGTGCTTTCTTTGCTAAGTAAGATTGTATATTCCCCTTAACTCCTTAAGAAAGCAGTATGGAAACTGTGTTGTGGTTTTAGAGATGGTGCACAGCGCTCATGTCAATATTTTTAATGTGGTCTTGTTTCACAGCTTTGCCAGTCCTCACCATATGCAGCTTTTAATCACCAGACGTACTTCACTAAAATGATGAGCTTTTTCTTAGCTTACATCACAAAAGCAAGTAATTTCTTATGTAAAAGTGGACTAATACTTAATATTTAAAGTCACTCTAACTACGCTCTGAAAAACACCCCATTTAATTCTCCAAGAAACTGTTTTAAAAGTCCATGTCACAGTTGTTGAGTTTCATAAATGAAAAATTTTCTTTAAAGCTTTGTCAACATATAACGAATAGCAATAAACAATTACAAGACCTTCAAATAACATGCGCACAGCATCCAAAAACTTGGAAATGCTTTCTTAGTAGACCAAAAAAAAAAATTTGTGAAGTCTAGAGGCTGGTTTTCTTACCAACAGAAAAATACATCTATGTTCTAGATCAGGCATGCACTGAAAATAGTTCCTGTAAAGTGGGGGTTTAGCAGCCCTTCTGTCACACAGTAGATCTCCTATTTCAGCAAACAATAATTCCATTAAAAAACAAGCTGAAAAGGAACTGTAAAATATTACCCACAATTACTTTAGTTACCCTCTCAGCACATGACCATTTTGACTATTTGAACTGCCACTTGCAAAGATTTTAAAAATACTTTTCAAGATATCATCTATTTCTTACAGAGTTCCAAAATAAATAAAGTCACCTTGAAATGCAGGCACCCATAAGCACCCAAGACAATCATTGAGAATTTCTCCACTGAAGACTGTATACCTTTCTCTGTTTCTCCCATACTTCCAGTTATGCAGTTCCACCTCCAGTGCTCATCAGAGACCTCTCTACATGCTGTAACTCACTGTAACAGCAGAAAACTAACAAACTTCTTCAGCAGGTTTAAAGAGCAGCTTGCACTTCCAGGGAATTAGAGGAGTCCAGTAAGCCCTGACAGTGGCAGGAACACGAGTATGGTTGGGAGGAGTAAAAACGGTGGGTGATAAATGGGAAGAAGGTAACGAGCTACCATGTCAGCTCACCAAATACCATGGTACCAGATCATACACTTCAGTATATTCGCAGAGCCAATAAAAAGTAGCGGTTTTAACATTATTGCAAAATCACTTCAACAGGCAGAGAACTTTGGTAACTTCTTCCCCTATTTACACTTCATTCTCTTCTATTTGAGGAAAACTTACAAGAGGAAAAGAAATAGAGAACTTAGACCAGTAAAATTAAACTATACCAAGATTCAAAAGAAAAATTAAAAGGCCAAATGGCATTTTAAATATTTTTTCTTTCAGACAAATAATTTTAAAACCCCAACAGTGCAGTAACAGAGCATTCACTATGTACACTTTAAGGAAAAAAAAAGGCACTTGGACTATTTAATTAATTTATATTGAAATAAAAGTCTGTTCTAAATAAGATGCCTAAAACCCACACCTGGTTTATATTTTTAAAAGTTGACATTTCATTTCTGACTCTCAAATACGCAGAAGATAGCAGAATATCCTGAAGCAGGGAGTTCACCCAGATTCATCAGAAAAATTCATTCTTAACTACCAGGTTTTTTTTCTACAATGGTGAATTCTGAGGCTCACTCCACCAGTATCAGTAGCATGAGGACAGACAGGGAAGTCGGATGGATCTCCCTACAGTAAGGCTCTTCAAGTCAAAATTTTACCTGTAAGCTCACCAAGGCAAAGGACAGGCAACTTCAAATTCTAAAGCACTGTACAAAATTGTGCTCAATGCTCTGCAACTACTACAAATCCAAATTTTAGAGATGTATTAATTTTACTTTTCCTGCAATAAATGCAGTCATGGGAACCGCTTCTAAGAGCTAAGTCTGAAAACTGTTTCCTTCAGAGCTACAAAACTAAAGTGTAACAGACCTCTACCTTCTCAAGTGCTTCCAAATCCACACTCCTAAAAAGCAGGATGTATCTGAAACACACTAGCCATATTTTATCATGAAAAGTGACAGCAATGAAAAAAAACACGGAAAGGAAGAGAGGCAAGAGCATGAAAATCAGAAGTGAAGAAACCAACGAAAAAAGTAAAAGTTGTGATTGTTTACACTTTTGCTACCTCTTCCAGACTAGTGGTGGGCTCTCACAGAAAGTAATGTAACAGAAGCAACACTCAAGTAACAGAAGTGATTACATCAGCATTTCGTGCAGTGAAAAATATGAAAAGGATTGAGTGCAGGAACTGTGCTATATGATGTGTACAAATGCAGTTGAGAAGGAGGGTGGCATGAACAGCAACATGCTCCAAAGAAGGGGCAAAATATTTGTGTGAACAGTTTTTGTTTGTGATTTTTGCTTGGATTTACAGAACTCAAAACAAGCTACTATATCCCTTGATAAAAGTATTGTGAGAGTATGGATACTTAAATATATCTAGGTGGTCATTATAATCCTAGCACAAAAAAAGTTTTTCTCTACCACAAAAAGCCAAACCAAAACCAAACCACACACACAAAACCTAACAAAACCAAAACACAAAACAGCCCCCAACAACAAAAGCCCCCTCCCCCAGATCCACACCATTTAATTTAAAGAAATGTATTAAGAGTTGCAATCAGCTCCTCTGTCAGAACAGGCACTGTGTATCACCCAAACACCACCACACTTTTAATCAGACAAGGGTACTTCACGTGACATTAACAGAAACACTTGATTTCAGTGATCTAAACAGAAGTTCTGTTTGTAAAATGTTTTTGAGGCTGAAAGTTTCTAGGAATGTTAAATATTATAGTCAGCGACAGAAAGGGGAAAATAACATTCCATAAATGAAAGCCAAAACTACTTACGTTTCAAAACAGCGATCCACATTGTCTGACATCAGAAGTAGCATGCAGAGCTGTTCCAGTGCTATTAGCTGCATATCCCTTTCATCCCCCTGCCCCATCTGCAGCCATTCCAGCAACGTGTCTGGATCCACATCTGCCATGGTTTTTTATAAAAAAAAAGCCGCCTCCACTTCAATTAAAAAGTACCAAAAATATCCTTTAATTGTTGAAGCCAGACTAACTTCAGCACAATTAATTTCTCTCTTCAGTCAGCCTCACACTTCTGCAGTTTTCACCTGGCAAGAAAAAGTAAAAAAAGTAATCATCATCACAGTCTTGTCATTAAACTTTCCGTATTTGCTCCTCTCTAAAAAGTATAGCATATGTTTGGGCTGAAATTAGGGAAACTTCCACATATTTTATCAGCAAAGGGGTTTTTTTTCAAGCTTTATAAGCTAATGAGTTTGTTCTGTTTTGAGGATAACTCAAAATTAAAGCTAGAAAAATTGTGCTTAACCCTTTTGTGTATTCTTCAAGCTAGGAGAAAGAAAGTGATATCTTACCCATCCCCCTCCTTTAATATCACTTTATTATAAAGTGTTCAGCTTTATGAGAGATGGATTAACTCCTCATGAAAATATGCAAATACAGAAAGATACTGAATTTCACATTTTAAATAGAAATCCTTAAAACAAAAAACTGAGATGTACAATTACAGACTTGCAGAATTTATGGAAACCTTTTATGAATCCTTCATCTTTTAAAACAGCATTCAAACATAAGGAAAATAGTTTTTTTATGTCAAAGGATAAAAAAGAGAACCTAAGATTCACTTCCATTTTCAAGTGTTAGGGGTTTGTTGCATTATTTGGGGATTTTTTGGAAAAAAAACCATTTAATTCAAGGCTTTCCAAAAAATCTGGTGAATAATTCAAATAATTCACGTACATATAAGGAAAACAACATTATTTGCTGGCCCAATGCCATAGTTGGGCATACTGAAGACCAAAAAAGTCCCTTTAAAATGTTAAGATATTTTTGACATATGTGCTTTCTTTTTGCTTTGCCTTTAACAAACAGTCAAATTCACCTCCCTTGCCCAAGAACACAGCAAACATGACTATTTTTGTATAAAAAGTAATGGGTTATAAACCAATCCCTCTAAATTAGACACACAAGAAAAAAACCACTCTTTTAAAATACAGTTTATGGAAGAAGAATTAGTTTACGAAACTCATAGGTAAATATGAAATACTGGACAGCGTCCCCACAAACCGGGGGGAGGTGATGTGGGAGGGAGAAGCTTGATCTGGACAAAGTCTGCCTACTTGTTTACTTGCTGCTAATGAGTTAATAGTTAAAAAATAACTCCACCAAGGGCATGTCTACGAAAGAGAATCAGAAATTAGTATTATATGAAGGAACATACACCGAATCAGCAATGCTCTTTCAGAATAGCTTCGAATTCAAAGATGTGACAGAAGTATAACAGAGAGGATTTTTACATAATTTAGGGTCATAATATTACAGATCACTGAACTACTGCTTGCCAGTTATATATTTGATATTATCTTACTCTAAAAAGTAATTTAATATTAGTAAATTTATTTTCTGTATTTTAAACAATGCCTATGATTCTCCAAACTGTTTACAGACTACATTTCCTGCTCTGATCCTAAATAAAAATACTTTAAGCCAGTAAAAGTGGGATCGTATTATAAGTATTCTACCTCTCCTTAACATGACTAAATCGTTATTTCCGGGAGCGGGGAAACGGGTGATAGCGAGAGAAACAAGAAAATTAAGAGACAGTGAAAGTAGGGTAAGTTCGACGCAGGCACCTGCTGCTCTCACATCCCAGACGGGCTGTACAGGAACCACCGCGCAGAACACGGAGCGTGGCGAGGGGCCGGAACTCCCGGGAGAGCCGCACCAGAGCAGGGGCCAGGCCGCAGCCCAACTCATCCCGCGCCGCCCGGGCCTGCTCGCACACACCAGGCGGGCCCCGGGCCCGCGCGGCGCTTTGGGCCCCTTCCCCACACGGCGCCGCCCGGGGCACGGGAGGCACCGCCTCCCCCTCCTCGCCGC
>NW_008239553.1:19267217-19278190 GCF_000691975.1 Corvus brachyrhynchos
TTTATTTCTTGCCGTATTCTGATTATTTACTTCAATATAATGTCTTTACATTTACAGTGGGGCTTATACTTTTCAGGGACCACTCTTGAAAACACTTTGATCCCTCTCCAGCACCTCCATTAAGGGGGATCTGGTGAGCAGATTTAAATGTCGCAGTACTGGGAGGAGGTTTTAGGTTGCTCTTACCGAGTAGTGAGTTTGAAGTGCTGCAACTACGCTGTGTAGCTTGAGACACCTTTTGCAGTAGAGTAGTCCGCTGCCATACGTGCTGCAAAATGCTGTGCAATTACCTTGCAAATGAGCAAAAGACAAAGGAAGCAAATTGCTAGAAATTTTAAATGAAGGATCTTCAAAATAATTTCCTTGTCTGTAGGATGACATGTTTTGCAAAGGAATTTAAGCCTATTAATATAAGTACAGTAAATAAGATTATTGTACATTTGAATGTCACTCCTACCTACATCATAGACATTTCCTGTAATTAGGAGGCTAAAACTACACACTGAACCAAAAGGCAATTGCAGTCATGCTTGGTTAAAACTTGCCAAATGCCGACATTTTTATTGTTCAATATTATAATAACACCTCTAGAAAGTGTTGTCTTTCTTGGTGCAGGTTTTACTCAGAACACAAGAACAGTAGTTCTTTTGTCTCTGTGTCTGATTTCTAAGGCAGCTTAGCCTTCCTGTCTTACCGTATTACATCTCTGTTAACTGCAACTTGCTCCAACCCAGCCGAGATTTACATGTCCTTTGCCTGTGCTTGTCCTTCAGAGGTCAGGAAGACTTCTGATATGCATAAAGTTAAGGACACAAGGCAGTAGGAGGACTGAGTCTACAGTCTTTTCATTTAGAAACTTGGTCTTCTTTAACTTTTCACCAGTGCAGAAGCAGCAGAATTAGGCCAAACTTAGGACACCTGCATTTGCTAAGTGACCTCACTCTTGTTGCATGATGCTAGAACAGTTGCCTTTGCTTTTTTTGTGAAGAAAATAACGCTTGAGTGTGACTGACAATGCCTTTGGAAATTAGGCCACATAGGGTCAACCTAGATTGATCTTTGTCGAGTGTTATATTGAGCAATGACCACCATTTTTGCTGAGTATTTGCCTGAAAATTAAAAATTGGCTTTAAAAGAGAAAATGTCAACACAATTCAGTTAAAGCAATATTATTAGTTTCTTCTGAAGACCAAAAATAAGCCCCAATTTTTGATTGTAAAGACCAAAAACTTTGAAATCAAACAAGCATTTCACTCTTTTCACATAGAATGATGTTTCTGGTTCACGTGTCTGGAAAGATACGTGGTTATTTGTGGACAATATGAGGATATAAAATACAGATCAATTTAGGAACAAAATCAACACTTTAAATATTGTACTTGAAAAGAATATGAATCATGGATTTAAAGTACTATTAAGCAGGAATACAAAACTTAAAATACTGGAAATAGCTTTCAGTGCTGTACATAGTTATTTCAAAATGGAGAAACATAAATACTTCTATGTCCTGTTGCTTTTATTGCCCGATTTCATATATCCAATTTTTTTTTACTCAAAGAAGTATACTGGAATCAGGATCTTTTTTTCATTGTGATACATTTGCAATGTTTAAGGGTTTGCTAGTGATTTTTGTTCCTTGTTATGCGAGTTCTTCTCACCAGAACAAATCTGAAAAATAATGCTGACTAGATAATTTCTGCTTTATTGATTATATACTTCTTACAATATATATATGTTCATTAACTGATTAATACTTTTTTTCACTTCCTGTGCTGATGGGCATTCAAATTATTTTCAACACTCTCTTTTGTCAGAGTACTCCATTGAAGTACAACACAGCAAGTGATACCCCTGAAGTTACTGTTTCAGACTCCCTCTGTGTGCAGCACTGATACAGACTAGAACTGCCTCTTCAAAAGCGACTGCTCTTTAATGCTTACTAAGAAGGAAATCACTAGCAAGTAAGAGTGCACTTAGCAGATAAGAAAGACATCAGAATCACATTCATACAGAATTACTCAAATTCATTTGAATTTTCACACGAGTCAAGGTTTGTTCAGACCCCCAAATTTCCAGCCCATGTCTATCATTCTGTTAGTGCTGGGCCTAAGTCTTCTGAGGGAGAAGAGCTTTTATGTGGATTAGTGCAGCCAGACGGGGAAGGCAAGTGATGGCATAGACTGAAGTGACAAGAAAGGGAGCTTGGCTGTTGTAGTTGCTTTGAAGAAAACCACACTGACCATTGTGTGAAACTTGAAAAACAACTCCAGTTCCCCGTATTCGTGCAAGGTATGTATTTTTCATTCAGTTAGAAAATTGCCTAAATGCTAACACTAGCTGGCACGCACTTCATGTATGACCTTGGCCTAATCCCTTAATCACTGCATGTCTCTGTTTCCTCCTTTACAAAATAAGGAGATAGTAATGCTGGAGTCAGAAATGTCTTAGCACTTATGGAACTGTGAGTTGCTGAGACATGTTACTATATTAAGTCTTAAATAATGCTATAAAACAGAATTCCTCTTTATGACTGCGCTTGAGCAGACCACATGTGTAAGTGACTGACAATGCCTTTGGAAATTAGGCCACATAGGGTCAACCTAGATTGATCTTTGTCGAGTGTTATATTGAGCAATGACCACCATTTTTGCTGAGTATTTGCCTGAAAATTAAAAATTGGCTTTAAAAGAGAAAATGTCAGCACAATTACTAGAATAATGTCAGGGACACATGAACAACAGTGAAATATGCTACAAGGGTAGCAAGGATCAGGGATTGGGTTGCAGACACAGAGATATTCTGAGACATATTGTAAAGGACACCCCACTTGAGACAGTTTCTCAACAAGAAGACATTTCAGGTGTTCTCAAAAGGATTTAATTCTCTTTGAAAAGAAGTCACTTTTGGCTAGGATTCCACAAAATCTTCTCATGATGGGGAAAAACCCCAAGTGTTTTTTCACTTATAGCTCAAAGAAGGATAATATTTAGTACTTCTTTTATATTATATTCATGTTGGTGTTTTCTATATGGTTTTAGCTGATAGCAGAAGGAATGTCATGGGCATTCTTAAAGTCACAAGTGTGATAGTAAGGATTGCAAGCTTCAGACTGAAATGATTGGGTTTTGTTACAGAAAACACAAAACTGACCAATAATCAAACTGAAATACACTTACAATTCAAACAAAACCAGAAGACTCAGGTTCCTTCATATTTTTTAAATTGATTCAGCAAGTAGAACCCTGGATAACTGATGTTTTTGTTAGCTAACTGTCTACTTCTGTATACATGCCAAGTCGATGTTTCGAAAAGTATCTGTGTACACCCTCTATAGTAAATAGATCAGAGGGTGATATAAGCAGAACCTGAACACCTCCATAAATTTAAGTGAGTAGTTTATGCTGAAGACCAGGGCTGTGCCCAGTCAAATAAAACTGTTAGGCTATTTATGGATTATTTATTCTTTGCTTTAACACTTTTTTTCTCTGCCACCCACACAATAACGTAGTTGAAAACACTGAAAGTACCTACTCCTCCAAATCCAAAAGATTACTAACTCCATGCATTTCATTTTTTGGATTAATATTATACTTCTAAAGAAAAAGTTACTAAATGTTTACGACACATTTCAAAGCAATGAGGTCATTTATTACAGAAGCTTTCTTGCTGTATCAGGTAAGATTTAGTTTTATAGAATTTGGCTATTTAAGTATGTTAAGATTTTCTTATGGAAAACTTTTATTTTTCATAAATAAAATGCAGTTGCGAAAAGTTTTTTTATTTAAATCCCTCCTAAGTTATCACAGTCTCTTCTTAGCCACTCCACTGTTGCACAAGCCTGGGGAACACAAACATAGTGTCAGCGTCTTGGCTTTCCAAAAGTACGTGCCAGTCTTTGCAGCCCTGGCAATCAACAAACAACCCTGTGCTGCTGCACAGCGAGCTGTGTTTACCACGTGGGTCTGACGCAACCCTGCAGCGGGCGCTGGGTGAGAGGTTTCCTCTTGGGGAGGCCAACTCCTGCAATTACGAGCCCATGTGGTGAGAGCACGACTGACGTTGACGTGATGAATATGCGAGTGACATGCTGGTGGCTGGTGTTTACTGAGGTACGGGGCTGAGTCACTGCTCAGCTTGTAGGACTCCTCAGGAGAGGCTCAGCTTCCTGGAAGCTTCTTCTCCTCAGAGCTGGCTACAGAGGAGCATGTAGAAAACTGCAAATACTCTGAAATTATCTTTTCTTCTTTCTGAAATTATTGATCAAAACCATGTGCATTACAGTGCTTTTTCCTAAGTAAACTCACTTGTGTGGGGTTTTTTGTTTCTGGGATGCTTTTTATTTTAGATTTAATTTTTTGCCGTTCCAGGCTGAAGAGTGAGAAGTGAATAAACTTTGTACCAATTAACTACTTTTTACCTCAGTTTAGCTTCAGCTATATCACTACTTTGGACATAAAAGAGAAATTAAGCTGCCCTTACTCATGTCCTTTCTACCTCCAGTTGCCAAGGGGAAAGTGAGACAGAACTTAGGCAAGAGTTATCTATTTCAGGCTGTTAGCTCTACCCTGTCCACTAGTACCATAGGCAACAGCAATAAATCCCGAACCAAGCCAAGTGCAAGGAAAGATCAGTGACTCAGATCACAGGACTTCTTACTGTTTTAATGGCACAGACTACATTATAACTTTCTGAATCAGAAGGTTAATTAAGATTTGGTATTTGTTCCTCATAGTTCTACTCTGTTGTTACAGGAGTAAAACACATGTAATCCTACCAGGCATATGATGTGTCTCCCAAAGCTTCGATGAAGTATTATGAATTAATTTGAATGATCTTTGCTGATGAGAAGACTTACAATAAGAAGAAAGTGTCTTTATCACAAAATGATTCTTCTACATTCTGGGATAAAAAGAAAATCCACCTTAGAGTTTTATTGAAAAGACTGTAATTTTTACATACTCAGAAAGCTTAATAATGCCTTTTAAAATTCTTGTCATGAAATTATGCCCTATTCACCACCATTGAATATCTTGACATGCAAAAATAAGAAACAATCTCAAGCTTCTAAAACCTGAATTTCTGGATTAGCTGCTAACTGAAAAGAGCTCCGTCCTTCATTCAAACCAGGAAAAATAATCAGAAGAGTGTGGTAGAACATGGCAAAAATCAATAATAGCACTGTCCTAGAGCACATGAGACAGACAAGAAGAAAATTTTATCATTTACTACTGTAAACAGGAAAACTTCCTTGCCCCACTGATGACATTTAGGAAAAATGGGAAAGTAGTATACTTCACTGATGGTTTGTTTGATCAGAAAGTTAACACCCTGAAATTTCAATTAAGCTTGGGTTGTTTGGTTTGTATGAAAGGTGCCATTTGAACAACTTAAATCCTTGTCAGAAGTGTGAAATGACTTTGCTTAGATTTTTTCTAGTGATGTGAAACCATTTTCTGCAGATCCTCAAATCTATACTTCTGCAAGGAAAGAATGCATATTCCTTAAGGAGTATATTACAGGCAATAAACTGTGTACCAAATTTTCTCTTCATTAATCTTTATGAATAAATGAAGAACACATTGCACATGTATTGGGATTTGCCCTCTACCGTACCCTTTGAACATACTTCCAGGCTACAAACTGTATTAAATAAAACTGTCTGAAAATGGGAAACTGAGTCTGCAAAGAGAGATGAAGGACTTTTAATAGCAACAGGGTTGATTTTCATTCTTTACCCATTGCTAGTGAATGCCGTAAATGATGCTGTGGGGATTCCTTCTGTTTTCTTAGCTTTTGTTTTCCTTTTGTTGATCTACCTTTTTTTTTTTTTTAACTTCCTTAATACAAATATTTTTTAAAAGAGAAGAAATAACCCCTAAAGATCAAATCCCTGAAATTCATTCTGTTATGTTGAATGTGAGGAAAAGGATGAGAAACAAAACAAGGACATTAAAAACAAGTAAACACATTTCTGTTTAGAAAAGATCTTAGAAGAAGCTGGTTGTGAAAGAGAAACTCATATGTCTCAAATGTCCTTATACTAGGCTCTACTGGATTAAACAGCACTTCTGGCAGGAGAAAAGATGTGGATATGCAGTTATGAAGGTTCCAAACACTATCTAGGCTCACTGCATTTCAAACTGTGACCCAGGCCAATTAAGGAGACCTTTTTGATCTGATAGTAGATAGCTTTGTGGCAGAGCTGCATTTTTGTAGGATAATAAGTGGCCATGGAAGAAAATTGGTGTAATTATCAAATCATTTGTCTAAGAGCTTTTAGTTAACTATCTAACACAAACATAAGGAAAACTACAAGTCACTATTTTTTAAGGCATGGTTATTAATGTATTTATTAAGAGTTTGATCACCTGTGTTTTAATTCCATAGGAGTTCAGAGATCCACCTGATTAGTAAGTGAGTAGCACAGGATAAATGATTCCTATCAATTTTTCTTTTTATACCCTATGTTTTTACCCATTTTGCACCCATTGACTTATGCTGGTAAAATTGAATATCCATGAACAGGTCACAGATTACTTCCACGAGTGCAAAGGATTTTATATTTCATTTCCTGTGCCCTTGGTACCAATACCTTAAAAAATGAAGTCAACTGTAAAGTAGTTCCAGTCCAATCCCAGCCCAAGTTACTGCACCTAAGTGTTTTAATGTCAGTGTTCTGTTTGCATTGACTCTTAGTTATATACGGTAAGACACAAGCATTATTTTCTTATCCAAGCATATTGCATGTGCTTTTCCTATCAGTTCTGTGTTATCAGGTTATATTTTGATGCTGTAAAACATCAGCTCTTTGGGGTTTTGCAGTCTGTAAAATTTCTGTGTAAACACTGGTCTCAGTGGACAGAGGCAACTTAGTAAAATGATTAAGTATTGTGTGTCAGTCTGCATCAAAGCAAGAATGTACTCTACCCATTTTTTTCATACAGTGCCAGCCGTTAGATCAGCAGGCCAAATCATCTTTGTAAAGAAATGCCATTCTACAGATGTCAGTAGGGCCTCACCAAGATTGGGCCAGCATGCAATTGGGCTCAAATACTAGTACTGATTATAGGAGTTTAGCTAAACTAAGTCTACAGAAATTTAAAGTTTTGTACAAGATTCTTAGCTGGCTTGACATTTTAAGGTGAAACCCAGACCCAGATCTAGTGGCAGTTCTCTTCTCTTTAAGAAGCAGCAAGTTGCAGATCAAAAGAGTACAAAGACCTGATAGATTTTTTGTTGGGGAAGATGAAACAGGAAAGCCTTATAAATATGATTGCCTGACAAAAGATTTTGGGAATATGAAAACTACAGGCAACATCGAAATGAAAGCCACTTTTGAAATACGAAGTCTTAGTTACTGAACAACTGGAAAACAATGGTATGGCCGACTGAAGGTAATCCCCTCTTGATTGAGCAATACCCTCTGCTTGCAGGCAGGTCCAAGGGTCAGAGCAGACCCTACTAGCTCAGCAGAAGGGGTCCAAAGAGTAGTTTTTAGAAGTTAAGATGTAACACTCTATGGTAATATAAGAACTCTTATAGGCTGTATGTAAATGCTATAGGATTTGTATCTTGTATTAGATTGGTTAGTGACAATTAGAATATTCAGTACAGAAGATGATTTATTGTATTGTAACCAGGACTTCAGACGCTTCCACTCTTGCTCTTATTCTTACTACTTCTTCCTCACTCTCCTTGCTCTTACACTCTCCCTCTCTCTCTCTTACCCGCTTACTCTCTTGCTCTCTTGGGCCTTCAGAGCTGAGTCTGGCAGCTCTGAGCAGTGCCCCTATACCCACGCCCTTTGCAATAAACCGCATGTGTCCCAAGATCAGACTATAGAGATCTCTCGTCTCCATCCGTCCGTCACCATCCGTCCGAACCCACACCCCGTCCGTAACCTCCAATTTTTTGCTTGTATTTCAGTGAGAAGCACCATTGAGATTCCCTCTTGCAAGCTCATTTATAGGGAGCGTTGGACAGTTTTTTTGATAGAGAAATGTTGTCTGCTTACAACATGTTCTCCAAGTAAGTGGTGTGCTGCACTGACAACATCAGCAGTTGTTTTGGGGAGAAACTTTGTCTATGTCATTTTTGCAGTAACATTTCGCATACAACAATTAGTCTATGTCCCAGTCCCTACTCTGACCCTGATGAGAGAAGGAATAGCCTGGGGCTGCTGAATCTTATGCTAGTGATTCCCAAGTATTTCACAGTAGAGGACCAGTGTCACTGATAGACATTTTAAATACTGAAAGGCCCCAATGAAAATTCAGGCCTCACTGTACATATGAGATAAAAGACATCTCCACCTCAGAGTTAACAGTAAAGAGAAAATTCAGACAAAGGCTACAAAGCAGATCAGAGAGTAACACAGTCCATGTTGATAAGCTGTTTAGTAGTTTGACTCCAAAGCCTACACATTAGTGGTCTCCCAGCTATATTGAGCTAACTCTTTTTGTTGTGCAAAGAAAGCCAAGAGGAAACCAGAAGCTTCTCTGCATTTACACTCTATATGGATCATGGCTACAAGCTAGCCTGCACTTCCTGGCCCTGGGGTGACCCACAGACAAGGAAGATGAACCAAGAGGAAAGGATTCTGTCTCAGCACTAGAAAGAAAGGGAGCACAGCAAAGTATACTTTAGTAGAACTATGCTGCAGCAATAGAATATCCTGTTTTAAAGAATAAAGATCACAAAGATAATGAAGACTTCAAGATTGTAGCCCTATTTGCTTTTCTTCTGTACCTTGATAAACAATTGTGGTAGATACGGATACCCTGATGTCTCCTAAAATGGTTAGACGATGCAACCATCAAACCATTCTCAGCTGTAAAATGATACTCAGTTTTGTCTCTTGTATGTGCTAAATATCTGACTCCTTACTGCCTTCCAGTATTAACCTGTACCAAACTGCACCTAAGGTGATGCTGTGCTCTGACACAGCAGTTTTATACACCCCACATAGCTGCTTTAGTTGTGCAGCAGAGTTTGAACTGTAGAGAGAGTTTGTGTCATTATCAACTGTATTCTGTAAATCATAGTTGACTAGGCACATAGTAGGGACATTCCAAAATATGAGGATTTGAAAACACCACCACCATTACCACACATCCGCATTCATTGCTTTTAATGAAAAGGTAGCTCATTAGAATTGTACCATGTGGTACATTACATATTTACCTTAAAAAAAAGAGAAATTGGCACCCTTGGTGAGTACATCATTAATATGGCTGAATTCTGTATAAGGTGGTGCTGACTCTGTGTTAACTCCAGGTTTGTTTCCCTCCCCACCCTGCTTCTGTAGCTAAATTAATCAGCTTTTTGCACTGGTGGGAGCCAACACAGTGCTGCTGCATGCTGACACTTCCTGGCTTAGCTCAGAGATGCTTTATGCTGTCAGGAGTAAGCACAAATCACAGATGAGAACTAAAAGCAAACTTAATAATTAATACCAAAGGGCAGACCTGCCAGTACAAGTTGTGATTTATAAAAACATAGAATAGCAGAATAAAAAATCATGCAAAACTAATCTATCTTGTACTACTGATCTGAAATATGCAGTTGTATTAGAGGATTCTGTTTCCGATGGCCTTAGCTATAAATAAGACTGACAATTTAAATATTAGAATTAATTTGATTAGTATAAATTACGTAAATAGAAGCAATACTTTCAGTATCACTTTCACAGTGATGCTGCTGGGTTTCCTTTCAGGCAGCCTCTATTGGTAGAGCTATTTGGCACGGTTGACTTAAGACCAATCCTGACAGATAAAATATTTTGTTCCTCAGGGTCTTTCATGTCAGATGTAGAGCATTTCTGGGACTGCAGGAACACTTGCCCCAGCATTCCTTTGAAAGAGCTTCCCATTCTCTCTCCCCTTTCCCTTACCACTAACACCAACTCTCTGTTTGGTGCAGTTTTCACAGAAGTCTAAAAGATTTTTAAGGAAACATATTTTGGTCTTCAGAATGCCTTAAGTAATTTTCCAAAATTATAGCTTACATGGAAAAATTGGTTCATCAGGTTTTCCATCCTTCAAACAGGCCTCTCCCACCTCATCCTTCAGATGACAGACACATCCTACACATGAACTTCTTTTATTAAGATCAAGTAGAACTGATAGGAGGGAGCTGGGAGTCCCACAGTACCCCCTGCACCTTGCAGGCACTCCTAAGTACATATGTCCTCTGCCACCCAACCCACAAGCTCCTGCTTTTCCTCCTGTCCCAGTAGGAAGCCCTTGGGGGGGTCCACAGAGTACCTTCATTCAGGCCTGGTAATGGGGGTAGCAAGGCTGTGTCTATCTGATAGGCCAGTGCAAATACTTATCAAAAAAACCTCTAAACCAGTTCAATACCAATGATACAATATTTCTGAAAATATCCCCCTTTACTACTTTTTTTTCTCCCCAGAAATGATGTCATGTCTAAATCAAATTTGCAGTAAATTCAAAATTTTCCTTGGCAGTCTATCCAATCTTTTTTCCTCCCTTTCTCCCATTTTCACTCCAGACTAAGCTTTACATGCAAAATAACTTGAGATTCCAGAGAATCCTAGTATTTAAAATCAAGGTTTGGCTGTGGGAAGATGTTAGGATTTATTTAAATTGTGCTTAAGTGTCGCTTAAGTGTTGCTTTCAGCTTTCAGAGCCACAGAATCAGAATGGTCTTTGTAGGATAACCTTAAGCTCAGCCTTACACCAAAGTTCAGATCACACCAGAAGATGTCTGAAGAAAGCAGTAAATGCTGGACCTACAGGAAAAAAAAAATGGCTACCATATTTTTGTGTGTTTCAATACTTAAACAGTTCCACAAACTCCAGCTTGAAAACCAAAAAATTAGTGACTGATTAGATACCAAAATATAAAAAGATGAGGTTAATCTCATTACCACCCTTTCATGAATATATCCCATCTGGTTTTTGAGTCTAATCTACTTTGAAGAAATGGAGTAATGTGATTTTAGAAGA
>NW_008239553.1:19278219-19323146 GCF_000691975.1 Corvus brachyrhynchos
CTACACACTTACCTTATATAAACATTTTACCGTGTAGTGATAAACAGCCAATTTTATCAAGGTTACAAATAATATCGAATTATTACTACATTTTTGGAGGTTTCCAGGGATTATTTTATTTTCAGGATTCTGTCTTACTTGGTATGATGTTCACCTTGGTACAATATTAATTACTGAGAATTTACTCACCAGTCTAGTTAGTAGAATACGAGCCAACACAGTTCAGCTTAAGACACAGGATAACCTTGGATTTAGAAATGGGAAAAGTTTAAAACCTTGACCACTTCATAAACATTATTTTGCAGTGGAACAACTCTGTTATCAATGTCAATTCAATGGCCTTGGTGTATCTGCAAAGAAATTCAGAAGCTCTGATTTCTAGACAGCATTTGCTACCAGCTAATCTTAGGACATCTTAACCAGATAACCTGTACAGCAAGAATCTTATTTGCATGACAGCAATCCATGTGGCCTCAATGCATGTCTACCAAGGTTGATAAAGCTGGCACTTTGCGAGTAACAACCCCTCTCTTGTGGGGTTGGGAGGGGGAGGCACAAAAAAGGGCACAGCAATATTCACTCTTCACAGAATGTTTTCTCTGGCACCTTCATGATTTGTTTCCAGTACCTCTCCCTCCCCAAAAGAACAAGCACATTTATTTTTTGTTTTAAAATCAGTTCCCATCTTAGGCCTACTTTGTGCAGACCATGTTATCAGCAGCTTCCATTGCTTCTTAACTGGGGAGTAAGAACAAGCTATAATTAAAGGCTGAAGGTATTTATCGTCTCTTCCCTGCCCTGGAGGGACTGAGCTGTTGCCAGCAATTACAGGCAGTTGGTGGTTCCCTGGGATCACAGTAACCAGGAACCAGGAAGCGCACTCTGGTCCCATCTACCTGCCCTAGAAAAACTCATCTGCCACTGAACAGTGACGCTTCCCAGCTCTGCGTTTCCTTTGGCCTCTGAACACCCACCAAGGAGTGGTCTTCATTTCCAAGGACTACCCACCCATTTAGGTGAAAATCCTAATCTAAGAAGAGTGGTGAAAGTTTTGCCATTCAATTCACTCCTTATAAGTAATTTCAAAATCTGTTGATGAAAACATCCAAAGCGTGTACGCATGGGTGTTGTAACCAGTACTGAAAAGGCAATGGAAACCAGGGCGTGTGGCTGCTCTTGCACTTGATGAATTACATCATTGCAAACTTGTCTTCCTACTTTGCATAATATTCAAAATTTTCCTTTTGTGTGTGTGTGTAACAAATAGTGCTTTCTGAAGAACTTTCCATCATTGTAGTGGCTGTTTTCATGGTTTATTTAGAGACTGTACAGAATGTGGTCCTGCTGCGGCAGCTTTGCATATTTTATTAACACGTAGAGATTCCCAGTATTGTATGCAAGTAACTGCATTACTTTTTATAGTAATGTTGTTAACTTGTCTCATCCTGTGCTGCTACTACAAAGTGTTGTGCTTTGATTTACGTGGATGGTTCTTCCTAAATAATAGGCAGTACAAAATAGAACAAGTAAATCTCATGTAACAGAAAACTGTGTGAACTTTACAAATCAGAGCAGTTTAATTTGTAAAATATTTTTTAGGATTCCAGTCAACTATTAAGTTATGATATTTCACACAGGCGGTTTTGAAGCAATGAACCAGCAAGGTGACTGATTTAATTATTATTTTCTCTTCCTTCTTTTACTACCCAGGCTTGTGTCTTTTGCTCTGCTTCCCTGTTCCTTCCTTTTTGTCCTAATCCTTCAACATTTGTTTGATTTGAAAAATCTCCCTAGAATGTTGTTGCTGCCTCAGCAGCCTTTGTATTTGCTACTTTCCTGCTGCCTTTTTGTCTGACCTGCCCCATCTCCACAGCCATCTCTCTTGATTCCCTGTCTGGAGCATATTGCCCTCTAGCACTTGTACCCAGCAGAAGTCACTCAGCAAGTCATGGCTGGGTGTTGGCTACCTGAACAAAAGGAAGACAAGCAGAAAAGATCTCTAACAGCAAGTTGCTGTTCTGGGAGATTAGCAAGAAGAGGAACTGGATTTTAGATACTTGCATGTCTGCCTAAGTACTTGCACTTAATAGAAATACACAAATACAAAAAAAAAAAAAAAGTGAAAAAAAGATTCAGTTGTTTTGGGGGAATTCTGTGTAGTCTACGTACAGCTTCACAAACCTAGAGGGTCAGGAGAGAAGCCCGGACAGTTAATATATTCTTTACCTCCTGAAGAAGAAAACTATGGCACTGAAAGCCATTCCTTTAGGTAAAGTCCAGAACCAGCCAGTGAAGAATACAGTTTCAAATCCTGACCACCAAATGTAAAGCTGATCCAGCCAAGATGTACCACAACCTGGGAAAGCCAGGTTCCAAAGCCAGTAGCTGCTTCTGTAGTCTCTCTGCTCTATAGCCAGTACATCCAACAGCCATTTCTCTTCTGTCTTGGCCAGGAAAATCTCCAGAAGTCTTTAGGAATGTCTGCTGCTTATCCTAAATCATAGTTCATGGTTCTGAATGTTGTTGCAAGTGCAGAGAATGAGCAGGACATTGTGTGGATAAATCCACGTGTTGACAGCTTCAGCAACTGCTGCCCTGAAGGGTCTCAAGGAGAGACATGCTTGCATTATGGCCCAGACCAATGTGCACAGCAGCTCACTTCTATGTATCATTTCAATTTATCCACAAAGTCTGGCAGGCTTGACTAGCAACAGTCTCAGCACAGACTCAGGCCACGGCCAGCTGCTGAGCAACACACACAGAGGCATAACTCAGTGTTCCGTGCTGCGGTAGCTGCATGGACCAGTGGCATCCCAGAACAGGTGCCTGTGTGAGGAGCAGGTGGCTACAGAAACCTACTGGAAAGGCAGGAAACTGCCTGCTCAGAAAATAAGTTACTCACTCATGGCTTCCCCAGGCGCAGCTGCCCTCACACAGAGAAAACTACTTTGGTGGTTCATACCATGCCCCCTGACTATCTTTCCACCCTGTACCTACAGGGGGACACATCTCCGAAGTTATGTGGGAAAGTCAAGATAGAAGACTGCAAGTCTTTAAGCCCCAGGGGTCTGCATGTATCTACACTCACCATATGGTTTAGAGGGTGCCTAGAACTAGGCTCCAGCTGGTTGTGGCTCCAATTCAAGGCCACTGGTTCTTGAGACTCTCTCTACATCCAGCTTAAGAATTCTCATTCTACAGAAGTAAATTATACCCAGATTTGTTGTTCCCAAAAGGGAACTGGGACGAATGGACTAAAAATAAGCCCATCTACCCTCCCATCCTCCCCCTGGCCACATTACTGTGTGGCTCGACTCCCTGGCAGCTAAATACCAGCTTGCCTTGTGCCTCAGATTGGAGGGGAAAATACATTCACTTGTATTGCCTCTTTTATTTCCCCTCTTCATCCCAACCTTGATTATTTAATAAATGCACTTGAAGAAGTACCTGATTTTTTCCTATAAGCAAATTATTTTATTCCCCTAGCTGAATTTCAAGTTAATTTGGTGGCAGCAGCTTGAACCAGTTGTCCTTGTGTTTTCCATAAAACATGCATACATCTGTGACAATTTTTTCTTGGTGTTTGACATGAATTTTACATGAGGGAAGATGAGGTTAAAAGCATTTGCCTTCATAATTATAGGTTGTATTTTCAAATTGCATAATATTTCTATTTTTAGATATAAATCAAAATTATTTCCAGAATCCCTGAGGCCTGTACTTCTTACTTCCATAGAAGATGTGTCTCATACAAAACCTTCTTTTTCTGTGGAAAAGGACACAGAGAACTAATGCACTGGGAAGAAAAAAAAAAAAAGGCTGACAAAAATACCATAAACAAAATCATCCCCAGAGAAGGTTATAATAAGAAAAAAATTCCCACTAGCAGCAACAGGGACTCACAGTAATTCTATAGGCAGTGAGATAGTTCACATCAATTTTAATACGTGAATATTAACACTGGTTAAAAAAATGCATTTTTTTAAGCTACACAATTGCAAATTATAAGGCTGTAGCTTAAAATGGGATTTTATCAATCTTCATCATTACTAAATTTAGCTTCTTATCAGCAGCATTTAGAAACAGATTTTCTTCATCTGCAAACCTGTTTACATACGTAACAGTAAGTTTTTCTGTGCAGTAACTAGGTAACCTGGCACAGGCACTAATATGCACACAGACAGCAGGCTCTGCTCTGGCTGCTCCTCATCCTCACAGCTTGTTTCCTCCTGCATGTGCCACCATTAAGCAGCTGGAATGCAAGCACAGAAGAAGGGGAGTTGATGCCACATTCTTCCTTCTAGAATCAGATTTTGCACTTCAGGTAAGTGGGACTATGGAAGTAGCATAGGACCATAGAGCAAAACAGATATTTGGCTGCAGAGTGAGTGAATTTGGGTTAATGTACCACAGGTTTTCAAAGCCTGCTTTTGCACTGACCTGTTACTCAGACAGTACCTTCAGCCCTACTTTTGTTATATTTAGATGTAACTTCCCCTTTCATTGTTATATGGAATAAACCATTTATTCTCCAGAGAATATTTTAGGAAAAAAAAGCTTCAAAAATCCACAACTGTACATCAAAGTAAGAACCACACATTTTGGATAGGTTGGTGGCATAGCACTGACATCTCTAGGGTTTCCTCGTGCAGATAACACAATCAAATGCAGCTGGCTTATTTCATTTTGAATAATCAACTTTCAGTATTCATTACTTTAGATATGTTAAAGGCAGGTAGAGCACGTCATGTGTGGCCAAATATGCTTTTTAATTTTCATGTCTTTGAATCTATAGCCCACTGTCATTAAACAGCTTGAACTGCTTGCTACATACTTCAGCTAATTGAATGGGAGTCCTCTGTGAGATGTCATCTACAGCAACAGCTCCAGGGTTGCTCCCGCTCGAGTGCAGTGGACAAATCTGAGCACTTCTTCTAACACTTGGCTGCAGAGAAGCACAGTTTATTAGCCAGTTTTTAGGATTAGAGGTTCTCATGCGCAAAAAGCCGTACCTGGGAACACCCACAGCATCAGGGCTGGCCAAGCAATGCTATTTTCAAGACACAGTGGAGTGACTCTTCCAGTGGTTTTTGACATCACAGTGCAGAGAAGTAGACAAATAATCCACCTTGCTGTATGTTCCTCCTAAACAAAGGGATAGCTGTCTAAGGTTTTTCCCCCTGGCTTTCTTGTCTAGTTTGAAGTATCATTGGCTAGGTTTTTCACTGTCAGAAGCACAAGTGGTTTATTAGTAGACCAGTACTAACATGTTTTTCTTGGAAACTGTTTATGCCTTACTGTCTACTGATAAGAGAGCTACATTTCAGGAACCTGAAAACAAAACATGTATACCTAGTGTTGAGATTAGGGATGAAGCTTTAGAGGAGACCGTCACAGTGTTATTGTCACAGATACATCCAACTATTCCAATTAAAAATACATTGAAATGCTGTTGAATTTTCCACCTGATTCCCTATTAAGCAGTATTACTGTTACTTCCTATAAACTAGCAAACTATCCTAGATCCCTCCATCACTCCTGCAATTGCAACAGCTCACTTTGATACTGCTGTGGCAGTCTTGAGGGGAAAAATCCCTTTGGAAATTCCAATTAGTAACTGACATTCATTAATAGAAAAATCTGCTATGCTTCCTATGCATTTGTTAATCCTATTTTATGGTAACATGTGCATCACTGGACTGATACCTCTCTCAGCCTGAAGGTGACTCCTGCACCTTGGAACACACCAGGTCTGTCTCAGACTTATTCTAGTCTAAGCAATACTAACAGAAAAGCTGCTTTTTCAGCTGCAGTGCTACAGACTTGTATCCAATTAGAACCTACCACATCCCAGCTGTGTGACACTTTTGCAGTTTTGACTAATTCTGGTTTGTTGCAGTCAACAGAAAGTTGTCGACAAATAATTTTTGCATAGTATTTAAATAGTACTTTCCATGAGGTACTCATATGTGTATATATGCACTTGAGGCTAGACATAGACAGGATCTTTTGTCACACAAACCCATTAAACTTCTCGTATAAACAGGGGAAACATACAAAGTAAACATGCATGCAGACCACATGTTTCATTGCAAAGACAAGTTACTAGAAAAAAATTTACTGGTGCTTGCAGAGAAATGGCACAAAAAACAATCAGAAAGGAGGCAAGGGACACAGGAAGCAGGGGTGCCGAAAGTGGGGCTTTGGTTTATGGCTAGGCATATGTTTGGCTCTTTTTGCTTGGCTAAACATGAGAGCTTGCATGTCAAGCAATACCTGAAAAAGAAGAGTAGAATTAAAACCAAAACTGCTCTGTGGTCTTACTTCTTTCTTCAGGAAAAAAGAGAATTATGCAAGTTCCTTGTAAGACTGCATCAAAAACCTGATATGTAAAGGCCAAAATCTTTTTATAACTGAAAAATGATTATTTCTGTAAGATTAATTTATAAAATGTTAGTTAACTAAGTAGATTTATTCATATGATCCAACTCACTGTTTTATGTGTACATAAGAAAGCAGAACTCAGGGTACAGGTATTTTTATTATGTGGATAAATTAATTATCTGGATAAATAAAGCTCACACATGTGTCCTAATTTACAACTGACATTAAGAATTAGCAGTAGTTCTCTTTATTGGAATCATTTTTGCTTCTGCAATACACAGGTATGTTGAAAATGGTACTTTTCCATATGTGGCCACAAGACTTGATCAAGAAATGTCAAATCACATAATTATGGCACCTCTCAATGGCTCAGTTGTGAGCTACTGCAACAAGACCTAAGAAATCTAGGACTAAGCTGCACTGAACTTTAATTTTTGGCTTTTAACAGTTTTTCTTGGTGCTCTTGCAATTTGAATATGCTTCTTAAAAGTTTTTCAGCAAAGCACGTTTTCAACAGATTGTCTTATCAACATTAAAAAAATGTTGATACATTACTATACATGACAGAAAATGAAAAAGTAGCCACAAATACATTTTTTAGCAACTAATTTCCTCTGCAATATATTTGGCCATTTTGATCCCAAACATGACTTGAGTTTCATTTAAAAGTCTTAAAGTTTCATAAGAATCTATGATTTTCCAGAAGCAGCCTTGGGAAAGAAAATGAAAGAAAAACCCCCACCAGTAAACTTGGAAGGGTAAAGTAACATGATAAAAAAATTACTAATGAGATAAAGATGAGTAACTGGCAAATCTAATGTAAGTCCCTTTTAACACAGCCAGCAACTACAGATTTGACTTCAATGAAGAGGCGGAACTCAGGACTTCTGGTTCTCCAGGGAAAGATGGAGGCACCTCAACCATCTTCCCACAGTTCACACATTTCAGCATTTGGCACAACACAGGGATTTACACACAGAAAATCTCCCTGGTCCTACTTGTTTACTCATTGTGCTACTCAGAACAGAGGAAGACCTGCAGTGTCAAGTCACAGACCTTGATGCATCCAACCCAAACATTTATTTTTAGTTTCCTTGAGGCAGCACACAACAATATTTTTTCTGATACACAAGTCCTTAAGAGTTCCTCTGCTATTGGATAAAATAACTAAGACAAATATTAAGTGAAGAAAACTAGCTTTATTTATGTAAATTAGAAAAAAGAATTGTTAGAACTTTCATCAATTTGTTAATTCTGTACAATTTACAATTATATTTATATACAAAACTTCTAATAAAATACAGTACATCACACTCTTCCTGAGTCACAGCGTGTTTCTCAGTTCTGTAAATATTTTTTTCTTCTTCCTTTTAAAGCAATTAGATTCAAGAAGGAAATCATATCCTCAGTTTGACAGTGTTTGGTTTAGGTAATACTGGTATTAAGAAAGAAGTCAATGCATTGTACTTCGAAAATATTTTATAGCTATTGCAGTTTTGATAGTTATTTTTCTATATTAAAATATGCTCCTTGATAAAAATGTTAATTACATACTTATTATGAGTTTGTTGCACTTTTTTTATAGATACAAGACAAGGTGACTTCAAATGCATCCATCTGTCATTGCAGAGATACAGAAATTAAGTTACATATATATATATCAACGATCATTCAGAGATCAGGGAACATCCATCCACATAGAGCAGAGGTCTGAATTGAGGCACAGTACGTTAAAATTGCTGTCCTATCCTGGACAGGATATGTAAGCTCCAATTGCCTGGCTCCCCTAATAAAAACTTATCAAAGTACACGTCCTGAAAAGTGAGACTGTGTCAAGCAGCAAGGCACCAAGCCTGTCAAATCTTACATATGCATGACAGTCCCACTCTGGAAAGAACCACAGAGTCCCCAGAGAGGCATTGTAGAGCTGTCTTTCACAGCATTTGTTACATCTTGGCCAGCTCAAGATGTTATTAGGATTAAAGCTATCCATATTACCTTTACTGAGTTGAATCTTCTGAGATCAGCAATAAACTATTGTAAGGCTTACAAGGATATTTAATCTGTTTAAAGAATGATGCAGTGTGTTGAATTAGTAATTAGCATAGATTACAACCTGTAAGTAAATTTATGTCCCTGTTAAATCCAAAAACCAACTACAGTAACTTATTTTTGACAAATACTGACTTAAAAAAAAAAAGTTAACTTTACATAATGGCTAAGTGTGGGATGCTCCTAAATATATCTATGGTAAAGTTCACTATATTCTTTTTAATATAGGCATGTGCATGTCTGATATTTTAGTCCAAAATAATAAAAAATACAGATTTGATGACCTCTGATTTATTCATAGTGTTTAGAGATATTTAAAAAGTCTTACACTAAGAGAAAGTTATCCAGAGACTTGCTTTCTCTTAAAAACTTTCTGTAATATTTCAGCACAAACTGAAATACATGAGATCAACTCCTGACAACCCTTTGTGATTAGAAATTAAAAGGGACTTTTTTGCTGTTGATACCAAAGTGCGTAAAATTACAATATGGGGCTTTAAAGAAAATTGGTCTTTAGCTGAATGCTTGAACTTTTCCCAGGATTTTTTGCATGTTTAGTAGTCTTCACTTTGATGCCTTCTTGATTGCCTTTAACAGCTGATTCAAGCCTGGCTTTCATAGTCGGAGAGGAGGCCATTAGTTTTTTAAAAACTGATGAGTACTGTGGACCAATCTGCATCAGAGTTTGCAAAGCAAACTCATGTAGACTTTTTGCCGAGATTGTAGCAGAAACCAGTGCATTTTCATCCAAAAGAAAGGAAATGAGGATGGGAAGAAAGCAGGCCACCAAGTGAGCACCTACAAACATTGAAAACAGAACTTAAATATATGATTTTTAAAAACAGTGTCAAATTCTAAATGGAAGTATTTCTCCAGATTAACATTTAATTCAAACTGTAAAGCTGCAAAGGTTAGCTGAACTGTAGGGTAAAAAACCCAACATTCCTGTGACCAATTTTGTTAGCAATTAGTGTTCAGGACTGAATTCTTAGTGGTCATTTTGGTTTTAGTTTGTTATTTATGGCAACTTTGAGCATCTTTAACACTTTGGGTACAAGAAATGGAAGTAACTTACGGTGCTGTTCCTCAGCAGCTGCTGTCAGAGCTGTAACCACCTTTATTCCCTCCTGAATGACTTGAAGTTCAGCAGCATTTTCAGGTTTTGCCTTTTCTGTTTCCTGCAGTTTCCCCACAACGGATGGTGCTAAAGAATGGATATAAGGGTAGGACACAGTTTTGTTTGGATGCTGAAAGATGGAGTGCAGCAGCTGGTAGCACTTACACTGTACCTAAAGGGAAAACGAAATTTGCAGTTACAAAGTGTTACACTTAAAAATACATCTCTGGGTGTTCTAAATCTAACAGCTTGTCAGATAAAAATTTTGGGAGGGGGGAAAATGTGCCTCACAGCTTGAAAATTCATCAGGTTGTAGGCTGCTCATGTATAATACTTTATAGGAGCATCATAACTTGTAATCAATTATTAATAGAAACCAGATCATGCTTTCTGTTTCTTTCATCAAGTCTTATATCTTCTGTCATTTTTGAGTTAAGGAAAAAAACCTATTTTTGTTTGAATATTAGTATTATTTTGAAAATACTCTCTTCTTAGCAAAAGTGCAATAATACTGAAAAAGTGATGCTTAAAATATAAGCAATATCCCAGCCAAACTGTAGGCACAATTTTAAAATGCCTTAAATGGTGCAGAAGCTTGCATCTTATTGGAAGTCAATAGGACTGAAACTGCGAAGTTCCTACACAATTTCTGAGTGGCTCTGATGCCTAACACTTGGATAAAGTTTGCAAATGCATGCTAATATTTCCTTGCAGTCATATTTGGCATTTCCGGTTTCCTAACAGTGAAAATCAAAGTTTACAATATTAGGAATGTACTGATGTATAAAAAAGAATTGTCTTATATTTATTTCTCAATTAAATTAAACTTTGTTTAATTTTTTATTACTACACAAATATATATAGAGAAGATGCAAGAAAGCAGTTTACAGTGAATTCTAACAAATATGAAATCTAATGCATGTTATTTTCAGAACTTAACTTCGAAAGTGAGGTAGCCCCAATACCTAGAAAAGCCATTTGTATAAATACTTTTTTTCCCTGATACATTACTTTTTTAGGTGAAGGTCAGTTATATATGAACTGTGGCACTATAATCTAATGCCACTAACATGAAAATATTTATGCTAGGTCAGAACAAAGCATTAATCCAGTTCAGTAAGCTGCATCCAGCAGTGGCCAGGAGCTGATGCTTATGGGATAGTAACAGTTTTGTAGTGGTACTTGCTCCAGCTCCCAAAGACTCATAGCTGAGGGATTTCCTCTGCAAAAGATAGTATCTGTGTGTTGAAGATAAAATGAACAAATAAAATTCGACAGGTGCCTGAAACACTACACAACTTTATCATGTACTTAGCAATGTATAAAGCACTGAGTCTGATGCAATAAAAGAAATAAATAATAGGAGTCCAGAATTGCATACAGAACAATGATTAAATGCACTGCTGGACATGTTCTTGCTCACTTGTTCAGACTGTATTTTAAAATACAACAGATATAGTCAGGAGAGAATTAACTTCCATCAACACACAGGACTAGCAACACAACTAAAATAAGCCAAGGTTCACTCAGTATGTAGTGATATTCTTATAACTTCACCAGTACTTACAAGAGGATCTTTTGAATCAAGTGTTATTTTAAACTTCTCAATACAACGCTTCTGAAGGCACTCTACAGTAGTAACTTCTGGGCTGGTAGACATAACAAATACTGTAATAGCAGTGAGAAGGCTGACTTCATCGAATTCTTGGAGAAGGCCATCTACTATCAACAAAGTAGTTGTTAGATTTACATTAACAAAGAAGATTGTTAGATTTACATTAAAAATTCTGTGAGTTTAAGTGGTACAAAGAGGTGGAATAGAAATACCAACATCTACGTTTCTTTAGGAACCTCTGTTTTCAAATACACAACATACTCTGATACAGTGGTATGGACTTTTACTGCAATAAAAGCCAAGGCCAAAATGGGAATTTAGGGGTGATCATATGCACACTTAAAATTACAGCATACTCCTATTCTACTGTTTCTTTGTATAAAGTACAATAAATATCTTTGAAGAGCTAGTATGACATATTAAAGTACAATCATTTTGAGAATAATATAAAACTTGGATTTAGAATATATTATTTTCTTGTAACTTAAACAGTTTTGTAAAGAAAAGTTCCAACAACAAATTACAACTTAAGAGATTAAACATAAGGAACAATAAAAATACTACAAACTCAGGAAGTTGAAGCAGCAGCACACAGTAAACTCACTGAAGACAAAAAATTCTTTTCTTGCACTACTGCTTTAACACCCTTTGCTTCACTACAGACACTAATTCTTTGTGGAGAACCTGCACTCAGTGTACAGCTGTCTTTTACGCTCAGCTGTACGCTGAAGCCATAGCTCCTGTTTATGCCTTTGTACCATGGAACTACACTGTGGCACTACACAACACAGGAGTAAGCCCTCAAACCACTGTCCTGGTTTCAGCTGGGGTAGAGCTGATTTCCTCTAAGTTGCTGTTGCAGTGCTGTGTTGTGGATTCGGAATGAGAATGGTGTTGATAATACACCAATGTTTTGGTTTTTGCTAAGCTGTGTTTATCCTAAGTCAAGGACTTTATCCCTTGCCTCATGCCCTGCCAGTGAGAAGATAAGCAAATGAAACTGGGAGGGAGCATAGCCGGGATGGGTAACCTGAACTGACCAAAGGGATATTCCACACCATAGAACATCATGCCCAGTACATAAACTGGGGGGAGTTACCTGGAAGAGAGGATGATCTGGGTTTGGGAAGCGGGGTCTAGCATTGGTCAGAGGGTGATGAGCAACTGCACACTGCATCACTTGTTTTTCCCTTTTTCTTATCATTATTATTATAATAATTTACCATTATTACTTTACTTTACTTTAGTTTCAATTATTAAACTGTTCTTAACATACAAGTTTTACTTTGATTCTCCTCCCCATTCCACTAGGGTGGGGGGAAGAGGGAGTGGAGGTTGAGCAAGTGGCTGCATGGTACTTAATTTCCAGCTGGGCTTAAATCATGGCACCCACGTTTATACTTTTATAGATGATGACTTCTCATATGCACTGTAGGGACAAGATCGCACGATAGTTTCAACAGTACTTGGTAACCAGCTAATTCTCTTGTGACTAAGCAGTGACTAGTCTTTTTTCAGATGTGCATGAATTCAATTTAAACAAAACCAAGCAACACTTCACACAAACATTTTAAATTTGGTTTTTAAACTCATAAACCCAACATTTGTGCTTACCTTGATCCCAACAGTCAAGCACTGTGACCAAAGCACTACGTAGAAGATCAGTCCAAGCATTCTGACTTTTCTCTGCTCGAGCCATTGGAGAAGACAAGAGTCCTTTAAGAGCTTGTAGAGATGCAGCAACTGTCAGACGTAACTGGCCATCTTGCAATTTCACAGCAGTTTGTTTAAGTACTCCAATAATTAGGTACAAAATAGTAGGAAGAACTGAAACACTTCCTGTAAAACAATGCAAACTAATTTAACAGAAATCTAAAAAAAATGCAGGTACTTTTAAAATTTAATATTTTTTTTTTAAATATTGAGGTAGTTTTCTTGGATTCTCTTTTTTATTAATAATTTATAATTTTTAAGCATATCTATGAATAGAGGCACTGGTAATTTGGAGAAAAGATTTGAAATATCATGTGGCCTGCTATAGCAAGTAGGGAGTCAGACTGCTTAAGTGAATTTAAACCTTTTCCCCTTTAAAATTAGCATTATATATCTTTTCCTCGATCATTTTACTACATGAAGTGTAGAATTATGTCATATTCAGAGAAAAGCAAGAACAGAAAAATCAGAACCACTAAGGAGGTGGTTCTCATGGAAGAGAAGCCATGAAAGTATATATAGTAGCATATACAGTATATACTAGTATATATACTATACATATCTACTGTATATATATATATACAGTATATGTATAGTATATATACTGATACATAGTAAATTCTTTGTATATACTACTACATAGAAAGAAGAAAACAAAGTATATGCATCTAAGTATACTTTGCACATGAAGACAATACAGTGAAGGAAATTAATGGGGGTAATTTCAAGACTGGCAAGAGGAAACTTCTACTCAATGATGTGTAGTTAGCTAAAGGTGCCACTGTTCTAGGAAATCACTGAAGTCAAGAGTTTAGTAAGAGTAATAAGGACTTCAGAATAAATATATGTATAAAACCCCCCAGAACTAAAATAGAAGCTCTAAAAAATATCTTGGAAAAGAGAAGACCTAAGGAGAGAGGCGGATTGTTCCTTAGGCTACTGAAGAGATTTTCGTGTCTGAGAATCTGATAGTTGACCAGTCATAATGACAGAGCACTAAAAGTATTTTAAAATTCAGAGGAATAACGTGGCATAGCAGTTTCACTTATTTTTATGTCTTGGAATCTAACAGTAATCTAGAATTCTGCATATATTGGAGGCAATCTAGAAACCTGCGTACTTATGTGTTGCTCCTGTCCTAAGTTAGGACTCAGCAAAGCACAGAGTTAAGCATATGGGTTAATATGCTTATCGCATTCCCTAATCAGCAAAATGCTTACGTTTTTAAGATTTTAATACACTGATGTTCATGAGAGGCCTGTTGAACAATGAGGGTCTCTGACTTATGCACAAGTATTTTTTGAAGCTGAGGACATGTATTTTTGAACAGCTGAGACTTTACTGTTGGAATTCAGTAGGAAATTTAGGTCATGAACATCATTTACTTGCAAATTTTTTTATGCACACGTATCATGACAGGGGCCTGAAGGAAGAGACGCGGCAGTCACAGGAGTGTAACTTCAGTTACCTACTAAAGGAGAAAAAATTATGCAATTCCACAGAGGAATTCTCATCTCTTTGATTATGTCAGCTGACTTTTGGAGCTGCTTCCTTATTCAACTGACTGTATAAGCAAGCTTCAGCTCCTCTTTTTAGTCACCTGAACCAAATGCTTAACTTCTCTCACATTCCCTGTGGTCTGATCCTGCAAGCTGTTTGCTAAAGATGAAAACAACTACAGTGAGAAAAAAATCACAGATTATTTTTCACACAAGATAGTTGTCCTCAGATTGAGTGGTGCGATGTGTATTTCCTTTCACTTTGAACTGATAAATTAATGGGCTGCAGATGGAAACGAGAAAGCAAATCATCACCTTACAAGGATTGCAAGGGCTGCCAGCTACTCCATTTGGAGTATCATATTCCACATAGAAGAATAATATAACAGAAAACAAATTTAAAAAAAAAGAAGAAATTTTCAGGGGTGGTAAATGCCAAGAATTTGCATAAGGTGTAACAAAAATACTTAAGGCGGGAACAGAGTAGGACAGAAATGGTTTATATGTGTGGCTGTAACAGTACTGAAATATGTATGAATATGACATTGAGGGTTGGTGGTGGGGCACCATCTTAAAGTTTGGAGTGAATCCAAAATGAATCATGGGTAAAAGTCAACTAATCTGAGAATTCAACCGTAACTCCTTACAGCCGTTTCTTAATGTTCAAATGATGGGAAGGTAACATCACACATTTCCCTTTTAAATTTATGTCTGCATTATAGATTCCAGAATAGACAATTCAAGTAGAACATAATCATGTAGCTGTTGTTTATTACCCAGTACAAAATGAATCTATTAATTGCACTGCTATAGGGTGGGAGGAAGAGAGAAACTACTCATTTAACTGCTTCAGTTTTGTAACTTGTTTTGCAATTTGACAGTCAAAAAAAAAATTAGAAAAGGAAATTGTCACAAGCAAATCAACAAAACTTGCTGCCAGATTTAACCAGCTAAGAAATTAGGTAATAACAAGGGGACAGAAGGGCCTAATATTCTTTCATTAATCTTTTCTTGTGATGAAATAGCATACCTTCAGGAGAGCAGACTGCAGGAATATCAGAGAGAATAACTAATGCCGCTGCTACCAGTCTGCTTCCATCTTCTGACAGTAACAGATGTTTTCCAGGTTGAACTGCAGGGCTACAAGTTAATTTAGGGTTGAGCTGGGGAAGCTGTCTGACAAGAATACAAACGCACAGCTCCAGTGTTGCAAAGACTAATGATTTCCCAGGCACCAGTCCCCCTGTGTCTTTGCCTTCTCCAAATTCTGGTAATGTTTCCTTTTCTGCAGCACCATCATCAACTGAAAGAAAAACAAGAAATATAGCAGAAGTCTGCAGGCTGTGACTTGTTTCCAAAAAGTTTATTTCTTAAGACTGTTTCAGCACCAAATTATAATCTCGACACGTATGTATGTGCACGGGTATGTATTCAAAATTCTACTAGCAAACATCCATCCTTCCAAATAAGCAAACTATGGAGTGATTGTCAAAAGGCAAAAGGGTGCGCAACAGACTTCCACATACAACATCCTAAGGCACCAAGCCAATATGATGTCACCTGATACAAGCATTTTGATTCTTCTCAGTTTTTTCCTTTTAGAAAATGAATGTTAGGAAGTTACAATCAGAGTAACTACTGGAACCTGGCTTGTAACAGCTGTGTGTGGCAAGTCTGTCCATTGCTCAATTGCAGCTGACCCCAGCTTTTCACTAGGACTCCTCCCTCCCTGACACCACCCAGCTGCAGTTTCTGCAGTTTTTCTCCTCACTTTCTACCCTCTGTTCAACACCTAAACTACCTGTTATCCATCATACCACCTGAATTTCTAATGTCAGGAATATGGACTGTCTTAAGTAAACTAGAATCTAAATGTGAAAAACTTTAATTAAGATGCATCCTGGAATCCAGTTTTCCAAGAAAGAATTGCTTTAACCCTGATAATAGGTACTCAAACATCTCATACAGTACTGTACCTTCTGCACTTCTCCTCTTTTCCTTCACATGTTCCTGAGCTGCAAAAAGAATCAAGCGAACCACTTCAAGGGCAGCAAGCTGAATATCAGGTGATTCTCTGGTCAGTATCAGTCGATGCAAAACATTCAGCAGCTCTACACCCAACTCCTACAGCAAGAAAAACATCTAATATACCTTAATTTTAATGCAGGAGTTTTAGGAACTTGTTAGTACTTGTTACAGCCAACAGTATTACTCTGATTGATCTCACTAAGGAACACAATGTAATTGATACAATCATAGGAGTTGGCATTTTCTTCAACATCCAGCTCCTAGCTCTCAGTAACAGCAGTCCCAATCAAGTCTCCCAACAAAATACTTATCATAGTAATTTAAGACATAGGGTACTTAAAACAACTACAAAAACCCCAAGTAATCTTTATCTTATGGCTTCTTAACTCTTGAAGGTGGGGACATTACATTGTATCCCACCTACACTATGTGCATTTGCTTGGACAGAACATCAACAATGAGCAGACCTTGGCCATGTCCACAGGCTTTATCACTTCTACTGTGTTAGACAATTGCATGGCACACAGGATGGTATAAACTGTAATTTAAAGGAAAAAAAATGAAATTTCAGATTACTACTTCTTCTTAGGATCACCATTGTGTAATGCTTTTTTTTCAGTTTTGCCTTTTTTCTTTTTTTTAGTATCACTGCTTTTGTCCAGTCTTATCAACTTTGATTTTTACAACAGAATTAATTCAACCATGCCTTGTCAGAGAGAGTAAGAGAACTCTCTTTTCCAGAATTTTGTCTTTACCTGGCTCTCATCCTACTCATCTAATTATGTCTTCCTGATGAAATGCCCTCAAATTCTCTGCCCCTCACCTTACAAATTCCACACTGTGCTCTTTTTTATGTCCTCCGTCTACAGCTCTGGATTTGGGTAAAGCATATAATTTACCTACTACTTTTACACTGAAGATTCCTGGAAATACAAGAGATTGTAGAGACTCTTCAGACTAAAACTATGCCTTAATTCTGGGGGGCATTTGATCATTATGCATTACCTGATCACCACCTATTTTAGACCTTGGCCATGGAACATCGAAGAGTGCCTGCAGGGCATGTAAGCAGGCAATAATGTTCTCCATTGCTGCATCTGATCGAGGAGAGCAGAGGAACTCCACACTAATTCCTGTAAGCATCAGAAGAAAAAACCCCATGTGTGCTTGAAATTTTAAGAAGTAATTTTTTCGACTACTAGGTAATGTCACAGAAGGTTGAGCAAACATAGAAGTAGCATTTTAAGTGAATTCATCTACTATTGCTAATAACTCAGGGCAAGAACTCTATTTCCATCAAAACAATGAAAGAAACTTCACCTTCTAGACAGTGTAAGACCCAATTATAACTGGCTACTAACATAAATAAAACCCCAGCAATTTCTGAATAAAACACTGAACATGAGGTCCAATGATCAGACAGGATAACTCATAATGAGTATATAGCAGAATATTTGCCTAATCACTCTGATTTATGTAATAGAAGGAAATGGTAAAAGTAATAGTAGTTCACAAACTCTAAGGCTGGGGCTTTATCTCCTCATTTAAAAAAAATGCTGAAGATGCCAACTACCGCAACTACATAACCAGCAGTAAGTAAATTACATGAAGCCTAAGCTTGCAAACTGTAGAGCAGATAAGAGCTATCTTTTTTCTCAGCTTTCAGGACGCCTCAAAATATTGGAGATAACAGTCATATAAACTGCAATCCATATTCTCAGTCCAGTTGTACGGCTGTAATTCCAAAATGTGTGATGACTTGGGAAACCAATCAATGTCCACTAAACAATGGCTGTGCAAGAGAAAAGTGGTTTTAAATTCTTTCCATTTCTCTGTAGGGAGTTAAAATTAAAATGTTATTTTATTCAAAAGCAGAATAAACAAGCCAGATGCCCACAGTCAAGTAGGTGAAATTTGATGCACTAAGCAGTAGAGGAAGCAGGGAAAATGAGCAGCTTTTGTATCAGAGGTCCCACTTTTAACTGAGGGAGCAATAGATTTCAAGAGTGAGCTGGCTCTCTGCAGAAAGACTGGGATTCAAAAGAAGACATATGCAATAAAGTCATACAAACTCATTCCAAAAAGGGATTACAAAAGAAGGATACAAAAGAGAGACCAAGAAAAACATATAATCAGAAATGCCTAATTTTGTAAATTTAGAGAACTGGGACTAATTCAACTACCTGATTAGCTTCTGCAGTAGTGGAGGCTTAACAGAGCTTTACGTGAATGTAAGGAAACAGTTCTTTACTGTGTGGGTGACCGAGCACTGGCACAGGTTGCCCAGAGAGGTTGAGTCTCCACCCACAGAGATATTCAAAAGCTGTCTAGACATGGTCCTGGGCAGCTGGCTTTATGTGACCCTGCTTGAGCAGGAGGTGGATAAGATGACCTCCACAAGTCCCTTCCAACCTATACACTATTGTGTGATGTAAAACTGTACTTCAGTGAAACTAAGCCATACACTCTGTAACTGTACTGGTACAAACACCATAAAATCCTCCCTTGAACTTGCATGTTTATGAGCAGAGCAATAAGCATTTGTTTAGGGTTTGTTTAGCTCACAGTGTTTTTTGTACCATATTTGGGAAAATGACTTACGGTTTTCCCCCTACAACTTAAAATTCTTCTGACTGTATGTTTTTCCAAAAGATGTGATATTCAATGATGCAGTTAAATTTTAATAATTAAATATTTACCTGCTAACAGTTTTTTCTAGTAAGAATTATTTTGAGTTACAGCATCTAGGCAGATTATGCACTCACTCACTAACCCAAGATAAGATGAAATCTGTCAGTATTCACATCCTCAGGAGATTTCACCAAGGGCCTGGTAGAAGAATCTTGACACATGGTAGTTGGGGTAACAGGTCTGGAGAGATTTGTAACTCCTTCATCTGGATCAACAACAATGAAACCTGTGCTAGTAAGCCATAAGGCTGTAGCATAAAGTATCAGTGCCCAGGAGTTGTAGTAATGAGGTCTGGCATTTTCAATTGTCTCTGCTGTATAAAATGTACCACCTACAAGAAAAGAAATTAGTTTTAAGACATTAATTTACTTTCAACTACTGTATTTTCTCATTCTTAAAACAGGATTGTGTTTTATGTATGACTTTTTTTTAAATGTTTAGTATTAAAATTCAGGCCAATGAGGGTACTTCATTTAGATTTATTTGGACAGAATCTAATAGATTACCCATTTCTTCTTTCAACCATAAAATTAGCCAACAAATAAGAATACCAAACCACTCTTCACATCCATGAAACCTCTGTTCTCAAAAGCAGTCCTGATCTTTAAATAGGTCCATAAGTAGGATTATTATCTATACAATTTAATCTTACTATGATCTTAACACAAGTCGGTTTGCTTACAAGGGACTTAAGAAAATACAACTCATTTGCCTTTTTACCTTCAGCAGGTAGTTGTGACGTATATTCTGGAGGCAAAGTTAAGAGAGCAAAATCCTGAAGTGCAGCAAGCCAGAGCTTGCTCAGTGTTCCAAGATCTGCCTGTACCAAGTCCAGAAGTCCACTGGCTGAAAATGTTGTATCTCTGTAGCTCTCTTCTGAGGAGTTTGCAAGTTTTAAACACTGCTTGTGTGTATCACTTTGATTTTTCTGCTTTTCAACTGCAACTATGTAAACCTGTTGATATATTTGGATAGAGAGTTACAAATATTAACACTTGGAAAACTACTGTGATCACTAGCATGACTGTTGAGCAGGCATGAGATTTCCTAAATCTATTTCTGCTTCAAGTCCAGTAGGCATGGATGAACAAGCACTCTAAACATTCTGAATCCATTCCCCAGCTAATCATGATGCAAGAATCCCCAAAAAGGGAAAACTACTAAAATTCCTACCTGCAATTAAGTTCCCTGCTCTTAAAAATTAATATATTATTTGTCCAGTTTCTACTTCCAACCATCAAACCCTGTTAGAGCTACAAGGCTGAAGAATTATCAAATAATATACCTATAATAATGATTCGGAAACAACAGTTAACCCATTCCTAAATATTTTTTTAACTGAAATGCTATATGGCACTTGAAACTGACTTCTCAAAATTATGTGTTACTTCATGTTAGCAGTAAAGAATGAAAAGTACAGTCTTGCATACTTTGCAAACTTTGGGTGTTACCATCTATAGGTTAATTTCCTAATGCTAATTTCCCTAGATATCTCTCTGGTTATCAAAAAGATAGAATTGAGATGTTTCAGACAAACAGCCCTCTATAGTATCTCCAAAATGCCCCTGGAGGGAAGCTCTCCTCAACTACAAAGGACACATTTAGATGCAACAAATCTCAAGTCAGCTTTGTTGAGTACTAGTCTCCTGCAATTATGATTTCTGTATCTTTTTCATGTTTGCTAGTTGTAGTGGGTTGTCCCAGACCAGCAACTAAACACACACCAAGCCCTTTTCTCACACCTCCCTGCAGCAACAGGATGGGGGAATTCCTTCAACTTCTGTAAACAAGAAATAGGTAAGATTCTAACAGAGAAGGAACTGCCTAGGGCTTAAGTGAAATATTTGTAAATTACAGGTCACAAAAGCTTTTAGGAAGCTCTACAGAGTTTGCTTTGAAGAATTCTAGTGATCTTAATTATAGGCTGGAACAACCTACAGATCTTCATTTCTGACAGTTGAGCCTCACATCTGGTCTGAATTTTGTCCTGGCTTCTGACCAGTGAAAGGTTGTTATATGCTATAAAAAACCTGTTCTTTGTGTAATTATTTTAAATTGATCACAGTACTTTATCTTTTCCTGAACAGATTAAATAAACCAATCTACTTAAATCTCTCAATGTAAGTACGTTTTCAAGACTTTTATTCCCACCTGCTAGCTTGTCTCCAGTGGCTTTCCTATTTTGTCAATATCCATTCTCAAATATGCACACAAAACATTGGCATATTTTTCTACAAATGTTCACATAAAAACTATCTATTGCATACTTTCTCCTCCAAAGTACCTTCCTGGTTATACACTGAAATATCATCCACCTTCAGAGCATGCTCATATTTAGCTGGTTATCAACCATCAGCATCCAAGGCCATCATCACTACTTTCTAATACATATCTTTTGGAGGTGGTGTACACGGTCCACACTTTTGACTTTTAAATATTTAACCTTGCATTTACACATATTAAAACAGGTATTCACATGAGCTGACTTTAATTTAACTAAAGCAGTACTGAACTGACAATATTAATTGAAAAGATCTATTTCCAAGATACAAAATGCCAATAAACAATGAGAAAAATGACACCAATTTAAAATGGTACCACCTTGAGTGGACCATCGCCATAACCACTTATAACATACATTTTTAAATGGACTATTAGAGTATATTAAGGAATTCATATTTTTAAGTATGAGTCATTATTCTTAACGTATAGTATAATAAAACCAGTTTAATTAGCAGTGCTTTTGTCAAGTTTACGAAGTTCATGTACTTTTAGAGGTAGAAAAGCAAAATGATGGGTCAGCACCTTCTATTTAAAGAAGTATGTTAGAAATTCCTGAAAATTCTGTCTGAAAGGTTCTAACTCACCTACCAGATATCAAGACTAATACTGCAGAGCTGTTACACTAACCTCTGCCCAAGCCTTTAGGACAGCTAGTACTTCCATGGTTGAGGTGCTTTCATTATATTGATGATTTTGTGCTTCTTTTCCAGCCTGCACTTTGAGCAAAGAGGACACAAGCAACTGGTGAACCCTTCGAAGGTCATTAAGATCACTTACTACACCACTTGCTATCCAGGCACTGCATACCTAGTGTTGCAAAACAGAAACAATGAGGAACAAGAAAAAACCACCTGTGGATACTCTTTTTTCCATCTGTAAAATTATGAAAACCAGATTTAATTTCTACCAAGATACAGTTACTCTCAGACAATATCAAATGTTAAATGACATCACAGTTTAATATACTTAAGTAGTGAAAACCAAAACATTTGTGGGGTGTCACAAACAACAGCCAAAACTTCAACCGCTACAAAGTCTCTCAAAAGACTTTAAAGTGACAAAAATCTTTGTGTTGTCACAACATAGAGGTGACATTATTTTTTGTGCATGGAGGATTTGAAGTTAGAGGATTTATTTCCTTCTTCTTGTGTTGCATATCACGCAAAAGAAAAAAAGTATTTCAGAGGGTCTATTACCTAAGAGACTTCTGACTTTCAACACTTGCCTGACATGCTTTTGCTGTGACATCAGGAGGAGTTTCGGGAGCAAAGGCAGGCCTAAGTGCTGCTCCAACCTAAAGAGAAGTTATACAACATTTAATACATAGTGAACAATCAACTAAATACTTACTTTTCATAACCAGACTTTGTTACAGTTTTCCTTTATAAAGCATAGTTCCTTAGTCATTTTTTCACAGACTGTTTCGGTGAAATTAAAGAGCAAAGAAACACTTAAGACCCTCTAAAGCTGAGATTCTATTTATGGAACTTCTGAACAAGATTTTAGGAAGTCATTACTTAAGCCCAGAAAATTTATATAACCTTTTTCTGGATTACTATGATATTTTTAAGGAAAAAAAAAAGATTTTTAACAGTTTCACATCTCCTGAACATATATGAAACAGCTGATGAGATCTGTGCACAGTATTAGCAGAAACACCTTAAAAGTACTGAAGCTTAAAAGGAAAATTATCAGCTTTACTTGTGACCTGCTTGATGGTTTTAGACAGCAAGGACAGATGGCTTATTTTTTTCCCTTGATAGCTTCAGACTAGACCATAGCACTTCTTTCCCACAAAGGAGTGCCAACAAAATAGAATTATAATGGCAAAAGCAAGATCAAAGTAGGTTAGGATGTCTTCAGTGTCAGGATCTCTCCAATTCTATGAGAGAAAGTGATCTGACCTATTCAGTGCCTGCTAGAAATTGAAGCTGTATGAGGCTTAACACAGCTGTCTGTCATATTTAACCCAAGTGTGGTCTGGAATGCAAAATGACTAGGACATGTTTTCTGTAAATCTAAACCAAGACTTAACTCAAACGAACCTTATGAGTACAATCTACATTTCTACCTCTTCTAGCTTATTTATTGGCCAAGATCTCAAAATGTGATGGCTGCTGTGCAAAGGCTACTTATTTCTAAGCTGAGTTTAAAATTATAGTTATTCCTAATATTTCTTCCGATACTTTCACACCCTGAAACCAATGCTTTCTAAAAAAACCCCACCAATGATCTATTTTGGTTTTGTTGTGTTCAAGAGGGGAAAACGATGAAACCTGAAAAACTTTGGAGCTGAAAAATTTTATGCCAACTGAAAAGATGATTTCTAAGGAAGTTAAGTCTGAAGACATTAACGATACTTCAGTAACAAAGTAACTGAAACCCAGCTCTGCACCTGCACACTGCAAATGCAAATTTCTTTTAGTAATCGACTGTAACTCTAAACTTTCCTAAGTTATTAGCAATGGTGCTTACATTGGCTTGATATTGCTCCAGGATTACATGACCTGGAAACTCTGGTTCTGGAACACCTGCAAACTTCCGAACAACAGTTTGCAACGTTTGAAGCCCAGAAAGACGAAGTTGATCACTGTGATCTGTGGCAGCTATGAAAGCCATACGGACCAAGTCAGCTAGATGCAATACCAAAAAGTCATCTGAAAACAGAAATTTAAAAAGCAAAATAGTTTTATTAAATTTAAATTTAGACATAATGTGTTTTATAAGACTGTTTCAAATGTTTTCAAAATGTATATTTTACACTTTACCCTAACCCATATCAAGGATTCACTTCAGGCAGCTTACACATACATCAATTTTACTTGGCTACCTTATGTTAGCTGATCTAGTCTGTTTTCCATTTAAATATTAAAAGAAAGTACTTAGAAGAAAGTATAAATATCTTTATGTATGAGACAGATTTTCTAAAAAAGAGTGTTGAGGAAAACACCTCCACATAAACACAGAGAGGTACTGAAAAATGGCACTGTATTTCTACTGGTGATTATGCAAATTATAGAACGGAAAAAAGTGGCATTTTTTTAAGTCATACTCCCAGATACCAAACTGTGATGTTGTAGGCTGGTGCCAGCTATCACTTGTGACTGCCGGTGCTTATTCAGAAACAACACCTTCCTACACATATGCCATAGTACTATAACCAGGAAACTGAGTGTAAATGCTGCAGTAAGATGACATTCTTTTAGCAAATAAAAATTCTCTACACTTTAATGAATACAGGCTTCCAATCAGAGTAATTAAAGGCTTCATTGATTACAAACAACAAATTTATGATTAATTTCATTAAGATGCAAAGAGCTAATACTTATTGTAAACATACTTTGCATTCTATGAAATTCTTCCAGTGCTTAACACATACCTCTTGAATCACGTTGTTTTCTTTCCTGAGCCAAAGTTATGTCAAAATGTGCACTGCCTGCATTTTCACACTGGCTTATAATTTTACAAACACACTCTGCAGCAAAAACTCTGGTAGACCATCGTGGATTTCGGAAAGGATGGAATCTGTCATCATTGTCAGACGTTAATACAGATATATCATCCACTTTGGCAGTTTCCTCTTCTTGAGTGGTATCTATTGATGCTACTGTATTGAAATCTGTATTTAGGACACAGAGGAAAAAAAACCAAATATAATATTCTTCCTTACTGTAACTGAAAACTACAGAAAGAAATCTCTTCAAAGTCTATATCTAGCCTCAAATTCAGAGGGACTTCCTTCAATCTTGGTATCTTAAAGTAAATGTCAGAATTAAAATATAACAAAACTGTCTACATTTGGTTGATATTACTTGCTGGAAGACAAGATCAATACCACAAAAGTAAATTAAGAACTGCAGTGAAAGAAGCAATCCAAAAAACCCCCTTTTAATATGTGTGATGCATTAGAAGCTATAACTATTCCAAATCAAAAAATCTAAATCCAAGAAGTTTTCCTCCTGCACTGCAGGTAAAAAAATTTCCTTTACCCCCGTCAGTATTCAGCACAGTAATAATTTTGTCTGCTCAAGAGTTTCATTATGATATAATAGGTTTGCATCATTCCTATTACTAACAGAAGAACAGATCAGATTATTTTTCTTGCAGGTAATTGCACAGGACTCACAAGCTCAAACGTTTCTGCATTTCCATTTCTGGTAGAGAAATAAGTTAACATTAGGAGTATAAATCACCAAGAATATGAACAGGCAACACATCCTAAGATGTTTACAAGAACTTGTTCAATGGGGAAAAGGCAATCAGAAGAGAGAAAGGCATATTCCTCTGAAGGAACTAAGCTAAAGGATCCAATCTTTCAATATGAATGACGATTATACACTTTATAAATGGCAAACATTCAAGAAACATGAACACTTTCCCTCAGTGACATAGTGTACTGCTGCAGGACTTACTCTGATAGTGTTCTCAACTACAGTGTATTACGACTTACCAGCAGAGGCAGCAAGAACATCTTTACAAAGCTTCAGCCAAAAAGAGAGCTTCTCAACTGCCATTGAAGTAAGCATATGAGTCAGAGTCTCTTTGATATCTTGGCACAATCTTGGATCCAATTCTTTGTCCAGCAAGCCCAGCAATGCCCCCTCCAGGCCTATTTCTCTGATGTTCACATCTGCTAAGAACAAAGTCTGTGAGCTGAGTACTCTACATCAGAAAACTGCAGTAATGACAACAGAAAGCCCACTGAAGGTTGCACACAGGGTCTCTTTTGAACAAGTACTTAATAGCCCTAAAATATTTTTGAAACAATTATATTTTTCACTTTAACACTATAGCTAACTTACGAATACAAAAGAAACTTTGAACTTTTACAGAAACATATTAACAACAGGAAGAAAGTTAACCCAGCAAAAAATAAGAAGAATCCTACTCTGAATGTCACAGCATTACCATCACCACAGCATCTAGCTCCTGAAAAAAATTATTTCACTTACCTTACTTAATAATATAATTCTAAAAGAATATTTTAACTTGAAATGGAAGTTAAAGCTATTCTCCAAAAAAGCACAAAAACAGACAAATGGAAATAATTTGTTAAATTAATATGACCGATTTTATTTGACCAATATTACAAATTTTAAGTATCAGCAGTTTTTAAAAATGATTATAGTCTATCTTTTCTGAAAATTTCCAAATGAGCTTGAACTGAAAGCCAAAGTGAAATAACCTTTTAACACCACTCACTCACAGAAGAGCACATGAGGATGAACTAGTGATCACTCTCAGGCCTTTTAGCAAAAAGTTAATACAAGAGCTACTGGCTAGATAGGCTTAGATTTCTCTGGAACTCCCCTTGCATTTCCTCATTTTCTTCATTTTATCATAATTTGGTACTATACAGACAACTGAGGTAGAAAATGTTTTGAGTCTAAGATTTCAAGAATGTAGCAAAGTTTTCACACCCATGGCAAAGTGTGTTTAAAATTCACTGTCAATATGTCAAGCTCTTTGATCTCAAAACTTCAATACACTACCTGGAGTAAAATCTTCTTTGCTCTCTTTCACTAGTGCAACAGCATATTCTGATACTTCAGCAGCTTCTCTTTGCACAAGCTGACGTAAGCAAGCTACCACTGCACGTCTCAGTAATAAGTATGAGCTACAGAGATTCATCTGAAACATGCAAGAAGATACAGTAAGATGGCTAACAAACCTCTGTGGCAATACCTCAGTAAGGCTGGTATTTTCTGAACAACTGCAGCTATGGCAAATCTGTTAAGTCAGTAAACACATAACTGATGCTCTTTTTGCTCAGCTTTTTTTTTTTTAACCCCCAAATGAAAGGCTCTGCAAGTCCTGTAATCAGTTTTACAAACATATCAGAACTTTTAGCATTTTCTCTCCAAAGGCAACTTACAATATTGGTTTGGGGCTGGATCCACCTCTCAACCAGTATTGTACAAAGACCCCCATTAACTTCAATGCCAGGTGACTCATGGTCTCAATGAACAATTAATTCTTTGATTACTGGGTATATGCATAAAATGAGCTTGAAAACTCAGCACAAGTCATCATCAGATGTAACTAGAGAAATGTCAGTGAAACCAAGGGTGAGAGAGTCAATCAGGCTTTAGTAAAAAAGAACTCCATGCATGAAAGGAACTTCATAAGAAAGGGCAAAGAGAACACTGCTGCAGCTTCATTGGAAAAAAAACAAAAACTATATATTCAGTTTACATTAAATTATGTTTTAGAGAAGGTGAGAGAAAGGGTGAGAGTTACTGGTGAATGTATGACACTGAGACAGGTCAACTCTCCTGAGCAGTCTCTAGCAAAAAAGTTCATAGCACCATCATATTTTAACACCAACAGGCCAGTGTGTGGGTTATTTTACTGGAAAATGCATGATCATAGATTCTCTATCACTGGAACAAGGAAAAAACACTTAAAAAACACAAGACATAGCCTCAAGGGTTTTTTGTTAGAGTGGAGCTTTCTGTTTTTTATTTGCTTCTTTCAATTTTAAGACAATCCTGAAGGGAATCCTAGAGATACGATAAACTAGCTGTGTGGTCAGGCAAGATGGCTACAACAATTTTTATGCATCTTCTTCTAAATTAATCTTAATTTATCATAAAAAAATTGTTCTCTACAACAAGCAGTTGTGTACCCTTAGCTGTTACCATCCTTAAATAGAGCTGAATGTCTTCTGCAGGAAAACCTTGCATTAGGCTGTGCTCCTCATTTGTCAGCAAGAGGCCAATATATGTTAGTCAAAATGACTAATATATATTAGTTAACATATGCTTAAAGAAAGCAACTTAAGGACAAAAAGAATAAGCACTACAGAATTTCAGCTTTGGTAGATTAACAAAACTCAGCTTCCTCTTTGGAATTTCTATGCATGCACATGAATCTAATATACTCTGAGTTACATAATTAATACACAAAAAGATACACTTTCTGCATAATTCTTCCACAAGGAAAGAAACCTGACACACTTTAATTGCAACTTTAAAAACAAGTGAGACTTTTAATGCAACATTTATGGCAAGCAGGCTACACATTCGAGTTGGACATGCATAAATTCCGTGCTCATTTTTAAAAGGGAAAATCAGAGGGCACAATTGAGGCTACCGAAATAACGCAAGATGCACATTTTTCATCTCTCTCATTCTCCCACATTCTAAGCAGGGGACAGGACTAAATAAAAGACATAAAATGCAAGCATCACATTAAAACTTAAATGTACAAACAGTTCCCTTTCTGTACTTAACACACTAAAAACAGAATTATCCCTCACCAAGCACATAAATGAAATGTATTCCTGCCATCTGCAGAAAGTTAGGAAGGCTCTGGTTAGGATGACAATAAAATATCACTTGACATGCTAAAAGAAATTACATTAAAATGGTTAAAAGGAAAGATAAAAGACGAAATAAAAACACCACTGCAAACTGCAAAAGGATTAACAAGGCACAGGGACCTACCAACACAGAATTATCCAACAAGATTTCCTGCACAAAAACAAACGACAACCAGTCATGACAAAACCAAAATAGATATCACAGTGATATCAACCACACAAGGAGACTGTAACATGTAAATTCAGCATATAATAAAATTCAGAATCTTATCTCAAACATACCAAAAGCCTAATTTGCTTAGTTCATTTCTCTTATTTTTCATGTTGAACACACAAATTCCAATCCAACTGCCCCTAAAATTAATAGTAAAACAGTACCAAGACAACAGGAGAGCATAGCTATTAACATTGTATACTTATTGTGTTTCAAAATATCTTTAATATCTTAGAGCTGAAAACTGGCATTCACTGTGTTGAGGAATACTACATCATAAGCTTACACAGATAAGCTCTTTAGAAGTCTGTGCTCACCTAAGTTAGTTTTAGAGCTAATTTTAGACATGATTAAAAGCACACAATTTGTATTCTGCTGGAGCCAAGAATTCAAATAGCAGGATAAATATGCATTATTGTTAGAAGCCCCATGAAAGATCCGACTGACAAACAGGGAACACTCTCAGAAGCTGAAGAATGGAAGCTAGATAATGACAAGCACATGTACACAATATAAAAAAAAACAAACCACAAAACATGAGCCAGTGAAGCAGTGTGTCCATTGCCTAAGTCATGTTTTACTAGTGCTAGCAAAGTTACAACCTGAACTGTTTAAATACACTGGAGACGAGAACCATCCCGTGCTGTAGGGGCTGGGAAGACAAGTGGAGGAGGCAGCTTGCAGCTGCCTGCACAAGAAATTCTGTTAGCATGCCTAATGAGGGAAAAACGAAATAAAGATGGACAAGAGGGAGGAGAGAGAGGAGAGGGAGGGTTATGAGAGAGTGGAGGGAGGTAAGAGAGGAGGTGAAGAGGAAAGTGGGGGGTAATGGCAGGGAAAATGAGAATTTTAAAAAGGCAAGTTTGAAGGCACAATTTTACAGAATCCTTGGGGAAAGAGGGTGGAGAGAGGAGTTGGTTCAAATACTACTAAAAGAAGTAAAAAAAAAAAATTGCTTGCACATTTGTTTTCAAGATTTTATGAGTGAAAATTCATGTTTCTGTAGATGAAGGGGAAAAAGATCGCTCATCTGGCCTCAGGTTCTTTTCCTCTCCTGTTTTTCTTCCCTAAATAAAGAATGCAACGGTGAATATTGCATGATCTAGGGCCTAACTTTTGCATGCTACCTCCCCTTAAGACTTCAAAATACAATGCAAAGGAGGACCATCACACCTTGTTCTCCAAATTGCAGACATTTAAACTCATGAAGAGTAACTAGCTGAGGGCTACCTTGCAAATAAACAGCACAGTGAAGGGCAGACTTCAGATCCAATAACTTATTCTGCTTCCCTAATGAGATGGTGATTTAGTGGGTGGAAACTACACAGACGGATGTCGAACTTTACAAATGCAGAATTCTGCTTGTGCAATTATCTTCTCACAGACCTGCAAAGCACACACTTGAACCTTGTTTATGACACTCTTCAGAGACATATCGACATTTACTGAATTGTCAGTGCCAGCAACATTGCCAAGTTCATTAGAATGAGAAAAGGTCACCCATGTAATGCCACTGACTCTGGTGGACTCCCCTCCCAGGAAGCCCACAACAGTTTCTGGGATAGAGGGGAACATGCACAGGTGCATGAATGCACACAATCAAGCCACGACCCCTGCTTCTGAATTGACTAATTTACTATTATGAAGTTCATAAACTGCTGCATGAAGTACTTTGAGACAACCTGCAAAAACAATAAAAATCAGTAATATTACATAGACAAGACAACTCTGTCATTACATCCTCTTTATTAGTAGGTACTTAGTATTAGTTAGACATAGAAGCAGACTGTACATGGACTTAGAAATGCTCCCAAACGCTACCACATCCTCCAAGCAAGAGATGGACTGACATGGTTTGTTGTCATTTTATCAATGCAAGAAGAACTATGTTTTATCCAGAGAAGAGAAAATAATTGTTAGTGTATGTTAAAACAAAGAACACTTCAGATTAGTTCCAGCTCTTCTGAAACTAGCATACCCATGTGTATCACAGTGTGGGGCAGAAAAACCTACTTCAGTTTTTCCTAGCTCCCACAATCATGTTTCCAGTCCAACTAAATAAAGAAAATGTAAGGAATCTAAACCTTAAACAAAATTAATATATGTTCAGTATCAATACACAAGTGCTACCCAATGGAAGATGTGAATAAGAACTGTGTGGAAATAGATGAGATTAAAACAAAATCCTACCACATCTTACTGTCTGGGTTTTTCTGTCTCTCTGACTAACAGTGAGACAAGATGGTCTTATTGAAAAAAAACCCTCCAAAACCCTCCAACCAACACCCCCCTAGCTAACCCCCCCAAATCCACCAAGGCTAATAGCCACCAGAAAACTACTTTTTTTTTTTTTTTTAATAGAAGTAAGTACTTCAGAACAGCAGCTATTCAAAGACAAAGAGATACTGTGTGAAAACAAACCCCCCAAAAAACCCCAGATCCCACCCAGCAAATAAACTCCTCCATCTCTTTGTCAAACAGGGCTGAAAAAGTCTTGTTTATTTTTTCCAAAGACCTGATTTGACTATTACTTACGTAAGTGTTAGAAATTTTTATACTGACTGCCAAGATGTCAGAACACTGAAGCATTAGTACCACAGAAATTACAAAACAGAGAAATCTACAATTTTTCAGCATCATGAAAAAACAAAATGAAACAAAACAATTCCCAGTAATTATACACAATTTTTTTTTTAATCAATCCTTCAACCAAGACACAAGAAGCAGCAGAGGGAAAAAATTTGCCAACATAAAACAGCTGGTAAAAATCCAGCAAAAAGTTGTATTGAATGGTATACCCTGCCAGACAACTGGTCTTAATAAGAACAGCAGATTGCACTTGCAAACAGTTCAGAAGGCCAAGATTTCTACAGAATGTGCTCATCTTGTAAAGGGGAAGCAGGAACTGAGGAAAAAATGAAGATATATAGAATACTTGCCTGTAGGAGAACACGAAACACCTCACGCCTACGCAGTGATCAGTTTCTCTGCTTAAAGGAACATCTCCATTTTTTAAGTGTTTATGAAAAATATGAACAAATTTTAAAATACAAGGAATATAAACTAGTAAATATATACTCACACAGAGGCAGGTTACAAGGTTAGACAAGTTGACGTGTCGAGGAGCAAACATGTGGAGCTGCTGAAGGCAAGAGATGGCTTGAGCTTGAACAAGGCAGTCAGGATTATCCTGCATCACTGCACAGCCCAAAAGGCAGGAAGTTCTTAAGGCTGACACTGTTGTACTGCTGCCTATATTGAGAATAAAGAAGGTAGGGTGGTTTTTTTGTTTGGTTTTAAAACATATCTATTTTTAATAAACCAGATAACCTGTCTTTTTCCCAAGCCAGCCATAATGTTCATCCTCCTAAAGGATGATCCTTGTATCTGTGCCATACTTTGATACCAATGAGTAGTGATCACATTGCTCTCTGGTGATTTAGATGCAAATTTTAAATGTCTGCATCATAACTAAGACATAGACGGGTACCTAACTCTTGAAATACGAACACCTTCTGTTCTCATGCTAGAATTATAAGATGCAAGAATGTAAGAACTGTAAAATGTAAAATTCATGTAAGAAATTTCAGCCCAAGGCAAGGCTTGGAGAACCAGTTCAAACAAAGGAAATGCTATTTCGGAAAGCTAGCAGTCATGTCATCTTGGTTGCATAAAGTCATGGCCTATGAAATACTGTCTTACAACTATGCAAAGAAACTTAGCATCTGCTTACTTGTTACAGGGCAATCACACACATTCAAACAATGTTTAGCAATTCAGTTGCTACAGCAAACAAAGTTGACACTTTTTTATGTTATATACCTTGCAACTCAGGGCCCAGAGTGGTAATAAGTGTATTTAAACAACGACCAAGGCTTTGATGAACTTCAGCGTAAGCAGGAGGCACATTCAACAACAACATGAGAACAAGAGATAAGGTAGGTTCCACATGCACATGATACAAGGGCCCAGCTAAATCTACTATTAATGACAGAGAGTGTAGTGCCCATGCCTGTAAAATAAGAGAAGCAGTCATGTAATGTCCATATGATATACATAAGACCTTTTAAAAATTTGATAGTTGAAAGTGTAATTCAGTAATGAAGTGTAATAGAAGTTGCACTTCTAGGTTCCAAAGGAACAAATAGAGAGGTTATACACAGAAACTTTATGAATCTGATGTTGAATAAGCCATTTTAAATATTTTACAAGGAACTGTATGTTGTGCAATGAAACAACCAGTTTAAATTTGTCATGGTTAATAAACAAAAAATTGAATGTAATAGTAAATGAGTTTAACAGTGATTATTATTCCTTAATTATATTCTATTACTTAAAAATTTCTTACAGTTCCTTGTGCAAGAACAAAATTGTGAAAAAATACTAGAGTTGCTGAAACAACCAACTGCTGAAACTGTCACAGTTACATTGCACCAATGTCAACAAACAGTTCTTCTTTGTGCAAAGATACTGCGGAAAAAGCTTTAAAAATTCTTTAACTGATATTTAGACAAACACATTAAATACACTCAATGTCTCTTAAAGCTATTCTGACAGATAACAGTTTTAGCCACAGAGAAATAACATTAATTAGTCTTCAAAATCTCTTGCCTTACTCAAGAATGTATATCCACCAAGTTCTACAGCATTTAGGCTACAAATCCCTTTTATTTACTATATGACCTTTCAACAAAAAATGCTGTGAGGTAAACACTGTAAAAGAGACAAAAACTGATACCAAAAAAAAGAAATCCCTCATCAACAAAAACCCTAGGTACTATCTAATCAAAGTCAAGATATAGGTGAATATGAAACTAATCAATCCCTAAAACATTAGGTACTGGTTTTGGTGAGCCTTATCAGTCTCACAGATCACTGAATAAGAACCTCCCACATCTCATCATAGTTCTTGCTATGGAAGATGTTGAAGGTGGATTTTGAGCAGGGACTGTCTTCTACATTGCCTTTGTTGCTCCAGCCATTACCTGTGAGGTATGCCTATGAGGCTGTGAAGTGTTATTCTCACAAGAAAAAGAATCTTAAACTCCAGAATATAATTCACTTAATTTGTAACATAACTTTTTTATGTAAGTGACAAGTACCTGTACATCAGGAGAAGTACTGTCCTGAGACAAAGTATAAAGGATTCCAACACATGCATTCAGGTGCTGAGTAGAACCTATTCCTCCTAGGTACCTATACAGACATCCCAGAGCCAAAGAATGACCTGTTCTTGATACCACATCCCTAGCAGATTTAAGCCTATTAATTGAAAGAAAACTGTTAGTTTAATCACCACGACTCTTACTACGTAATAAGCACATCTACAAATGAAATTTCTGGTATATAATCAGCAAAAAATTTTATTTGATACTATTATATTTCCAAAATTCTAAGTTCATGCATTGTCTCTTATCTGAAGAAAGTACCAAAAGTATTTTAGATACACTTAAATGATGTTGCTAGAACAGCAGCTGATTTAATTAATTTGAAAGTCTACATGCTTACTTAGATAGTCTTACACTAAAAAATACATGCAGAACTCAGGCAGTGCTTTTTCCTGTTAATTTCTGAAGTGACATCAAATTCACAAAGGAAAACAGCTTTTAAAAACTATCATAATAGGTGTCAGGTAGATTTCTCAAACACTTTTATAAACTCAACTAGTATCTTTTCATGCTTATTTTGAACTTACTTGTCAAAACTGAGTTGCGCTAATCCAGCAGTGAAGGCACTGTCAGAAACCACCTGTGCCAACCTGGCCAAACACTCTGCAGCAGCACATCTTAGAAGTGGATTACTGCTTTCCAAGGCACCCATTACCAACATCAGGGCAGATCTTCTAACTTCTTCTGAACCTAAACTTCCCTTGCAGTTAGCCAAATGCTAAAAATAGACATTAAATATATTAAACAGTTAGACAATAATCAGAGTGTGCTTTTCTGTCAGTCATGCAAAAAATACAAGACCTGTAGAAGGATTTTGATTTTCTTCCCCTTTGTCTGAGGAATTCCTCTCTTTTAATGTGCTGGTTTGAGAGTCAGATGTCCAAACCCACATAAGCGTACATCACAGCACAACATCATAGTATCAACATTATGATTTTAGGAAATCCTGGATAGATTGCAGTAGAACCAGATAAACCAACACATTAGAAGAAGAAAACCAGTGAGAACAGAATAACACAAAGAAAAATCTCAGTCCAAAATAAGAGCATGAGCAAAAGCTACAGCAGTTATCTGGATTGCATACTAAATATGCCCCAAATACAAATATTGTACAATAAAAGTTCTTGCCTATTCTGAAAACATTTTGCCTAAGAAGAGAAGAATGAAAACTGCACATGAACAGAGGAAAATACAAATAAAGCACCAGGGAAAATGAACAGATGGCATATAATTATGACATCACTTTATTTTACCAATTGTCACTTTTTTATTTATACAGTAAGAAATACGAAAGAAAATGACAAAGACAGAAATGATACAAACAGAATTTTTCCGTATCTCTCTTATTTGAATGACACTTGTATGGATGCTGGTACACTAGAGTGTACTAGAACAGGTTTCCCTAAAACTAATATTAAAAAAGGAGAAAACTTAAATAGTGATTCCTTTGCACTCAAGAAAGCTATGCCATCACAAAACAATATAATACCATAGAAAACAGGACCGATCACCTTGATTGTTAATCAAAACACAAACTTCTGTGTACTATCCTCGTTTGGACTGGGGTAGAGTTAATTTTCTTCACAGTAGCTAGCATGGTGCCATGTTTTGGATTTGTGCTGAACACAGGGTTGACAATACTGAGATGTTTTTGTTATTGCTGAGCAGTTCTTACACAGAACCAAGGCCTTTTCTGCTTCTTGTGCTACCCCCACCAGTGAGCGGAGTGGGGGTGCACAAGGAATTGGGAGGCAACACAGCTGGAATAGGTGACCCCAACAGACCAGACCGAGATTCCATACCACATGGCTGTCAAGAGGTAGTTGTTTAGCATAAATAAGTTTTAAGTACAATGAGCTACATAGAGGTAAAACACTCAGTGATTTAGGATGTTGCTTGCCTAGCTTTACTGGCTCAGCATGAGTAGCTGGATTAGATGATGCCTTAGGCCAATAGCTCTGAACTTACACCTAGAGATGTTTTTGTTTGGAATGGAGTTAATTTTCTGAGTAATTTTCCTAGTAGCTGGTACAAAGCTGTGTTTTGTCTTTAGTACCAGAACACTGATAACACACTGATGTTTTGATTGTTGCTAGGTAATGTTTATCTTAAGACTAGGGGTTTTTAAATTTTCCATGCTCTGCCAGAGAGCAGATGCATCAGAAACACAAACCAGAAGATCAGGAGACTACAGCTGGCAGCAGAAGCTGCAATTCCTCAAGAACCACCTACCTGCACAGACACAGGGAAAGAACCCAGTAACATATTAGAAGACCCCTTACCAAAAATCACCACTGGACCCAGAGACACATGCAAGGCACATAAAGAGCATATGAAGGGTAGGTGCATAAATCATAAGGGTATAATTGCCTAGGGATTTTTGTTCTGAGTACTTCAGAGACACCCAGCTTGAGCTGACCTGCTGCTGTATAACTCCATTAAATAACTTGGTTTTATAAATCTGACGCCTGACACTCCGCTACGGGAAACCCAGAGTTAAGATGGAAGAAGGAGGAAGCACACCAGAGAGCGAGTGTATGTGACAACAAGGAGACGAAGGGGACACCTGTCTGCTCACTGGGGCTGCCCACTGCAAAGGGGTTCCTGTCCCAGCACCTAAAGTCTCAGGTGGTCTGTGTGCGACTCCTTGAACAGTGTGAGAATGCCCCTGCAACAGCTCTTCCTTTAACATGGAATCATGCTCAGCATATAAAGTTGGGAGGAGGCAAGGGAATTTCTGCAGTGATGGTTTTTGTCTTCCCAAGTGACTGTTAGGCAAGATAGACCCCTGCTTTTCTGGCAACAGTTTAACACCTGCCTGCTGATGGGAAGCAGGAAATTAATTCCTTGTTTTGATTTGCTTGTGTGCATGGCTTTTGCTTTCCCTATTAAACGTCTTTATCTCAACCCAGGAGTTTTCTCACTCTTACTCTTGTGATTCTTTCCCCCATCCCACTGTGGGGGGAGTGAGCAAGTGGCTGCATGGCTCGGTTTAAACCACAGCAATTGATGTATTTGAAGCAAGAGATGCTATGGTTTAACAGAGAGAGAGAGAGAGAGAAACAAAGGGGAGAGAGAGAGCAGATTTACCTTTAAGGAAGTAGAAAAGGCTGACACAACATGTAGTTGTACTATTTGTTGTCGAGATCCTTTTGTTTGCTTTATGGAATTCAACAACTGTTCTAACACCTGGAGCCTTAAAAAAAAACAGAAGAGAAACCACAGAATTGAAAATTAAAGAAATAAATAAAGCTTTTAAATTTTATTTTAAAATCCATAACAAAACCTATTTATTATAGAAACAGAGGTAGAATAAATTAACTCCTGAGCATTTTCCTTCAACAGACATCCCTGTCTACTACAAAAAAATCTGCATATTCCATTTCAGAATATGAACTTCCCTATATGAACATGAAATTCTTTTACATTTGTTTCCTTAGACGTATTCATAGACAATAGCTTATATCTAAGTAAGATTAAACAGACATTATTAAAAGGAATATATGGGAATAATGCATTTTGACTTACAATTGAGAAAGGAGGGGGAAAAGGAGAAATAAAATGAAAATGTATTTATCTGCAGCAATTAATTCAGGTCTTGAGAAACAGGTGAAGAAAACCAACCAGCAAGCCGGTGACAGTTGGGGCAAAAAAAAAAAAACAAAGAAAAAAAATCCAAAATAAAAGTAGTCAATGAAGACAGAATGAAGAAGTAAAGGCAGGTCAGAAGAACAAATATATCTTGTAGCAATTTTATTGGCAGGTATTCTCATATACAAACAGCTGCCTGGAACTTACACTAGATCCCAAGCATTCAAAGTTGTGAAGACATCAAGACTCAGGACTCATCAACACTAAACACTCATCCCACACAGGAAACTATAAAACCATCACCAGCAACAGTGATCACGATCTAACAGTTGAGGTCTAACTACAGCTGGCTTTGAAAATATAAGGCTATTTGATTTTAAAGTAACTCATCTGCTCTAAAGCTGCATACAAAATTATTACCAGCAGCACACAGAAGAAGCAACTGCATGCAAAAATCTTCAGGAATTTTATGCTTTAGCAATCAGTGTGCTTATAAATGTGAAACAAACCAAAATGCCATGTATGCAGCGAGAAAAAACACAGACAAAAAACCAAGAGAAGTTTTTGATGTCTTTTAAGCATTCTTGTACCTTGACAGAACTGTGTTAAGACACGCTCTATTATTTCTTCCCATCCACTTTTTATAAAGAATGTATTATGCATTAAGCACCACAAAAATTGTGTAATAGCTCTCCAAATAGCTTCCATTTTGATCTGGCTATAAAAACAAAACATTATTTTTCTTGGTCCACGGAATTTGCTATGACAGTAACCTCCTGCTGGATGTGCTTTTTTGTTGTCAGTAACCTTAAAGAGAGAAGTCCAATAATGTGGTGGTCTGAATTATGCTATTCAGATGGTCTACAGACTCCACTTAAGCAAAAAAATTTTTTTTTCAGAACTGTTTTCTTCTGCATTCCATGTCAAACACTGTAACCATCTTACAACATCTCCTAAATTCCCCAGCAGTTACAGATACTACTTTACCTGTGAGATTCTGTTATGTGGGAAAACATAACTCCAAAAAGTCGAGTTGCTGCACTGATAACAGATAATGCAGGAGGTAGTGGTTTAGGTAATGAATCCCCTTTTACAAATTTCTCATAAATTGAGTAAGGGTCATACTCCAAGCTGCCGCCAGCTATGCTGTTACCTAAAAGGAGCTGTAAGAAGCAAAAAAGTGATAGCCATATTTTTGACCAAGTCTAAATGAGTACTGACCCAAATAACTACAACTGTATGAAAATGCAATAATACCTTTATAATAAAACCAAAAAGTACCTGCTCTTCAATAAATCGGTGGTCAGTCTCCTGCAGTAGGGGACCGAGTAAAAGGCGATCGTTCTCATGACAAAAGTCAAGTCAGTCACTAACTCTTTTAGAACAGCACTGAAATTTCCTTTAAATTAAAGAAAAAATATTCAAAACACTTCATTAGCTACTTGCCACAAGCAATTTTGGGAGCAATATATTCATCCTGAAATAGTAACATCCATCTAACATTTCCCTTTAGTCTTCAAACAGTTAATTAGAGAAGACTCTCTGTTAGAGGGGAAACCACAGAGCAGTACCTGACATAAGCAAGCTAAGCACCCACAGCAATCTAGAAGCTGAAAACCAGAGAGTTTTACCTTTACAGAAGGCATAATGCCATACAACTGATAATTCAATAAATTAGTTACATTTACAAATAAATTAAAGGGGGAAAGGCAGTTATGAACATAGCCATATTTTCTTCTACTTCCTGAAAATTAATGCCACAGAAGGTATTACATAATCACAAAGGGATACTTGGACTTGGCAAGCAGAAGTAGTTTAAAACATCCATAGGTTTGATAAGTAACCAAAAGCTGATTAATGCAGTGCCCTATTTTAGGAGTTTGCATGCAAAAACCAAAGCAGGAGGAGTTTACTGTAGGTTACATTATGATAAATTACACTGGTAGTTAAAACTTTCACATATTTTTGCACATAATACTGCTGACAAGGCTGTACATAATACTACAACACTGGGCACTTTGAGTCAGACTACTGAGGTTATTAAAACAGGCTTTGTAGTGAGAGAACATTTCCAGTGCTGAACCACATGTGATGAGAAAGGACTGGTTTGTAATTGCGGTGAAGAACACTGCAAAACTGATTTTAAAGAATGTACACAGTCTTTATACAAGTATTACATAAGAATTTACCTCCAGAGCATTAAGACTGAAAAGTCAAGTCCTCATGAATTGGGAAATATCAGCACTAAGATGCGGAGAGGGGAGAAGGACAGGAGCTTAACTCCACATATCCAATTCCTCGCATTCAGTTTTGTTGTTAGTTGACCACACAATTACATGTTGGCACTGCAGTTGCTCAAAATTTTTCAACACATGGAAGTTCCAAAAAGTGGGTCAACACAGTTATCAGCACCTCATGAGCATGAGCAGAGTTATTAGTATAGTTGGAGCTGGTAGCTGCAACCAGCTATTTAACCCTTCCTGAAAACAGAATCTATTCTGAGAAGCTGACTTGCTCTCCCCTACCTGTCAAACTCCTATCAGCATGTCTCCCCTGCAGGCATCTGTTGCTTTGCCTGCCTCCCTGACTAATGAAGCAAGTATGTAATTTTCCCAAAGTGCTTTACTCAAATCTTAATGCAAAATGTTTGCACTATCACATATATTGCAAGGCGTACAGATAATGTGTGAGAGGAATAGAAATTGAGCCTTTAAAAAAACCATGATACTGAAAAACTAGAAGCTGTTTTTTCATTATTAGTCATCACAACAAAATTTCTTTTAAAAAATCCCCTTCCTATGAAAAAAAACCAGTTTTTGAAATAAAATTTCATGGAGATATCCAGCATTTTTTAACCAAATGAACATTTATTTTAGTCCCAGACAGTTGGCAATCCTCAAGACTTCAAACAATATTACCCCAACGTAAAGCAGTTCAAAATTTTAAGCCAGAATGCAGTTTCAGCATTCTAGCTATTAATCTCATGCTATTAAGAAAGAAAAGTGAATGCTTGTATTCAATTTTATGGTTTAAACAGTGGAACATAACAAGCACAAAAAGCTGAAGAATGGAAAGAACCCTAATGAGTTGTCTGACAAAACATATTAATTTCAGACAACACGAAACATCAAGAAATCTAATAGAATTCAAACTACTGAAATTATTTTTGTGGAATTTTCAATTTGGACAATATCAAACTTTTTATATTAAGTCACAAGGAATAAATGTTTAGCCTCAAAAACATGAGCACATTATAATCAAAAATTAATGACACATGAAAATGATCACAAATACGACTTGTCATCTTAGAAACACAACCAGCTTTCCCCAGCTTTAACAAGTTCATACTTTGGAGCAGATAAATTACAGGTCTTAACCATTCACACACGATGGAAGACAGCAACTAAAACATGTTAAATGTATTTCACTGATGTTCAAGTTTACCTAATATGTTCTTCTCATATCTGTTATTGCTGAAATAATGCAAAAAATCAGTTATGATTCGTGTACACTCATGGTAGAATTTTGCAAAATTCTGCTGGTTGAGCAGAGATGATTTTGAGAGATGACAAAGCAATAAAAGGAACATCAAAGAGGCAGAAAGTGAGTAGGAAAGGACCAAACAGAGCCTAAACAAGTCATAGTATCTCAGGCCTCAGAAATCTAAAGGCATGAATTGACAGAGAAGCTTGGGTATATGAATAGTCTGTTTTCAACTGTTTATTTTCTTGGGTATTTTGTTTTGTTCCTCTTGTACTAAAGAAAACAAGCTTTGCACATTATTTGCAAATACTAAAAGCTTGAATTACAACTCCTGGTATATGTTTCGATCACCAATTTTCTTAAAAAGAAGTAACTTACAGATTTCTATCATCTGGCTAACTACCTGAATTGAAGAAAGTAAATAGAAAAGAAATAAAACCATGAAGAGGTGAAAGCTTCTCTGTCACTCTGAGCCATGTAAAATGTGCCATGCTGTGCAACACAACAGTACTAATTATAATAACTAAATTTAGACACTGAAAAAAGCATTCTGAGTTTCATAGTGACAATCTTTCCCCAAACAATGTATTTTTAAAATTCCCAATATTTGCAAAGACATACAGCTTCTGCATGAAGCTATCCTACTGGAAATATTATGGAAAGAATGGTATTTGTTTCAAGTTTTACCTTAGAAACTTTTCATCGCATTTTTAAATGATGCACACTTACATGTTAAAATATATAAAAATAAGTTCTAGCAATGTATGTACTTCCATTCCTTCCCCACTCTCAAACTGCTGTATTACACATGGGTGCACACCTCTGAGACTATACCTGTCAAATTACTGTTTTGATTCTAAGGCTATTTTCAAAGCTTTCAGGGGGGTGTCAACTTATTTGTAAAAAACTTATCAAGCTTTTTCTTTATTTGTTGGATCTAGAATGCAGCATCCTCAGCTAGGCTGCTCTCTCACAAGAGTTATATTTTGCAGGTCACACTGTAAAACACCGTATATTTTCAATGAAGTTAGGACATAGGCAAAAATCCCAAACACACCAAGAAACTGCCAAACCCAGCCATACCCAAATGTTTGTATTCTATGACATGTTGCTCCTGTATTCAAGAACAAAAGGAATAACTTGGTCTCAGGGACAGCGGTGCAATCTTCAGTCACAAGTGAGTATTGTAGACTATGCTTCATTACACAGAGACTTCTAATGTGACAACAGCTTTTAAGGCATAGGTTAGGGATTTGTCCCGATCCTCTTAGCAGTTGCCACTAGATGGAGCAGATTATTTGAATAACGATTCCCTCCAAGATACAGAGGACACAGCTAACTTAGAGCGTGTTGCTCCATGTTGTTTCTGTCCTGAAGAATACCCTGTACTTCTCTTTACAGCTGTCAAAACACTATAGTTCCTTGCTGCAGTCCATACACTACTGTATGGCAAATGATTTAAAGATAACAAAGATAATAAATATTTTAGCTGAAAAGTTAGACCCATCCAACTACATTGCATATTTAATGGTTTAGAGGCCTAGACTCTTTTTGTTATGTTCTCCTATAAAAATTAAGTCAATCCCCAGATTTTGTTGAAACTGTTCCTTAAATACAAACCTTTTATCCACAATCTGCACAGGATCAGATTAATATGTCTGTAATATATGCTTAGTTAAATCAATTAATTTGAATTCTTTCAGTGGTCTATATGCAATTAGTTTAAGCTAAAGTTACACCTTTGGGAATTAGGATTCAAGGGAAAAGTAAAGCAGGCATCAAAGAAAAGAAATTTTTCAACTAGTTTGAAATTGAAACGATGACTAACTTCAAGTGTCAACCAAAAATAGAGCAAAAGCGTCTCTTTGTAACAGAGGTCTGTATTTGTATTAGGAAAAGGGAAAAAAGATCATGAACACTAGCTTTTCAAAACCACTGTGACTTTGCTACAATTCATCAAACTTATATAGAGGGAATAAAATTTGTTTTTTAGAAAAGGTGGAACTAATCTTTGCTGGCTGAATGTGTGTTGGACAAAAACTTAAAAATGAGCCCATGGTATTTTAATGGATTTCTCTTTGTATGGAAATACGTACCTTCGTAGGCCTTTGGGGGCAATACTGCTAGTAATTCATAAAGTTTATGTCTGTAAACCGTTGATGGTGTTTTTAAGGAATTTCCATGTGATTTGTATATTGAAGAAAGCCTTAAAATATAAAAAGCATGTCAGAGATGGTAGGGACTTTAAGTTTTATGTAACACCCCAGTTTCATTTGTACCGCTCTACTGAATGCTTTTAAAATCTATATATATTAGAAGTACAGTTTTGATTTGCATAACTAATAGTAAAAGGAAACTGATTTATTTCACATATTCTGAAAAAATGTCTTTTGACCATTTCCAAGCGTTATTTTTATTTAATACTAGAGAAATAAACAAGCTTTCTATTTCCTTTGATTGTACCTATATTTATGACATTATTGTGGATATATTTCTCTAAGTTAGAGCTTAGAGCCCAAATGCATTGAATTGTTCTATATTCCAAAGGCAAAAGTTTAAAAACTATAAAACCCTTTCCAGCTTAGATCTGAAATTAAATACAGAAAATATACATGTCTAAAAGATGTTTTTCCAAGCATATTACTGAACTTGGATTCTTATTTTATAAAAAATAATGGTATATAAATGAAAACGTGCATGTTTAATTTAAAAAGCAGTATATAAAAACTAACTGAAAAAACCCTTGCAAGAAAGTTTTCCTTAGATTTTTCACATGACACTGGAATCTGCAAACACAAACTCTGATTTTTGTCCCTTGAAAAGAAAGTTCTTTAGAAAGTGCACTAATCAAATACAGAAGATTACTCTAGCTTTTCAAATAACACTTTTATATACACACTTACTGTGTCAATAAATCAACAGCACTTGGGAGAGGAGGAAGAAGTCTCTGAACAACTTCATCCGTAAGAAGACCAGCACAGTGCGAAACAAAGCTTTTAATAGCTAGAAAAGGAATTGGATTTCAACTTACTTAGTGTGAGTTATATTGAAAAAAAAAATCACATTAGCAAAGTAATTACATTATCACATCACTAATATTGTATAAAAGTAGAAGAAAATAAACAAAAAAATACTTTGGCCAATAAATGAAAAAACTGATAAAAATCTCAAATGAAAAAAGTCAGATGCACCCTTTTGGTGTGTCAGCTTGGACATTCATACCCTGACTTTTAATTGCATACATAAATGCAATTATTTTTTGCCTTTTGTTATGAACTAAGTGATCGTATATAACTCAACTTCATGATAATTCTATAATAATAATAAAAAGAGAATAGGAGGATGATCAGGTGACCTACTGCTTACTTCACTAGTTTTCCATTAAAATTTAGTTCAATTACTGTTCTTTAGGAACCATTAATATGTATATATGTATATAATTTACAGAAAACTAAATTTGAGTTTTATTTTCGAAAGCATCTAGAGAATATATTGTATTAAGTACCTACTTTCTAAAGAAAAAAGATTTAAAGGTTAATTGTTTAGGTAGTTCTAAAATGAAATTACTATTGAATTCCACACTTTGTGATACATCTTAATAGTGAGAGAGAGGGGTGATTACTGTATCAGGGTTTACTGGAAAGCAAAGTACCCTTTAGTACTCTAGAATACAAGACTGAAACACATTAAGTATTTGAAGATCACTGGAGCAACTTCTTGGAAACCCAAATTCACAGTATTTCATGATTAAAAATTGCAACCTAC
>NW_008239553.1:19323171-19350134 GCF_000691975.1 Corvus brachyrhynchos
CTCTTTCCTGGCAGAGAATCCCAACTACCTGATCGTAATCTTTACCCAAATCCTTCCACTCTCACAAACACGTTTGAATGACTCACCAGTTCTATTTTGCTTATAGTAAGTTACCTAGTAGGAAACAGAACCACTATTTGCCACATATAATAGACTGGATAAACAACAGAACATACCCTGCTTTGGGTCTTCAGTCATTATTGTGATTTGCTTGCTAAACAAGAGAAGCAACCTTCCTGATTATTATTTATTGCTTGAAAAGCAACTGATTAGAAGGAGGAGAGGAAAAACTCTCTTGGTTTGTTTGTTTTTTCTTTTTTTAGAAAAATGAAACATATATTTATATGTAAATATTGGTATGTAAGCATGTATGTTGGGGAATGAATATAGCCTTTACCAGCTAGTGAAAAAAAATCAGTATGAAATGTCCTTGTTCTTTCAGAAGGAAAATTAACTAAGAGACCAATTATAAATAGGCAGAGAAAGACAGTAAATCCTGCTTACCACTGAGAGCACCAGCACGACCTTCCAGTGTTACTTGCCAGGTAAATGAATCTCCTCGTGTCTTCTCTGTCTCTAGGTCTTTAGGAGATGACGGAAAGATGCACTTCCACAGTAACAGCATTCGTGGCAGATGATGTTGGACAACTGCAGGACCTGTAAATGTTGACAGCTGTCATGCCAATGCAAGGATTAATAAAACTAAACCGTCTTTCATTCTTTTTTTTTTCTGTGTTTGTAAAATCTTTACAGCAGTAAACAAAACCTTATGCTACTTTCTCAGCCTTCTCATATGTAATTTCTCAAATGTTTACTGTTTTGGTACTTCATTTTCATATGTAACTACCCACTGACACATTTACTAGTATGTTACCAAACCAACTACAATCTCTGTTTTACTAAGTATAGACCCTGTGGATCACCAGCATAGAAGAGATGTAATGATCAATAGTAATGTTCAGAAAAGCAAGCATAAGAAAAAAATGGAAGTTGTTGGGCAGAAATAACACCTGAAAACATGGCAAGTGCCTTAAAAATATTACCAAAGCCAATAAAATACATTCTTTATTAGCAATTTACTGATTACAGTCAATAATCTGACCATTAATATATATCAGAAAGTTCTGTAAGATTTCAAATGCCTGACAAGATGGAAATACAAATGATTAGCTCATTTTTTGCTGTGACAACTATTTAAAAATTCTTCTATGAATGACCACTAGGACATTTGGTTAGATTCACTTTGAAATTTATCATCTACATTTAATTAATAGCAGTCCCACTCCAATCCCTATTTCTCAGACATTGCTCCCAATGAACTAAAAAGCAAATTTGAAAGAAATAACAACATTTTGATCTCAGAAAGGTTTTCTAAAATATTTCAACATTTGGGTTTTTAAGAATTATTGTGCAGCAGTAAACTAGACAAAACCTCCAACTACAAATCAGACAGAACACTGAACACCTTAATGTAGATAAAGAAAAATTGTAGAAAGCTACTACCTAATGTCATGAGAGCAGCTATCAAGAGCCATCCAGCCTGCATTCGCTGCAGTGAAATGCGACTGTTCTGAGATGCACAACACAACAAATCCTCTGCTACTGTCATGATTACCTTCAAAGTAAAAGAGAAAAACAGAGCATCACATTTTGGTAACTACCAATTTTTTTTTTTAATACTATTTGGTATAATACTTAATCCTATTTTCTTGCGCCCAGATAGAATGTCATCTTCCTCTTACACTATGGCAATAAATCAGGCTCATGAAGTTGCAATTCCTGACTTCAGTACTAGTCTGGGATGGCTTAAAACAGTTCTGTGGAGTACTAGGTAAGTTACTTTGCTGCTTTGTACTCTCTCTTTTATCAGCAGTAAAATCACAACTGCTAATTCCCACAGGAATATGCATTGGAAGGATAGAAGTGTTCTGATACTCTATTTATGCCACAATGTATGCACATCTATGACTTACAGCTCAAAAGAAGGGGTGAGAGTGGTAATGATCTTTCTATCCTTGTTTCAGAATAAAGCCTATTGTTCTTTCTGACCATTTTTCAAATCAACAAATGGTATGACAAATAAATTAAAATAGTATAGTTGGAATTAATCCTATTTTAGCTGCTCCAGAATAACTGCACGTGCACACTACGGGCTAAATGCAAGGTGACTCCGCTTGTTACCAAAACATAAGCTACCTGGAACTTACGTGGAGGAACACACCTTGTGCTCATGCACAATTACCACAGTATGGCTACAAATGCTGTAAGTATTCTGCATATAGTTTGCTTCAATTATGTTTCACATATGCTAAAACATATTTCTTACGACTTGCATTATGTCCAGTCTCCAAAACAAACTGCTCATAAATCAGTATTGCAAGTAAGAAGTGTCATTATCAAAAGTATCATTAAAAGCTTCAGTATAGAAAACATCCTTCTATAATTTTTTTTCACACTTAAAATGTCATGAAAGTTTGTTTCACCAATGTTTGAGATTTTTACACTTCCAAAACTTCATGTGAAGTCTTTTTTCCAATCTGAAAATATTAGTTTCCCCAATTCCATAATGCTACCAGGTGGTTGTAAAAGAAGAAATGTATTTGTATACATTCCAGATACAGTTAATACATTTGATTCTAAAATAAACATTTTAAAATTATACTACTAAAAAATCACTAACAACTTAGTATACTTAAACTACCTGTAAAACATACATGCTAGAAAGGACATAATTTAATGATTTCTGACAATTTTTCTCTCTGTGTACTAGGAGGAATGCCTTGTATTTGAAGGATTTTTTAAAACTGAATTATAAGCAATAGCACTGAATGTCAAATACATATAAACTCACTAATTATTTTCTTTAGGTTCCACCTGCAACTCTAACTGCTCTCTCAAAGGAAAATCCATTAATATAAAACAGCTTCTCTACAGATCATTATTATCTATGTTTGATACTTCCTTCTCAAAACTGCTCTATTTAACACTGGTCTTTTTCTGCTCCTCAGAAGAGGAGCTAGTCTGGAATCTGGCAGTGTTCCTAGGAGAGAGCAGAAAAGGGCTTTTGTCAACTGTTCTGCTCTTCCCCCTGCCACCATAGTACAGAATACAGTGTTCCTCCCATATTTTTTTCTGTGCCCTCCCATACCTCCTCCCTAGTCCTATCTCATCCTATTATAATCTTCTAAAAGAAATCTTTGTTAAGACTTATGTTTCTCTGTTAAACAGAAACTTCAGCTCTGCTTAGGTGTAGAGTATTTGAATGGCACTTCTTATCTATATAAGTGGGCAAACTACATTCATTTTGTTCTCTCTGCATGATCTTTCAGCAATCACAAGGAAAAGTTCATCACTCAGGACTCTGAATGTCCAGAATGTTCTTAATGTTCATTGACTCTGAAACAGTCTTTTTCAGAAGAGAGAATGTTTCTACATTATGCGAAGAATTAACATGTACTGCTGACATTTGTAATGCACCATAGTTTTCCAAATATGAGTAACTCAATGGATAAAATTCTAATGAAGATGGAAACAGCTCCTTTTCCTGGTCTTTATTTGTATGGCTGCATATCTTTAAAACTTCAGAGCACAGCATATCCTACCTGCACTAGTGAGGAGGGTTGCATCTTAGACTGTGTTAATGCAGTAAGTTGGTTCCTGTACAACAAAGGGTAAGTGTGTATCTGTTGGACTTGACCAAAGATTTTCAAGATAGTACATAATCGCAGTTATTGCTGTACGCACTGACTAACCTGTACACTTGAGAGTCATTCCCAAGAAATGAGAATTTCGGATCCTGATACATGTGAGAAAAACACATGCTTATTTGAGTTATGGTATGCTTCAAAGCCCTCTTCTTGAGGAACCAAAGTATCTCATCAGTAACATCGGGTATTGTGATCATATCACAAAGAAAACATGTAAATACTGCTGCAAAAAAATATAAGAATGGCCTATATGTAAAGTATTCAGACCATACCTTCCCTTTTCCATGTGGAATTCCTAAAGGACAATGTTTTACTGCACCCAGCAAAGCAGCAACAGCAAAACTATAGCCAGTTACTGCTTCTGGGCAGGATTTCAATGCACTAAGACGTTCAATGCAACGATCCAACAGCAGGGACGCATAGGAGGGCAATGCTACTGCAATACAGCGCAAACACCAAGCTGCTGTTAGTCTCACTGAAATACTGGGATGAAGAATGACAGAAATTACTGCTTCCAGAACTCCTGAAAAATAAAATGCATAAACACACTTAAGAAAGAGGCAGATTGTCAAACAAGCGAAAATGTATATACAGGACTGGCAAACATAACGCTATCCAATTTCTATACTTCTCTTGAAAAAGTACTATTGTTTTTTATTTTGAAGTAATTGTAACAAATTTAAATAATTATGCTCTTTTTAGAAAAATTTATCCTGGATGAAAAGTAACATTATGGAGAAAACCTAACATATTACAGTTATCCCCCAATATGCATAGAAAATATCTGTACGCTTCTATAAGGAAGCAGAAATCCATGCCATGGATGCAGCTAAATGAAAACAATAAAGGTACCCAGCTCAATCAGACTGTTTATTATAAACATTATGAAGTGTTGGACCTTAAAAGCAATCCTTAACGGAATTAAATTTGATGAGGATGATTTTTTTTTAATTAACATTCTTGTACAGGTTAGGAAAGATACAGAACTCTTTGGGCAATGTCAGAAATTTTCCTACAGCAATAAGGCAGCCAACTTTCCCTCCTTCCCCCTTTTTAAAGTTTATTGGAAGACTACAGAAAATAACACAAGAACTATGGAGGATTCTGGTATGGAGACTGAGCACCAGAAGAATAGCCATAAGAAATCAAAGAAGATCACAGTGAACAAACAAATATAAATTTAATTTGTACTCTGGTTCACAAAATAATTCAGGGCTTGTACCTGCACTGGAGTCTTGCAGTAACGGTGCTGCTGTAGTTCCTAAGCCATGAATGAGACTTCCAAGTTCCTGAAGTGCACACACAAGCACGTGCTGACTTACTGTTACATCTGTTGTATTAATTTTTGTTTCCAAGTTACCGTCAGTCATTGCAGCATCTGATAACACAATACAAGAAAATCACCATGAAATCATACCAAAATCAAACAGATGGGAGAAAGGTTTTTGCCAACAGAGGTTGTTTGTATTACTAAATAAGCTTCTACCATTACCATTTTTGTTTCCATAAAGGGTTACCTTCACTGAGACAAGTACATTTCTTTTACTAAAAGGATGGCGTAGTAACCTCTGTGAGCGCAAGAGTATAGATAAATGGAAACTACCAAATTGCTTATCTTTACATGATGGGGAACAGTAGTAAGTAAGAAGTGCGTTATCATCTGCCCCACCAACAATAACTTGAAGAAGACATGCTTTGATATAACTTGCCAGATTTTACTGCACTGTAGGAAAGAAGAAAGGGAAGAAAAGAATGAAATCTTGCAAGAGCAAGCAAGAAGGCGGAGAGGTGGAACGAAGAAGAAGGGAAAAATATGATGTTTTTTGAAAGTTTATCTTCTGCGACACTAATGTTTACATCTGTTTAGACACAAAACATTCCGATATTTAAATCAGATACAATATGCAGCTGTACACCAGAGGACAACTCCTTATGTCCAGGATTCTCCTTCTTCTCCTCCAGAAGGCCAGTGGTGGAAGATCAGCGGCTTTTTCTGGAAGCAGTGTACAAGACCTTATCATGCAAGAGATCTGTTTTCTCTAGGAGAAATGCTCATTTGTCGATTAGGAACAAATGCTTCTTTTTTGAACCTTCAGCATGTCAACTGCTTTGAACAGGAAGGCAGGATCTGACTAGACATGTGTTATCTGCCAACCTAACTTACTTTACAATATTGTCTCTATATTATTACTGCAATTATTTTATTTGTTAATGGTTAAATTAAAATGGTAAATGGTACATTTGCCATTTTGGAGCGTTACAAAATCTGTATATACTTGTGTGGGTACACACATACAAAACCACAGACACACATAAGCAAATAACCAGCCCAAGCTAAAAACAAAGCAGTCCATCAAAAGCCCTCTACATTATCATGGTAATAAATCAGCACTATATACTCTATTTCTGCAGTCTCTGGATTAGGTAGTTGGACAATCACTTAAAAAAGGAAAAACAGAGGCCCAAATGGATAATCTTGTTAGACCCATACCCACAACTTTCTTCAGTTTCCAGATGGCCTGACAAATCTCCTTGGCAGCTGCAATCTGAGCCTTTTCCCCAAGCAGGCCTCCTACTGTAGCTCGAAGGATGAATGAAACACAGCGGCGACAGCCGATAACATCCGTTGGACTCTGAATAGCCTTAGGGTGAGACTGAGACACAAGATCTAGAATATGTGATAGGAAGGCAGAGAAGTTCCTTTCAAGCCATTGTGCTCCTAATGTAGAGACAAATACTACATATGCCTGGAAGAGATTTGAAAAGAAACATATTTTAGGGCAAAATATCTGGAAAATCACTGCTAACTATCCTACATACATATTTTTTTAAGTCTTCACATTGCCACAACTAGAACACGAAACTGAAATGATTTATACATTTATGCATCCATAAATCACATATATTCTCATTTTTAGGTATCTGCAATATTTTATATCTATATCTATATATTATTTTTAAAAATAATTTAAATTACTATCCAAACTGTTATGGGTCTCTTCCAACTCAGCACATTCTGTGATTCTGCACTAGTAATATTGCAGCCTGCTTTAAAGGACTGTAAGTTATTTCTAGTTGCTTGCCCATGTCATCTCATTCCAGAGTATGAGAAATGGCAGTTTACCCTGCACAGGCACTTGTTATGTAAAACACTGTGTTTGGTCTCACTGAACAAGAGCTTCCAGCTATTTAACATTCTGCACATGGAACCCAAATTTAATGTATGAATGCATTTTAAGGACTACTATGTTACAAAACTATAACCCATAACCCAGAGAAAATAACCCATTGGTTATTAAAGGGTCTGAATCAGGGAACATTTGCAGGCCCCAGACACTGTTCTTCAACCCAATGAATTTTAATTGTTTGCCTTGCAATGGAGGTACCATAAAAAGATTATGTTTGTCACCACAAAGAGAAAGAATGCGGAATCACTTTACAAATCTAATTCCCACAAGACCATTTATTTTGCCACATAATAAGCTCCCCTACAATTGCCTTCCATGTGCATATGTTGGATTTTTTAAATGAATAGATCAAGAAAATGGAATACAAAAAAAAAGAGAATATGCAAACGAACACACAAAATTCCTCATAAGAAAGTTCACAATTATTGCTTATATCCACCAATTTCTATATTTGCCTCATACATACTTTGTCTTGTGTCTAACATAAACAACAAAATTACTCATGTAGAAGAAAGGGAACTATTGTAGACAAAATAATTATACTATAGATCCTGTTAGCAGCTTATTGTTCTTGACAAATACTACTTAGGTTTCATTATGCATCAGTACATTACTCTGGTTTTACAGATTTGAAAACTGAAGAATTTAACAGGATAGACTTGTGAAGAGTCTGCCACGGCTTCATTTTAAACTCTGTCTTCAACAAATATAAAATCTTCCATATGTAAGAAGTCATCTTCAGAGACTTTCTTATTTTTAAATTTCATAATAACCTGCCATCACTAATTAATACATTTTATAACTGCAAGTGTTTTCTACTCACACGCACTGATAAATTCACAATTTTCCAAGCTTTTTTTACAGAAACATTGCACTATTTAAACTGTTCTGGTACAGTTTGAGTGTACCATCTGTCACAGGTACTACTGCGTTAACATAGAAATGCATGAAAAAAGAGACAACTTCCAAAAACCAGTACAAATAGTCAAAACATTGGACTGAGATACCTGATATATTCCTGGAAAACTAATAAAACTACCCTGTCTATAGAAAAAAAAAAAAAGAGAATATGCAAACAAACACACAAAATTCCTCATAAGAAAGTTCACAATTATTGCTTATATCCACCAATTTCTGTATTTGCCTCATACATACTTTGTCTTGTGTCTAACATAAACAACAAAATTACTCATGTAGAAGAAAGGGAACCCTAGGAACCCTAGGAATCTCTGGCATGCATTTTCTAGGCAAATAGCTGTCAACATATTATTGTTCCCCAGCTTTTCTGTTCTCTCTGCCAAAAGTTAATGCTTCCACTCAGCAAGACCTGAGCACAGAAGACAATTTGTGAGCACCTTCTAGCTGTTTCACTGCAAAATCTGGCAGCTTGTATTAGAAATTCAAGCTAATTTAAAGATCCTTTGCACTGCAGAAGTTGAAATGTACTGACAAACTGCCTTACTGGCAAAGGTGGTTAATCATATAGCTGTGGGATTGTAACATACTGAAATAATCACAGCTGTTGAATACATAAATGTTCATCATGACCTTTAGTCTTGATTCACAGGTTTCACATTTGAATATCTACAATTTAGCATGTTTACATTTAAGACAATATTTAGAGGATGAAGCCAAGCTGATATTATGTGAAAATTTTATACTGTTTTTACGAGCGTGCACTATATGGCCTGACTTCAGTCCTGTTCAGTTAACAAGATTCTATGCTTTGAGCATCCTGGAACACAGCAAAAGAGATGCTGGGTTTTTTCCACTAAATTATGTTTTCCTTACTTTTCATGCACTTACTCAAAGCAGAACCATCCTTTCAGAACTAGACTTGGAATTCTCTATAGAGAAGGAAAATATTTCAAACTCAAACATTTCTTGTAACTTCTCCCTTTAATTTTCAGACATAAGGAAATAAGTTCTAAATTAAAAATTTGAGGAATTTATTTATACCACTCATTTGAAATTCATATCATGTGAAGCTTTCACAAGTAGGACATATTTAGTTTTTAAAATTTCAAACTCTCGGGTAAACAATAAACAACATCAGAAATCTCTTCTTTTCCTTCCAGCGTGACTCAAGAAGTAAATCCTTATTTTCAAGTATATACATTTCATTACAGATACAAAAAAAGGATGAAAGAAGATACATATGCAGAGCAAAGCAATGATACAAATGTTTAGCAATCTCAGAAAATCATAACTGATGTAATCCAAACCTGGGTGACTCCAACTCTAACATCTCTGCTGACTGAACTGGTCCCTTTCAACATATCGCCACTGGCTCGTAGAAATCCACAACTTCCACGAAGAAATCCAGTTCCCAATAGCTCCATCACATCTTCCAAAGAGATTCTGCGGAAGTTATGCTTGGTGGATGCTAAGAATAGATGTAAATCTTTAGAGGAACAGTTCTAAAATCTTGCTACATTTAAAAGTAGAGAGTTTCAACTCTCTTAATTTTAGTAAAAATAATTTGCACAAACTCAGTAGCACAATCAAATCTAAATACTGTTTGAGCATTAACTTCACAACAGAAACTAAGACATTTTAGCACTCAGTGCTCCAGCAAAGCACAGTCTCTCTCAAGTTTTCCTGCAATAAGTACCTTTAAGTAGTTTAAGCCATTACTTAATATGCATACTTTTTCCCATCCTCAGCATTTACCATCTATGCTCCCTCTGCAAAAAGGTCTATAAGGTATACCCCTACCACCCACAGTTTCATGAAAGCTTTGGTTCTGACACATTCCAGCTTACCAGCAAAGACAACCTCTATTCCAAACTACACACAGGGCAGATACCTCTCTGCTACACTTAGCCAGGTAAGGGCATAACTACAGGTTCTCTTAGAAAAAAAATCAACTCACCTTAACTTTAAGATAGCTCTCTAAAAGAGTGAGAATAATAAAATATGCTTACAATTGTCTAGGAAAATTATTTATCCCCCATTCCTATTCCAATTTCAACACTTTATTTCTTGAAAGAAAGTTCTTCTAAAATACATGCTGGGACATGTATGTGTAAACTTAGCATGATGAGATCACACTGTGCAAACAAAGTGACCTAAAATTTTCACTGCATTTTTCATTCTCTTTCAAGGACTGAAATGAGAAAAGGAGTAAGAGAATTTGAGATAAACACGTCCAGAAAAAAAAATTAAACAAAACCCCCTCAATATCAGCAGGTTATCAGTTACAATGCACAAATTTCAGGACTACAAATTTCTTCATGTACTGCTCCCTCCACCTCTCTGACAGCTCCTTCTAGTCCCCATCTAGCTTCTGCCCCACTTAGCTCTAACTTCTTTCTAACTAAAAATAACTAAAATAAGGACAAAACTCCTTGAAATACCCAACCAAATAATTTATAAGCTTCTTATTTTAGAGCTTCAGAAATAGCAAGTACATTGCTTACATAGATTAAAGAAAACTAATGAGTCTATAAAGAGGTCAGAATATTATATTATTTTACTGAGAAAAAGATAAATGCTGATTTTTTTCTGTAACACAGTAATTCTCTCCAAAAGATTCTCAGGGAAATACTTTGTAAACAAAGACTTCAGAGTCTACAATGCAAATACAGAGCCTCAAGTATTCTGAAAAACAGTAAGTTGGGCTTAAAGGCATGTCATTTTGTCATTTGCTGCTTATTGCATTGAAGGCCTTCTTTGTTGCCATTAAAGGCAGAACAAACAGTCTGAATCACACTTATCCTGCACCCTGTTACATTTTGCTTAGATTACAGTTAGATATTTAGCTTGGGGCTTCTAAGACTAAAACCACTCAGTCTGAATCACACAAAGTATTGGAAATGATAACTTTGTGCCAGGATGCTTCAGTTAGCTCGAGTACTGTCTGTCAGAAAAAACTGTTACATGGCTGTTGCTGCAAACAGAACTGCCTGCTAATTTCTGCTTCTGATCATATTTATACTGCTATCCATTGACAATCCAGATGTTGCATTGATTACTGCAGAAAAACAGCTTGAAGGTATCCTTAACGTTTTAGTTTGACAGAGAGACAGCCTCAAATCTTAGTTGTTTCTACACTGCTTAAATTAATCTTGCTTTTAAATTCCTGAAGTTACTAATTTCTCACCATACAGTAACAATCTCATAGTGGAGAAAAAGTTTTACCAAGTACTTTTCATTATTAATTATTTTATAAAGATAGATAGATAGATAAATAGACAGATAGACGCAACCAAAAGCACAGCAGTTCACAAGAAAAAAGACCAAACCAGAGACAAGAACAGTCGAAAGAAGCTTATAATGTGATTTTACTTCAGGCTTCAAGAAAACTTGAGAGCTTCTTATCATCTCACAGATTTTTACAGATGAAGAATCAGCAAAGAAAGTACATACTTTACCTGTTGTCTGCTTAGATGTTAGAGCTCTAGCCAATATTGTGCCTAAAAGTTTTGAAACTGCTAATCGTACATCATAATTGGAACCTTCAAAGGATTTAAAACATAAGGTAACAACACTATCCAGGTCTGTACTCCACATAAATACCGCTTCATTCTGAAGTTCAAGAAGACACTAGACAAAAAAAGGGAAATAAAAGTGTTTTGACATGGAAAAGCACTCAGTAAAAATTTTTGTTTGCTCCATGATACACTGAGTTCTCCCTAACAAAATAAGCACTTTGCTTCATACTAAAATGACTTGAATTTTTTCTGCCAAGTTAATATTAAAGAAACACAGATAAGCAAACAATGTATTTACTTCTGTGCTCATCAATCATTAGAACAGAATTTTATGTTTCAGGGAGCTACTAAAAACAGCTCATGGAGCAGTTTACCTTTGCAGCAGCACAGCGGACAGCCATGGATCGATCTGTCAAACACGATCGGGCAGCTTTGTAAATATCTCTATGACAGGGGATAGCAGCAGCTCCTAAACCATTTAATATATTTTGCAAACTGAGCATGATTTCATAACGACCTTGAGACTGAAAAATGAAGAAGAGAAATGTTAAAGCTTTGTAACCCTAAGTTCTTTGGAACTACAAAACGCCAACTACTGAAATAGGTAAAAAATGGTTGAGTCTTTTAGAGATCTATTTATACCGAAATAAGTTAAAGCAGGTAACTTGCCCTAAAACCCTATAAGCAAATGAAAATAGGAATTCTATGTTCTATCAAAAAGTAGTAATTACAACTATAAAATTCAAAACATAAAGTATGAGCTATAGAAAAAAAGTTCTCATTAATAATGCAATTAAATTTTCTAATTTATCAAGAAATTTCATGAGTTCAGATTAAGAAAGCTGTGATCCGTCCTTTTATAGTCATAATCAATTAACTCTAGTACTTCTTTAGAATTTAGACACTGATTTTTATCTGAATTTTCACAATTTTTTTTTGTATTTTGGTATCATGCATTTTCTCTTATTCATTCGTCCAGCTACCAACAGTAAAAATCCTTCTATTTTTCCAATCATTTTTTAAACATGCTGTTCCAATACCTCTGCATTCTTCATTGCTTTAAGCACATTCCCAACGGTGTCAGTAAAACTGTTTCCCAAAATTCTTCCCAATTTTTTGTATAAATAGCCCAAGCATACCACCGCAGCACTAAAACAAAAGCAAATCCAAAGATGCGTGAAAATGGATGCAGTTAAGAGATGAAAGGGATTAAGACGACTGAAGTAATCAATGGGCAAACAGCAAAATAACTAAACAGGATGTCCCAAAAATGTAAGTGGATCATCAAAAGGGAAAAAAAAATTGTTTGTATGTGGCACATAACCTCTAGAAGAAATGCAGATATGAGGGTTACTAAAGTAACTTGGATAATACAAGAATTCAGGTAATACAGTCTTCCAGTACATTTTACAATAGGAATACAGTTTTCATATCCACTTTTAAACCTTAACATTAATTTCATGCTCTGTGTCATGCCGCAGCAGATGCTGCCAGAAGTAGCCAGGGACAGGTTTACTTACAACTTGATGGTTGACTGTAGACTGCAAATGGTCTAGTAATTCCAATTCTGTCATTATTATATAACAATACATAACAAGGGAATACCTTGAAGGAAATAAAACTATAAACCCATGTCCTTTTCACTGTAGACAGATGCTGAATTTAGCATCCATGTGAAATACTTGACAACTGGGTTCTGTGTACTCATTGGCCTCTCCTTTAGCAAAGGCAAAAAATGCTAATATTGAGAAAAAAAAATATCAAGAAATAAAGAAATAGCTGCCTAATAAAAAAGCATTTTCCTTTCAATAATTAGTTAGTGAAAACACTTGGGTTTTGTATTGACTGATCTGTAACTAAACCAATTGATTTCATGAATACAAGGAGAAAAAGAATTGTATGTTTTATCAGCTTTCAGTTCTTTTCCAGACCTACTTAAATAAGCAGACATTGCTCAGCATCCCCTTCAACAAAACAAGATTTTTCTTATTCCCCACCTGAATTCAAGTTCCACATACATAATTTTAAATTCTCATACCGAATATATTCTTAATTTAAAAAATACATTTAATATAAAAAAAACCCTACACGGTAAGAAAAACAAATCTAGTACCTTCTATCTCTTCTCATACCAAAATACTACTTTCATTAAAAACCCATTTTTTGCTATTGCTTTTATCCAACTCAGTACACACCAACAGTTTGGATTTAAATTTTGTTCATGGTGTGCCTGGGCATAAAATTAGTATTTTCCCATTTCACTGCTAAATTGAGTAACTGATGGTTACAGGTACTCTCCTTTATAAAGTAATAAAGCTGCATTCATGCTGCATGACCTGTTTATCTGATTTGGTATAGCATTCACATCATGCTGAATTTTAGTAGCAAATGAGCACCTAACTAAGGTTGTGTTTAAAATGCTTGCCTAAAACATTTCCATCTTCCACCTACAGGAAAGAAGAAAAGTGATCAATTATGAGATAAGAGACCAATTCACTGGAATCTGTATTTAAAGGAGTTCCCAGGTGTATCAACATATTGTGAACACTGATGGTGGAAGTGTTGCTATGAGACAACATGGGCATGCATGCTAAATATGGACAGATGGCAAACAAAGACAACACTTTAATCAAGATCAAAACAACAACAACAAAAAAAGCAGTTTTCTACACTGAACACCAAGTAGTTCACATATTTGCAGCCTAGGATGAAAGATTTTACTCAATAAACAGATCTGTAGTTCCAATTATTTTCTGTAGCCTGTTGTTTCCGTGTCAATTCTATCAGATATCCCTTTACCAAAACTTTATTGAAGAAAATCGTATTTTACAGTTCTCTTTTTCTCCATCTCTTTTTCCCTTTCCTCACTACTGCTTGCATACCCAGGAACACTCTGAACATGGCCACATCTCTCTCTCTCTCTCTCCCCCAGCTACTACTCTGCATTCTGGCTTTGATTATCTCCCATTTCTGCTTCACTGCCAATGGCCTCCCCCATCCCTCCTTGCTGTGCTGATGTCACCCCACTTCCTCCAGTGTGGCACATTGCAGCTGAAGCAGGAAGGCCTGCAGAGCTCTGTCCCACATGACAACTCACCTATACTGTTAATGCAAATCACTGGTAAGAATATAGCATAGCAGTAATTTGCTTTGCAAGACTAAGACCCTTTATAACAAACTTACTCTTAACTCAAAAGACTGCACAAGAGGTCAATTGGAACAAGAAGGAAACAAAAAAAAAAGGTATTAGAAAGTACAACTGACTCCTTGCAAAACCTGTTTTCAGGAATCTTTACTTGTGTTGTCAGAAACAGGTTTAGCACATGAAGTAAATGATGAAGAGAGATTCTACTCTGCTGTCAATACCGTATCATTAATGCACAAGGATGTTTTACTATCTCTCCTTTAATTTAATTCACTATAGTGAGAGCTGTGCATAATTCAGGAATGAACGTCATTCATAACATTTCTGCACATAAAGATCTGGCTTCACATTCTGAAGTAACAGTCCATGTTTCTCTGCTCTGTTGGTTATGCTTTAGGTATTTAGTAACAAACATTGCAGGTGTTTCTAACTATATCCGGTTTCCCAGCTGGATTAAGAAATGTACTCAGTACCTGTCTTTTGTACCTGGAGTAGTACTTGTCTGTTTTAGTGCTCTTCTCAGCACTATTATTACCTTCTCCTTGTTTTTTAAGCACCTGCCCTCTCATAACTGTTATCCACTGTTGGTATTCTCCCTGGCCTGATTTTCAATTGTCTGTCTGGAGACCACCAGGTACCTTCCTGATGCACACATACAACATGGACTACCAGCACAATCTTTGTTTTATTATGTATTTTATGGCAGTGAACTCAGATGCATTTCACCACTTAAATCTGTCTCGTTATTACTGGACTTGAAGCTTGAGGGTAAAAAAGCACTTACAGTTTTGTAGGCAGATAACTTGGTGAGTCATCTTTACTCCGAATGAGTTCATTGCATTTGTCAATTGTTTGGTAAACAGAAAAAGTGTCTCCAGTGCTATAAAGTACAGCTAAATTCTTGGCAAGAAGCCGTCTGGTAGGAGGTCCTGGTGAATTGTTTAATAAAGAAGTCAATTGTTCAACCAGTTTCTTCTGGTTTTCCCTTATGTCAGCCTGGAAATAAAATCAGTAACCAGTTAAAGTCCAGTTAAATTTAAAAGTGAGTTACAGATGATTAATGTAAATTATCTTTACTTTTCATTACTACCATTCTGATAATGACATGCTGAACTACAAATGAACATTTTATTGCATTTTTATACTTAAAGAAAATTTCAAGCAAGTGACTATTTTATTCTTCTTAAAAGACCCAACACTTTTTTTCAGAGCATGATTATTTCTAGTAGCATTTCAAGAGTATTTTCCTTTTGGCACTTCTATACTTAAATCTTTCTCAAACAAAGTTGCCTTTTCTTACTTTTTTTAAGTCTGCTTTAAAATAAAAGAATTCACAGATATATAGTAAGTTTAATAGCAAAGAACTTTAAAGAAGAAGCTGAGTTTCAAGAACTTGAGCATTAGAAAAGAAAGAACTTCCCTTAAAACAATCATCCAGAGTATTTTTTAAATACTCTTAAAAAAAAAAAAGTACCTGGCACTGTATTTCATTTACATATTTTCATCACCAATAACAACTCTTAAATAGCATTATTTTGGTTGGTTTACTCTTACTCTTACATGCCTACATAACCTATTCAATATCCTCTAAACAGTGAATCAAACAATTGGAGAGTTGGCTAGAAACAGATCTCTTACCATTTGACTAGGAAAATTTAAAAAAAAACAACAAAGAGATAGATGTTACTTTCCTGCTTGCTAGAGAAGCATCAAATAATTGTGCAACACTAGGTCGAAGCATTAGTGACATTCTTCATAATGGGGCTGCAAAATCTTGGAGTAATAATAAGAGTTAAAAAATAAAATTCCTTTCATTGGACAAGTGGCTCTGTCACTAGAAGGGCTGTGACCAAGAACTTAGAAAACTTAGAAAGCTGCTGCTAACACTGAATATACTTTCACTCCTTGTACATGCAAGACATGAGGCAAATAACGTTGCATATTGCTCTTTGATTTTAAACACAGTAACAAAAGGATAGGCTCTTCTTCTCAAGTCTCATTACACTTACTCTGCTAGTCACTGGTAAAAGTTTTTCCAAAAACTGTAACCATGCAAAAATAAACTCTGCTTTTTGAAATTCTCCAAGCTGGTTATACGCTTCTTCATTAAGTAGTAAACTGTGAGCTAACTCCATTCCTTGAAATTTTCCTCAAATCTCCCAACACCACAGAATGAAAAAAAATCCAACAGACTACCAGAACTTCATTAATCAGTTTTCTTCCTTGTTAATATCTGGCAAATTGGAAGTTTGAACACCTAAACAGAAAAAACAAAAAGTTAATAGAAAGTCAACAATTATATAATATGTAATACTCATGCTTGACTAAAAAGAAAATTTCAAAGGAAAGCCTAATATAAAAAGTAAATCATAGCAGTTTTATTTAGATGTCTTTAGTAATACCAAATGTTTTTAAAAATGAGATAATGGTATTGATGCAGTATGCCAGTTGAAGTTAAATATACTTCAGAGTATATCAGAGGGGTTCCCACTGAACAACTGATTTTCACCTTGTTTTGCATGAAGTGAGATTTTCTAGTCCTTGATCATATACTTGAAAGTAATGACCAACTGACCTCAAACATAATGACTTTGTTATCAAGAACAAAGTGTAGCAAAAGCTGCAACTAACAATTAACAAACTCCTGTTAATTATATTCACAAATATAAATGCTGACATATTATTGAAACACTTTAGATATTCTCAATGCCAAGCAAGGAAGAAAAAGCTTCCAGAATTTCATTGCTGAGAAAACCTCTAATAATCTCTTGGAAAAAAAACCCCAAACCCAAACTTGAAAAAAGACTGTTTCAAAACTCAAAGTTCAAAAGAAGTTATGTTTCACTTATCTCTCTGATTATTTTGGGAATTTCCACATTATTGATAAGCAAACCAAGATGAAAAATACTTCTAATGATATCTTCCCCCCCAATATCTAAATGCCATATAGCCTCAAAATACAAAATAGAATATTCTGTAGGCTTCACAATTAAAAACAGCCAGGGAGATTCTGGTAAAATGTCAACCATATTCTAAACTCCCAAGCAAGTTATCCTTTTCAGAGGTCACTAAGACTGCTGAACACAGTTTTTCCTATGCAGTAACAACATTATAGCGTAAAATGATCCGTCAAATAGTAGACGGGCAATATAAAGCATTGATAAATAATTCAGTACTCAGGTTGTCATCAAACACAGAGCAGAAGGTTACCTTTACCACTTTCTACACTTTTTTATGTAAAATGTACTCACAAAAAAAAAATTAGTCACATTTCATTTATTATAATGAATTGTCACTTCAAATCTACCTGAAATACCAAGCAGCTTGACAAGGCACCACACTATAAAATGGCAAGCAGATCTAAATATACATAGCACATTATACCTATACATATTTTGTCTACCTAGGTATGTAAAAGTTCCAAATTTACCACTTATCTCACTCCTAGAACACTCACAGAATTTAGTTCTATCCTCACATTTTTTGAAACATAGCAAAAAGAAGTAGGATTAAGTATAGAGTTTCATCACTGCTCAGCATGAAAATTATATATATATGTCACAAATGGTCCTTTTTTTCCTCACCCAAGGCCTGTTCTAACACCTACCATCTCTAAACCACCTACTAAACCACAGCAGCTTATCCAATTTACATACCCATCTCAGGACTACAACTCATAGTTGCTTTCCCTAACTGAAAAGATCAGTTTGTTGCCAGACACTGGCACTTAACTTACCTAGCAGATAAATTCTCTTCATTGTAAAAACTGTCTTTCTGCTGCTCCAGGCTTTTGGATCAAGGATGTTAAGAACTCGATTTTCTAAGAAAATAATTAATACAAAGAACAACGTTAGGAAAGACAGCACATAAGAAACAAGTGTCGTTTGTATACAAAACAAGAATTTCAAAGTCTTGCAATACCAACAATGTTTATTAAGTAATAGCTCACCAAAAAAGACTGGAGCTCCATGAATATTACCAGCTCTTTATGTGTTACATTTAAATTTGGCAGACCCACCATATGTGCCATACAACTGGGATCATTTAACTACTGAAATCACCTTTCATATTTCTGCTTCATTAACTCAGTTTAATTCTAAACCAGTAAAAAGGAAGTTCAAACAGCATAATAACCATAATAATTTTCTAGAAAGATTATCCAGCAATCAGCAGAACTCACAAAGGTGATTCAACTGTTCTGAAAAATTCATGTACAATACTATCAATACAAGACATGAGGATTATCAATCCATTCTCCTAGCCTCCAGATATAGTTTTAATATTAGAATTCATGGGCAAAAACATTTCCTTTCAAAACTCATTCAACATGAACTTATTCTGGCAGGACATGAAATACAGGTTGCATGCTATTTTAAAAGCATTCACTTTTCAATCACTCCTCAAAAGACTAACGCTGAAAACAAAGAAAAAGTACATGCAGACAGAGTAATCCAAATTTCTTTTTGCCTGGTGAACCAGTGTTCAGTCTGCTGAAGAAAAGGTTCAAGATGATGTAACAGCCTTCAAAAGGGAAGGTTACCAAGAACATGAAGACAGAGTCATTACTTTGTAATTAAAACAAGTGAGCTTCCCTCTTGACAGAAAAAAAAAAAAATTTCATTGTAAGGATTATCAGCCACTGGGACTTGTGTTGAGAAATTGCAGAACCTGCACCCTCAGGGGTTTCTACCACTTGACTGGACAAAGCCCTAAGCAACATCATCTCAAGTTATTATTGTAGCTTGTTTCTAAATGAAACACTTCAATTGTATAAGCACACATTTGCAAAACCAATTTAAATTTATTTATTTATTTTTAGCCTAAATTAAAGACAGAAAAAATGTTCTGGTGTAGTTGCTGATCTTTATAATGAACACCTGCTAACATGGCCAGAAACACTAGCATTTCTCAAAGAAAAGACTATTAGGGCTGAATTACAAAGACTGACTGCTTATTATGCAAGAATTAGTTTTTGTAGAAACAGAACTGTCCATACAGAACAAAAAAAAAAAAATCCCAGACCTGATCTTTCCACTGCTGGTCAACAAGCAAACCTTGATTCCATGAACCTGTACAGAAAGCAGTATACTCTCTACCCTATGCAAAAACCTTATTCCAAACACTTATTGAGGCTCCCTTCAATAAGCTCTAAGCCTGCACACCAGGGATAATTATGAAACTTCAGAAGTAATGATAAAAGAAGGGCACATGCATACAAACTTGGGAGAAGAAAGGCAAGAATGCAGGGCATTAAGTTCTACTGCAGCATACTGGTTTTGTAGAGAACACAGCAAAAGGCACAGTGCTCACAAGGCTACACAAAGCTGAACATGCGGATGAGCTGCATTTGATTAGTAACAAGTATGTCCTTGTTATGTATACAAGATATTTCCAGGCGATTTCTAAGTGCAGAAGAAAACATCCAACCCAAAGCCACACTGTCCAGACAGGTGGGACTCTGCTCTAACTGCAGGCGTGGCACAGCCACGCTCTGGGCTGGTCACGCACCAGGAAAGACTGAATGCTCTGTCAGCCACTGGAACTGCTGGGCCATCATCATGCACCAGTAAATTGATGCAAGTACAACCTAAGCATGTAAAGATGCACCTCTACTTACATGAAACCCATGTTTAGAAATGCTGAAATATTTGATAGTGCTTTTCCCCTGGTGTTATAATTTTGATGCTTCTCAATATGAAAAAGAAGTCTGGGGGAGAAAATGTAAAATTTAATTAAATGAGATGTATACTATGCCATTAACCAAAATAAAAAGGCATATGTGCCTGATGCAATCTTCATTTGCTAACCAGCATGATGCACCATCCTTTTGGTTTTGTCGTCAGGTAACTGAAGTAATTACAAGAATTACTTTCCCATCAGTACTACAAGAACAGATCAATCAAAGATCCCTCTTTTTTTCCTGTGAGCTAAGTTTATTTTACATTTATACTATGTTACAAAACAGGCACACAGACTTATTGGCCAAGGCAGAAGTTGTTCCTACTTACTACTAACAAAAAGTTTTTCATTTATCAACTGCCAATTTTACAAGCAGGATTGTTCAAGACTGGTCAGAAAAGAGCTCAGAAAAGCTCTTGGAGCAAGCACTAGATGGAATGCCACCCTGTAAATTGAAAGGAATAAAGGGTGAATCAAGCATTAAAAGGCAACAGCAAATGAATTTTTGAAGTTTCTGACAAACCACAATGAGAAAAAGGGACCTGTAATCTTCTTTAAATAAAGGTGAGTCATCCAGGGTAAGACTGATCTTAGTAACTGCCTTTAGCAATTGTCTTTCAAATATGATTACCAACAGACCACCCATGACAAAGTTATAACAGTAAAGAACCCAAATAGATCTGTTATGTGTATCAAGTTCATTCTGAGCTAGGTAATCTCCTCAGGCTTTAAAAGATGAGGGAAGCAGACCACAGACTGCTGTATATCTTTCACATGGAGTCTAAGTCAAAAATTGTAACATTACCACTGAAAAAGATATGAGCAGTAATGGCAACTTAGCGAATTTCACTCTTCCTTCCAACTAGTGGCATATTTTGCTTATGCACAAAAAAATAAGCAGTACCGAAAAAAAGTAATCTGCAATAAAGCAGACTCGTAACTGATCTCTCACTAAAAGATCAGCCTTTAAATTATGACTCATTATTTTAATGAAGATTGACACAAGTAATGGAAACTACCACACAAAATCAATTTTGTACTTAAAAATTCATTTCCTTTTAAAATTTTTCAAATTTGATCTCTGTTCCAGCAGTTTGCTTCCCTTTGCTGGGAACAAGTGCTGCTCAAACAGAAATTTCATCAACCCCAGTTCTCTGAGGATGATGCTCAGGTGAGGATCTAATGCACAATCTAGATGAGGGTCTAAGTACTTTACACCTACTTTGTAGTGAAGAAAATAAAGTGCCATTTACCTTACCTTAATAATAATTATTTATATTTTTCTAATTTCAAAAGTATTAACATAATTATGCACTAAATCTGATATAATAAACCTGTGGATTCAATTCTGTACCAATGACTAATCTAGCAGAGACACAAGTACATATTAGCCCTCTAAGAAACTACTGTTGTTACTCATTGACAGTAATGAGTAACAGTAAAAAAAGAATAATGGTAATGATTAAAATGAAAAATGACCAGTAATAATAACAACCAGTGTCCTCGTAACAGCTGCCATTGGGCAGACTACACAATCAATGCCATAACCATCCCACTGCTGAAAAACAGAGCTGAAGCACATTTGTTAGCTTCAAGCTGACCCTCACTGCACTGCAGGGGTATTTTAACTGACTTCAAATCCACATTATTTTAAAATTATTAATTAATAATAGATATTATTTATTAATAATACATAATTATTTATATAATAATTAATAAGATTTATTTTCATCTGCCTAACAAGTGAACCAATAAGTTTAAGAGAAAGCCTTCCAGCCTGACACATTTAATTCTAGCCATTAACAGTTGAGATCAGTGTTACTCCTGCAGCACTGTTTAAAAGTTTAATGGGATGATCGTTAGCAGTGCATCGGAGCTGACTGCATGGAGAGACATCGATGCTCAAACCTTTGTTACACCCCTGCACGTACCTGTCCAGTGTCTCCCAAACATAAACAAAACTCCTGCCCAGCTCCCTCGGACTTACTTCTGACAAGAGAAACTGAGTATGATGGTCTTTGCCAGCTGGGCGGAAAAACCTTAAAGCACCAGCCAAATGCAGCTATTACTGAATGAAACATAGACCAAAATCCAATAGTTACAGTGTACTGTTTATGCTAGTAGGCAAAAATAAAGAGGCCCCCAGGTCTGGAGAAGGCCAAAAGTGCAGGATCAAACTCCAGCAACTTCAAATGGGAGGTATGATTGCCCAGGAAACGAAGAATTTAGTTAGCTTTAGTTGTAATCTGGCTAAAATTTATAGCACACACAGAAAGAATCTAATTTAAATAAACAACAATTACAGAATCTCAGTCATTTCATAAGGAATGAAAAAGAACTAAAATTTCACCTTAAATGTGTTTGGAGTTTAGATACTTGAAATACATTGGAGTGGGAATATTCAAGAGATAAAGACATTTATAATTACGGGAAGGACAGACCAGCCTTTGTTTACTTACTCACTTCTACAAACTACTACCAACTAACTCACAGGAGCAAAGTCTGCCTCAACATCTTCAGTTAGAGAAGGCAAAGCTAAATAAAAGCATCAGTGTAAGTGAATCAGTACTTCCACATCCTTTGTGTGGCAGGATCCCCACCATTCAGCCAACTTGTACCTTTTTTCTACATACACAAACCTTAAATTTTTGCTCCACAGAGCTACATGAAGCAACAGCAGGTAACTGCTGGTCCCAACATAACAGTGACCCCTCTGTACATACTTTATGTTCAGTAGTGCTAATCACTCTAGGCCTTTCATTCAACCAAAAAAAAACCCAAAAAACTGGGAATTTCAGGTGCCCTTTTACTACTTTCTTGTATGTATTTTCAAAGAAACATAAAAGGAAATGTAGGAAATTTCGGCACCAGGACAAGAAGAGAGGGGAGGAAGAGACAAAGAGAACATTAACTCCCCTGAAGTCTGTTTCCTTAGCAGAAACACTGGTTTCTGCTGACATGTTTCACTGATTAAATACTTCATGAAGAGGATTAAGAAGAACTCATGAAACCAGAGCCCAGTCTTTCAATGCATACACACACATACTTGAATTTGTCACTGCCTGGTCTCATAAATTTAAACCAAATTACCCTTGGCATCAAAACTGACAAGTGGTTTTCATCCAAAATTAATATACAGCCATAAAGAAGCCAGGTATTTTGCAGTGTTACGTTACATTGGTCAGCAGTAGGGAAATTTGAAGCCAAGCACAGAGAAGATGGGACCAAAAGTGATGTTTGGCAGCAGTTTGCAAGAACAAGCCACAGGAGAAAGTCATCACAAGACCACAGCTTGGAGCACATGGAAAATAATACCAGGCCAGAGAGGAGAAGGTCCAAAATTTTAAGGCCTTTAAATCAAGCAGAACTGTAACTCTTAACACCAAATTTTGAGTCCATTATCATGTGAAAAACACAGCAAATAAATCTCACAGTTGAGTACTCATATGCTTTATTGTATATTCTACGGTATAAAGGGATTCAGTTTCCCTCACAGATCTTCCTTTTTAAATAAAAATATGTACATATTTGCATCACATGCTTAGCCCAAACAGCAAAAAGCAATGAAAAATCTGACTACGAGCAACAAAAAATAACAGATGATTGCAGAACCATCCACTTCCTCTAGTTATTGCTGAAGATTTCAGACTAGGACAACTTTCACTTATGTCATATTTTTGTATGCAATTATTCTGCTTAGAAACATGATTCTGAAATCATAGATGTCGCAACAAGACACTTTTCTTTCAGTCTTTCCTCTTAATAGTGCTCTGGATGAAGAAATTTGCCACAGGAAAGGTATGTGTCTATTCTCTCACCGAAAATTTGGTAGCATTTATGCAGGTATTCGTTAAAGATGCAATCCAAGTGCATCTCCACATATTGCATGCTCCACATATGTAGGTTGTGCAGTGCTCTCACAGTGTTTCAGGCTGTACTAAAGAACAAATATCATACAGCCCAAACAGCTACTTCCATTTGTGTTGCAAAACAAAGGGGTTATATTTTGATGTTTTGTGAACAATGATGCTCAAACAAAGCACTTGTTTACTCCCACAGGAACAGTTCCAAATGACTGGATTTCCTATCAGAATGCTTATCAAATGTTACTGATTTCCAAGTTTTGGAGGAATTACCCAGTATCTGAAAGAGCAATAAAGCTTAAAGGCAACAAAGGCCTAAGTGAAATCTATCAGAATCCTTGCTCTGGGCTTCCTGGGTTTAAAAATATTCACTCAAAGAATGTGACCACCCACAATCCTCATACATAACAGTGACAATGATAAGAACTACAACACAATATACATTTGCTGAAGTGTGAAGGAAATGACAAGACAATGTCTTCTAAGAATGCTGAATGATTTCTGTGAAGTTTTGAGGACAAAGCTTGACATAGTTAGAGAAAAATACCCTAAACAAAGTGCCTGAAAATGCAATAGCTGTTTTAGCAATGTAAAATGTTAAGGACATTTTAAAAAAACTTGGGAAGACATTCCTTCATTGTGTTTAAAAGCACATACACTTTGCTTTCATGTTTCTTATCATCACTTTAATTTTTATCTCCACATGAGAAGAATTATTCCAGGAAACGAAGAAACAGCAACATTCAGTTACTGAGAAATATTAACAGCCATTTCCTGAGCTCCACAGCGGGCAGTACTGGCACACTCTGACCCCTCTGGCCCTCACAACTCTTGAATATTATTTAGGTTCATTTCTGAAAGCTTCAGTCAAAAGATAAACTTGGCTCCATTATAGGGACCTCAGAACATCATTTTGTTTACAGTCAACCTGGCAAACTGCATATAAATAATTAACCAATGCTTCTAATAGTTGGAAAAACAGTACTATATCTGTTACTGACAAATTGAGTTTAAAACATTATCTTTTTCCCCAAAACTGGACTAAGTAAACTTCAAAAAGCAATAACTATCTTCAGTCTGAATAAAAATGCATAGAACGCTTTGGGTTTATTTCTTTGCAGATTTGAAACCTGGTGTGCTAGCAAGGCAAGTGCATGAAAACTACAGAAGTATAAACATCCACCTATAGAAATAATTTCAATATATGTCTGAACATAGCTTTAGTCCTGAGAATGTTGTAGATAATATTGTTTATCTAATATAGACAAAATATACCAAACTAAATATGCTGACACGGTGGGGGTTGTTTGTTTGGGGTTTTTTTGTCACAATGACAGAAGTTTCAGGAAATCAAATTATTTGGTAAAATGTTAAATTGACTTACACTAGGTGATATATATGCATTTGGATTATCCAAAGTGCAGGTTGATTTTAGCTACCAATTTTCTGTTAAGGTAAATGCTGAATCCAGCCTAGCTCAGCATTAAATTAAGCCACCAGGAATTTTTGTTGAACATGTACTGTAATCCCAGAAAAGTATACATATTTTTCCTGAAAATCACTACAGCTTTTATTATGATTAGACTTCAACTGCACTGAAACACTGACACGGAAATTTAGCAGCAGCAGCAGAAGCCCTCACAGATGCAAACTCTGCAGGAGACTTGTTTGGCAGATCAGAGATCGCTATCCGGTCACAAACCACTGACATACCTCACTGCAATGGTTCTTTCCCTAGGTATTTTACATGGCTGCTCCCCAAAGAAAACTCCAAAACAGCTCCAAAAATGTAACTGCCTAGAGGTTTCAAGCCTTTTTGGTCTGCACTGTAGATATAGATATACTGTGTGTCTTTTTAAAGATTCTGCTAGCTGAACCCAGTAAAACCTATAAAGGTAAAAGCTGAATGGAACAAACATCCCACAACCTGAAAATGTTTTTGTTAGAAGGTGTTTTTAATCTCCTGCCTCATTAGGATGTTCTGAATCTTAAAACAGATCATCCTGCATTAATAACGTTTTTGATGTGTTGGCATACAACACCATGAACTAGTCAGTAAGTTAGCTACTTTACTGACTACAAAAACAATCCTATGTTCAATAATCAAGCACAAGTTGTCGATGTATGGCTAGACTTAGTGTAACATTAAACTGGCTTCTTCCCCCCACCTCCTTTTCATTGTGTCAAACCATCAGGAAAAGAAATCCAAGCTCCATTCAGCATACAACCAGAAGTAATCTATCTTCTGGGTCTCAATTGTTATTTCATACATGAATAGAGAATATTACACATCATGTAGCAAAACACTAAAGCATACAATATAGCTTGACTGTTTCTGAAGACAGGGAAAATATTTCTGGCATGTGAGACTAAAATAAATGTACAGTTCATAGTCACAACTGCAAACACCTAATCTTACTAAATCAAACCCCAAACTCAAAGAAACACTACAAATAATGAATCCAAAACTCAAAAGATATCGAATTTCACTTACAGAAGCACAGAGCTGGACTCACCTTAACTTTTATCTGCCTTCCTCATCTCCTATCATCCTTCTACCCGTATCTCAATAAATTTTACTCTTAACTAAACTTACAACACTTATTACTCTCCCGCATTCAGAAATGTCAACGCTAATATAACTCTACAGGTCTTGCATCCCTGTGCAAGGTTTTTACCAGTTATATGGTGTAAACTTAATCATTATCCTATCCAGACAACCAAGAATTCAAACTGCAAAAGCTTACAATAACATTTCCAGATATCAGAACGACCAATATTGCCACCCCTCCCCAAATATTCTTAAGTACCAAAATTTATAAGAAAATACAAAATCAGACTCCAAAATCATGGAACCTCGGTACAAGTGAATGCCAAACCCCTGCCTGCAGCCTCAGAATCCGTATCGCCCGCACCAGGCAAACACCCCCGCCCGCCCACCCCCC
>NW_008239553.1:19350575-19366922 GCF_000691975.1 Corvus brachyrhynchos
GGGAGCGCGGAGCCCGGGGCGAGGTGTCCCGGTGCCGGAGGGGACAGAGTCACCGCCCCGGGGCGCTCCGAGGCTCCGTGGCCGCCGGGGCGATGAGCGGCTCTGCGCTAGGGGGGCACAGCCGGGGGCTCGCGCTCAGCGCTCTCTCACCAAAACCAGCAACAAAAGATCCCCCTCGGTGATGCTTTGTGAAGGTAGCTCTGGCACTGCTGGGATTTGTACCTGGCTGTGATCAGAGTCTGCCATGGCTTCTGGTTTCCACTCCACCCCTCAGGCATCCACGTCCGTACTTCCCTGGGAGGGCCCCTGGGCACTGCACAGGACAGTAACAAGAACACGCCCTTTATATTAAGCGTTCGTCAAACCCAACGTTCGCAAAAGTTGTTACTCTTGGGTTTCATCAGTGTAAGCTGTGATCCCAAATCGATATGGGATCCCAAGTCAAGGAGTATTCTGTGTCTTACAGACAAGGTCAACTGAAGCTCCAGGAATTTCACCTCGTTCCTCCTACTGCATAGGTGGTCCAGCTGGAAGTGGTTGCTTTGTCACTGGGAATTACTTCCACCCTTCCAAATTTGCACTAGCGAACTCACTGGTCATCAGAAAATACCCATTGGAGGGATTTTCTTTAATGTATTCTGTGATCAGTTTAAGTTCTATCTTAACAAGAGGAAAGTTTATGTCTCTCAATCATTTTTTAGTTTTAAAATAAACAAATAATAATCTTAGTGTAGTTTTCCAACTGATGCCCAGCCATGCTTGGAATCCAGGACCCAGATTTCTCTCCACAAGCTGTGTTTTCTGGGACTATCTTCTTTTAACTGGTGCAAACAGAATCTCAGAATCGTTAAGATTGGAAAAGACCTCTAAGATTGAGTCCAACCTTTGACTGATCACCACAATGTCAACTGGACCACAGTACTAAGTACCATGTCCAGTCATTTCTTGAACACCTCCAGTGATGGTGACTCCACCTCCTCCCTGAGCAGTCCATTCCAATGTTTAATGACCCTTTCCATAAAGAGATTCTTCCTGGTGTCCAGCCTGAACCCCCCATGGCACAGCTTGAGGCTATGTCCTCTTGAGCTATCACTGGTTGCCTGGGAGAAGAAGCCAACCCCCACCTGGCTCCAACCTTCCTGCAGGTAGTTGTACAAAGGGAACCATTGTGGTGAGGAAATAATGTCTGGGACACATAATCACAGGAGCCAAAATTGTTTCTAAACCTTGCATAAGCTTGTACATTCAACTTCACGTAGATTCAGTATGTAAAGTTTACATGCAGGGGATCCTCTGTGAACATCTGTACTCAGTCATGCAGATGATGCTGCTGAGAAGTATTTCAAAGAGTACATGCAGGGCTGCCTGATTAGATTGTGCTGTAGATGCCATGAGCACCATGCTGCGTTACCATATATGGACACTGCTTTCATTTTTACTAAACTGACTGTGATAAAAAACATGAGCACTGATGCAATGACCTTTTAAAAGAAATGCTGGCAATGGATGTGGTAGTGAAGAATATGCCTCACACCTGAAGCAGGAAATTATTTACATATTATATTTCACAGAAATCAACTTTACAAACTTGTACTGATGTAAAAGTGTCAACCTGTTTTCAAAAATCACATACATTCCCAGGAAAGAGTTATTTGCTAAGTTAACCTCATCTTGATCAGGGGCTGAGTTGCTGCTACTAAGACGGTGATTTGCAATTCACTTGTGAGAAAGGTCAGCTGAACAATTTCTGTTCAAAGACTGTTGGTGTTATGACTTTTTTCCATAAGGAACTCCAGAAAAACAAGGGCTCTCTGACAGTCCTGAGGTACCAGAAACACCTGGAAATATTTGTGAAGGATTGATCATGTTTAACTCAGAAACAAATAAACAACCCCAAATTTAGAATAATTTTTGGAAGACTATTGCTGCTATTATCATTATTATACCTATTATTCACTCTGTTATGGTAGCAGGCAGAGACCCACTCAAAATTAGTATCTCATAATGCTGAGTGTTACATGAACACAGGGCAAGACAAAACATCATCCATTAAGAAGTAAAGACTTGCTCAGTTTTTCCCAAGAATTATCTTGTCCAGCCCCCCAGGACACATGATATCAGATCTAAGTAATGCTTTGTTAATGCTATACTGATATGAATCAACTGGAATAACAAGGCATATTGATGCAGGATGCTCCTTCCATCTCTGGGTACATCAGCTTTAGGGTTGCTTTGTGCCAGCAGTGCTTACATAAGGGCAAGAGTCTGTCTTCACTGGATTTATAGCTAACCTTGATTTTTATTATTATTTTTCCCTAAATCGGTCAACAGACTGTTAACCGTGCACTGATTCAAATTAGTGTCTACTTTAGCAGTTATGCATGCCATTTTTTTATTTTTCCCCTTTCAATCTGAAATAAAAAAAGAAATTGTTGTGCAAATTTACAGTGATTTGTTCTAAACCAGAAAACAATAGGACAGTTAGATGCATTCACCATGTATTAATTCAATTTTCCCTTTCCCCATTAGTCCTGACTGTACTTCAATAACAAATTACTTAATAAAATAAACAACTAGCAAATAATTGAAATGCACAAACCTACTGATCAGTCTTCTCATTAGTCTATTTTGGTAAAGTGGGTTGACTGATTTAGAGCATGAGTCGGTTCTGCCATAAAAATTCCAGACATAGTAGAATATCTATGCAGCCACATATGCCTCTGAGCTAAACATTTTCATTCTTTCAGCTTTATAATCCTCAGTGACTCTAGAGGAAGAAAAAAGAATGTATGCCTTTGAATCAGTGGGACTGTCCATGCATGAGTAAGAATCACAGGACTAGGGGCCTAATTTGAATCAAATGTTACATCACCAAATAATTACATAGCAAACAAAACCAAATTCTTTAGATTAAATATAAGATTAACCATTTTGTTTTACTCTTTGGAGCCATGTAGAACCCAATACATTTTGGCCTGTCCTAGCTTTTGCAATGCTATAGGTACCAATCTTTCTTTTTTTACACATTGAATATCAAAAATAATGTATAGTTTTATGCTACAATACTGCTAGGCTTCTTCTTATTCCCAACACAGTTCCTTTTTGTGCTATCACAAAATGCAAGGCCTGAATTCCTGCCAAGCAATTACACAGTCCTGCTGTTATTTTAAATCCTAAAACACAAATAAAAGTATTATGCAGGCCTAGATAATGTTAGATACAACTACCAACATGGAAGCAGGAAATAAGAAAGTTACATCTAGGGATGGATTGCCAGCTAAATACTAAGGCCTCCCAAAAACCTTTTACATTCACTGTTAATCCAAAACTTTCATTGCCAGTCTCTTTTCTAATGGAGCACATAAAAATAGCATTAAGCTCCTTTCTTGCACATTTTTAACACATACTGATGTAATAGGGCATCTATTGTGGCACTTACACCAGTAAATACAATTAAAGTGAATGGAAAACAATTTTAAATTCAGAGTAATGAGATACATATGAACAAAAAAAGTAAGACAGGACTTTAGAAATACGATGAGGTGTTATTTGTACTGATACCACACTGTGCATTGAGGTACTCAAAGTGCTCTGTGAACATTATTAGTTCAAGTCACATTTGTGAGGCAGAGGCTAAAGTAGGAGGTAGTGAAAGGCAACTTCCTGTAGCTCCAACAAAGGTGAAGATAGGCGAAAGTTTTCTGATGGAAAAAGAGATTCAGAGGTGATTTTTTGCTTTTAGTGAAAGGGGAAAAACCCAGTGGTTTTAAAACTCTTTTCCCCCCGTTTTCACTCTTTCTTTGTATCACAGATGGAAAAAGTAGAGCAGAAAATTGCTTTGCCCAAAGCCACACACTGGCAGTAATTGAACTAGAAGACAGCATTGGTTTAAATAGAAAATATGCAATACATTGGTGGTATTTGGGCTATTCTAACTGTTGGTTCTTTCTCTTGTTCACATACACCATTTACTTTTCAACTGTATTTGCACGGCACTTCTGGTAACAGAATCTTGGGGGGATTCCCAAACTGTGAGTTGCTTTCAAGGAGCTTCAAGACAGTAAGAAGGAATAAATAGGAAGTACCAAATTCACCAAATTCTTGAGAGAGTGTCTCAAATTTTGGGTGCTGTTTTCCCAAGAAAAAGATTAAGAAGGAAGCTCTGCTTTCTGTTCTTGTTCAGCAATTGTGACTCTGATGTCTAGAATAAAGCAGCTGGTGGATCTCCCAGACAATCCAGTCGTGTCCCACTGTGCTGTGCAAAACATTAAACAGAGTGACGGTCATTGTTTTGTTCAATGTATGGTCTTAAGGACCAAGACACTGAAAACAAAAATAGATGGCCATTTATTAGATGAGAATTAAGATGCAAAGAAGTTAAGAAATGAAGTCAGTCACAACAGAGGTTGGTGGCAGACCTCAGGTAATGCCTGTGCATTTGTGGAGACCATTCTAGCCGTCTGTGGCATTCTGCTACTCCAGCTTCAAAAAAAAACCCCAATGTGTTTGAAGGAATCCATATAGAAGACAGTAATAGAAACTAAAAGCAAAAAATAATGGAAGCTTAAAAGATTCATCCCTCCTTCTCCAAAGAAGCTGTTTTTATACCAGAGGTGAGATTGAGGTTGAGCAGATCATACTTTTAAATCCAAGCAGATGTGGAATTTTGCTCTCAAAGAGGAGCTAAAGAGCAGTCGTTGCATTGAGTCACAATGAAGAACTTTTGTGGAGCTTTTGTGGTAAATGAGATCAGACACCACAGATGCATTAAAAGACCTGGTGAAAAGCACCACAAAGGCTGGCTAATATCCAGCAGCCCATCAAATGGCTGCCATTTCAACATGGGGAAGCAACTGTCTGCAGAAACTGTTATGTGCAAAATCTTGTTATGGGCAAAAAGAAATCCAGTCTATGTTTAGAGTCACGCCAAATTTATTTTAATTGCAACCTTAGCAATTTAATCAAAGAATTATTATCAGTCCAAATCTAATTATTGCAGAAAAAACAAATGAAATAGAAATAAAGAAATTGTATAGAAAGTCTCAATAATACTACAGTAAAAATTGTTATGCAAGCACTATTTAGCACCTACCCTTACCCCATTTCCTGGTGTTGTGCTTGCCCTTTCACTTCCTTGTGGCTTCCACCTGGTAGAGGGAGCACAGTGGATCATCAGCAGTCCTGTGCCTGCAGGAGTATGATGTTGGTGTTTATGATTTCTTCTTCTTTCTCTCCTTTTTTTTTGAAAATAGCTCTCGCTTGGGGCTCTTTTGTACACTTTCTAATAAAGTTTTACTCTTTGCTTTTTCTTCACTGGCTTGCAACTATGTATTTTTCTTTTCGTTCATCTTAAGTGTTTTGCTTTTTGTTTATATTATATACTCATTCTTTCTTCTCTTTTTTATCCCTAAGAATAGTTTTGTCCAGCTCCAGGTTTCTATTTCTTTAACTGACCATTGGCAAGTTGTTTACAGCCTTGGGAGTCTCCAGTGCCCCATCTCTTACTATCCCATGCCTCTGCTTTACACTAGTCAGTGTCTTCACTTCTCAATGTTGCTACTGTTTCAATAGGCCTGTATTTCTGTACTCTGTAACACTGGGTTCGTCCTAAATATATCATTCTACACAGAATAACTACTAATTATTAATATCTATGTAACAACTGTGGTTACACATAAAAGTAAAACAAATTTGCCATAGTCTCCTGTCCTTGGAAAAAAATTTGTTACAGCCAAATCAAATAAAACTGAAGCTCTGGGGAAAGTTCCTGTGCTAAGCCTCCATGCTGCACTCTTGTAACACTTGGGACAGTGCCTGGGGACTGTCACTAGCAGTAGCAATACAGTTGCAAGTATTACTGGGCTAAATTCTGTTTATTAACTTCCAGTTCTGGATTAATATTTGTATGTTGTAAATTCATATGTTGCATACTCCATGTAGCAGCAGAGGTAAAAATTTACAGAAAGGGAATGGGAAGGAAGCAGTAATATTGCTGACTAGAAAAGAGGCTGTTGCACCTGAACTCATTAGAGAGCGTTTATGAGCCCAGTTCATAGTCCACACACGCTCAGCTTCAACACACTGGGTGTGTACGCTGCAAACAAGGTCGCAAAACCCTGATTTTGCAATTCCTGTGTGGCAGTTGAATTGGAGATATAATAGCATAAGGATGACTCCTGACTTTATAGGTTATTTCAAGGAAGTGGGGAATATTAAGCATCTTCTAATAGATATTCTCTAAGTATAGAACAGGACAATTATATGAGTTTTTGTCTAGTCATAGAACAGAAACTATTTAAAGCAGAGCCAGGTCATCTGTTTAAAGCACATATTCATGGTTGAAGGGAATAAGCATTTGGCTTTGAAAAAGTAATTTTAATCAATTTTTTTATCAGTATGGTCCAGCATATTATTCAGAAATGGCTTCCTTCAGTAAATGGATTGTGAATCAATAGTAGATATAAATAAAGCAGTACAAAGGGCACAGCATTCAACAAGCTGCCAATCCCTGGAGGAGAAGATGGCAGTATCAAGATGGATATACAAATAAATCAGAAATGGGCAGATAATACACAAATATCCACCTTTTTGCAGAAATTTCAGAGTTCCGTCTGGTCCTAAGAACCACTGAAATGTATATTAGATTTTATGTGATTTATATGACAGACCACTGTGAGATGGTGTTTGGTTTGAAGTCTGTTTTTCACTAAACATTTTCAAGCTTATACCTCTTAGAAATCACCGAGTTCTTTAAATATAGAGAATGAATTGCCAGGCTGCCAAAGATCTTTCTGGAGACAGGAAATAAATTAAAAACCGCAGACTTTGTATTATACCTCAAAGGATCAATTCTTGAGATATACCAAATACCCACAATTCCTGTAAGGTCTGTGAAAAGTGGGATTATTCAGCACTTTTTAGGATGTGACCTCCAACAGAAAGAGGAATTAAAATGTTTTTTCAAGCACACAGATCATAATGAATTTGTATTAGTCATTTGCATCAGGACAATATTATTTAAATGTCTCTAGTAGGAACTTTGAACATGACTCATATTGTGTCTATCATAACTGTTAATTATTAATGAATAAATATGTCATTTGGGTCCTAATAGCTAGTATTTCCAGGCCATTTGTCTAAATGGTTGTTTTCAACTGTGAGAATATCAGTTGCCAGGAATTCAATATCCTTATTTATTTCATAATTATTAACCATATATTATGCTAACCTGAAAAAAATCTCATTACTCTCTTATCAAAACTATAAGCTTCGTATCTGTTAAAAATAAAAGGGATTCTCATGGCATAGTCTGAGCCTGAAGATTACACATTCAATGTTTTTTACAAAATAAAGATAAGGACAGAGTATTTGTAACTACTGGCCTACAATTTAGGATTGTGCAAGCTGCCATCCTCACTAACTGTAGGGCTTTACATATCCTCCAGAATAACTTCTTATTCAAATGGCAAATCTGGATAACTGCTACAAACCATATAAATGTCTGATTTCACTTTGAACCCTTCTAAACCATAATGCTGCATTAAAAAGAGAAACTTGATTCACAGGATGAACACATTTGAATCAGTTTTGAATTTGCCACATTTTAATATAGCTGTTCTCTTCTTACTGCCTTTTAAGACAGAATTTCCCATTATATCTTCTTAACACCATCTGTTAATAATGTTTATAACAGAACTGCATAGGGGGTCAGCTGGGAAGGGGGCCCCAAATGTACCAATACTGTCTATAAAAGGAAAGCTAGTCTCTGCCTAGAAGCTTCAATGGACAAAAAGCTGGAAAGAAGCAATAGGGACAGAGGGAACAATGAGATGGCAGCATACATTGTACCATCTTTATTTTTGTTTTCATTTGAATGTTTCTGTTCTTTTCCTGAGGCTCTGTTATGAAAGAATTGAGTAGACAGCAAGACCACAGTAACAAGGACATAGACCAAGCTATAGCAGGCAGCCTATCAAAACACATCAGAGATTTCAGAATGCAAATTTCAAGCAAGCAATTCAGTGATACTGCTGGTTTCTAGATATGCCTCACTTATTCTTCCCTGCACAGTCCATGATCAACCCTGTACTACCTTACATCTCCCACCCTTACACACTCTGATTGAGGGGGATGGACTTTCTTATTTATTACCTACTCTCTAAGAGGCTAAAAATTCAGTGAATTTATTTCCAATATATTAGTTAGTTATAAAGCATTCTCATTTTATAGATAGAAAACATAAGGCAAAAATTGACATAAGTACATCTAAAGTATTCTTTATCTATAAACCACTTCTTCAAGCTATACATGCAATACTTCTTTCATTATTTTTTAGTAAAAAATGATTGCATTATCCCATATTTGTTGATAAACATTTTGAATTTTTGGATCAATATTAACAATTATTTTGAGCACACTTCAGATGCATATGAACAAAAAACATACTCATTATAGCAAGGCAGTCTCAGGAATCCTTCTATTCACTGGGACTGGCAAAACCACCACAGATGAGTGAAAGCCTTTTTCAAACTATCTCCCAAGGCAATCAAGCACTTTAATGCTTAGGAGAAAAAAAAAGCCAAACAAAAGACACCAGTACTGTATTCAGGATACAATTTACTTTTTTCAAAAGTCAATCAGATGAGTGTAAGGTCCATTTGTATCCAGTTTTAACACCTGCCTGTTTCCATATGTGCCATGCTTGACAAGAACACCGGCTTCCACACATTTGGCATTGGTAGCCAGTTCTTTTTCACACAAAGTCACAAACTGAGAGTAAAGTTCCAACCCTTTTTCTTTTTCAATGTTTGCATGGTACTGCATCCTTCTTCCCTTTGGTTTACCACCTAGGGTAGCTTGTGGTATGATGAGTACGTCGCCTGGTAAATCAAGAACAGAAACAAACTCGCCGTTTTCATTTTCACTTAATTTAACATTCAACAGTGTATTGACTGCAAATAAAAATAAAATAAGAGTTAGTATGACTGTAGTGAATTAAACAGGACATCATAAACAAGATCCAACAAATATTTTGATGTGTGACAAACTACTGAGTAAAAGAAACTGTTTACTGTTGAACTGAAACATGGACAATCAATAAATACTTAACCAACTAATATGTCTGAGTATTGTGAAGAATGTGAAGGATATTAATACCATATGTCTAAAGTTCTATTTTTGGGGGAAGTGATTGGTTATCTAAAATCGATTCTAGTTGGACACCCCCAGAAGAAACCAGGATGCAATTAGTGAGCCTTCCTTGATTGTTTGGTACTCAAATAGGCAGCATTTACCCAACACTCCACATTGTGGGATGCACCATTCTCAGTGGTTTTGCCCTCTCTTTTTGTTCTGCTTGCAGTAGTTTGCAGCAGGACCCAGCACTGATGTGAGCTGACGGCACAGCTCCATAGTTTGGTCTCAAGTAAAGTAAGTGTCCTTCAGTGCTCTACTTCGAGACATGCAGCTACCAGTTTGTCACTTGAGACAGGAGGTGGGCAGGAAGGTCAGATGCAATTTGGCTTATAAGCCAGAACATATAAACTTGCAAATGAAATCAATGCATTTACTAACATTAGATTTTCTAATGTTTCTATAAGAAATCAAATCATTACCCCCAACTCCATAAAAGCTGGGAGGATACTAGTCATGCCTCCAAACCCATACATGTTTAATGTTGTTAGAAGCAAAAAGAGCTGAGTTGTGATTCAGGAACCAAAACCACACACTTAAGCAGATTCAAAATATATTTAGGAAACAATATTCTCTAAGGCACTCAAGGAGGATGGTCCTAGGTGAATCTCCTTATAGGAAACAGATCTTTCTTCTTCTGGCCTGTTTTAGCTGCCACACGACTGAAAATGTAATTATTCTCAAGTAACATTCTCATGAAACTCTCACAAGCACAAAATAAATTTTCATACCATAGATTTAAATATTTAGCATCACAGAAGGACTGTGCCCTCCAAGACCAAGAGAGAACCCCCCAGGAGCTGCTCTCAGCTTTTTAAATAGCACCTGTACTTGTGCACTGCTGGTCCCAGCCAGTAGCCTGAAATAGACTATTGTTACACAACATTTAGCCAAATCACTACTATCAGCCAGCCACAGAAAAGGGACACTTTTATCTGGAAGATGTGGCATCACAGAATTTCCCAGGGGATCCAGTGCTACTGATGGAGGAAAGGAGGGAGAAGAAATGACATAAAAGTAAAAAAAAAAAAAAACAAAAAAACCAGAACAAAACAACAACAACAAAAAAACCCCACCAAAAAAAAAAAAAAAATCAAGCCAAAACAGCACTGGATGAAGACAGAAATCGCTACTATTTGACCTTATCCACAGCATCTTTTCTGCTTCAATATAAATGTTAAAGTGCACGTGGAGAAGAAGACAAGAATTGCAGACGTTGCTGTTACTGCTTCTGAACCAGAAAACTGCACGTGCTAACAGTGTATGTATAAAGTACCAATGGAGTGAGATGGGAAGGACACTGTTTCATTATCCACACAACTCCCTCTACTGGCTATAATTTTAAATATCCTGCACATACAGTGAGATCAGTGATAAAATACTTACCAAATCAAGCCATGAACTATTTGAAATTCAGTTCTGTCCTGGACTGAACCTGTTGCCCAACACATGTAATATGTTAAACAGCAGGTGCAGCATTTTCTCCTTTGCTAGACATGTTGTCAGGGGATTTGGTTTTCTACGTTGGTCATGAACAGACAGAGAAAGAGGCATGGACAACTGTCAAAAGAAACAAGACAGACCAAACTGTTCTTTCAGCCAGGTGATTGATTTAGAATGATGCCATCTCATGGCTTTCCAAATGGTTACTACCTTCTCTGCCTCAACTGCTTTTCTTCCTTTTCAAACAATACAATAATTTATATGGATTATATCATACCAATTTTTGGGACAAGATCCTCATCCGCATCTTTGAAGAAGCATATGTAGATAACAAGCCCTCTCTGGATCTACAAAAGATTACAGAAAACGATGTCAATGTTTCTCATTATCTACTATGCATGTTTATCATTAAAACTGGTATTAAAAATGACAAACCCCATAACAGACAAAGGTTCAAAGAGTAGTTTTAATTACTTAGTATAGCTTCAGACATTAAGTTTACACACCACACTGTGGAAGCTTATAAGATATATACTGATTATCTGCACAATGCTTCTACGTACAATTAGACAATTTATTAGCTCCATGTGAAGCCAAATTTAGTCGGAATGTAGAGTGTACAGTATTAACATAGACGAGGTGACGAGATGAAATTAGTATACTTAAATCCAGCATAAGAAACAATTTAAGCTTTTTTCCTATCAAATGTACAGCTAAAATATTTTTCAATGTGAATTATATTTCCAGTTATGAAACATGACAAACACCATAGGACTTGTCAAAGAACTGAATTTTGACATTGAAGGTAATCTAGTACAATTTAATTCTGAAAAAAACAGAGAATCTGTTAATTAAACATTTAAATATGATGACCAGCAGCTGTGAAATTGTTCAGAATATTATAAAGTTGTTCAAAATACTATTTATCAGCTTGGGTAAAATCTAACTGGCAAAATGGAACTTTTCACCTGATTGGTATAGACTAAAGGATATGCCACTTCTTTAGCATTCAAAGAGACTACCTGTAAGAAATATGCATTTGAGGGAAGAATTAGGCCTATACTGAGGAGAAAGCACAAGAAAACTTTTGTGTAGCTTTTCTGCTCAATTGGTTAGACCATGAGGAGTGCAACAACCCATGCTTTACTAAGCCAAACTGATAGGCTCTGCAGCCAGCAGCAACTATGTCTCATGCACAAGTATACCTGAGTGGCTTAACTTCTTTGGGAAAAACTCCAGAGTATCTACAGGCAGACCGTATATAAAGAAACCTCCCTGCTGCTTTGCCAAGAAAAAGTATCTTTTTAATTTTGTTGGAGGAAAAAAATGTCAACTTGTGAAATACCACTGAAGAGATGTTAAATAGATTGGGACAGGCAGGAGTTATTAATATCAATGTTATCAAAGCAAAAGGACGAAAAATGTGAATAGTTTCTAAAAACTATTCTAAAATTTTTTTTCCTCTATTTTTTTCCCCGTTTCTTTAAATGATAAAGGTTTTTGGTGAAGAAATCTTAGCTATACACATGAGATTTTGTCCCTTTGTTATTGCAGAGATTATACAAAATGCTCAAGGCTGAGAAAAGCTATGCCTTCTCAACTGTTTTTCTAGTGACTAACTTCTGAAAAAAGAGAATGCTCTTTGTAGCCAAAATGTCACATGCTGAGAACTTTCAAAAGCTTTAAATGGCTCTTTTCAAAACTCATTTTGGCCAGTGCAGAATATTATACAGATTCCCAAATGACTACCATATTTCATAAACACTGTAAGAAATTTGATGGCCAGAACCTCAAATGACATTTCAAATCATCTGTTCAAAAAGGGAGAGAAATGCAGACTGCCAAACATTAGATATCCTTACATGTTTAGGTAAATATTCATTCCGGAAACAGACTGGTGTCAGGATATTAATAGGTAACAACAATGCACAAAGAGCTACTAATAAAAATATTTTATCAAAATAGGCCAGATGCATTTGGTCTTGCTATTGGTCTAACCCCAGCATTAGAAATAAGTGACTCTGTGATACAGCACACATAACAGAAAATAATTTTAATTCTGAGACTTGTGACTACAGACAGTCTTTGTTTTGCACAGTCTCACAGCAGTAACGATATTCTGCTAGCAGCTCATTTAAAGACACAAAAAAATAAGTAAAGTGACCCTTGCAAGTCCTAAGGTCAGACAGATAACGATTAAGTAAAATAATTCATGATTTTTCCAGCCTCTGTCCTTATTTGATGTCTGTTTTTGAATAAACTATTTATCACAAGATGAGACATGCATATTGAAAAAAATTAGACCAACAGAAGGCTAAATGAGAAAACAATTAATTCAGAGACAAGGTAAAGCTGATAGAGGATGCTTCTATTTATCCTGCATGTTTATGGTCTTCTAGGACACTACAACCATGATGTAGTTGAAAACTATGCAACTATTTTTAAGCTGAAACTTATGGTTTCAACTATGACTGAAAAGTATGGTCCAATACATGCAGCCATGTTTCAACTCCTTGTTAAGTCTTACTTTGTTCTTTAGCTTTCTTAATTGAATAGAAGATGTAAAATTGAATGCAATTACAAGACCACATTTAATAATAACATATGTCAATCTGACCTTACATCAGTGTTCCAGGTGTCCTAAGGCTTGTGCTCACTGTCAATGTAGTGTGTAAACCTTTTGAATCAAAGCAAAACCATCGCCATTGCTGCAGGTCCTCTGTAACCTATCAAAGTCTAGTTGACTACCCCTCAGATCTGTATTTAATGCACAAAAATTAGAGCAAAATAACACAAATAAGAAGATCATAAATTCAACATGCTGATGTGCAAACAGCCACTGTAAGGAACCTACACAGTGAGAGGCAGGCAGTTGGACAGGAAAGCTGTGCTCTATGTGGATCTACTGTTAGCAGTAAAATGCCTACATAAATAAACCAGCAAAGCAAGATACTGTGCAACACTGGCATTTATTATACAACTGTCCTAAGTAATCATCAGATCAGGCAACCTGCATCATGAAGCCAGCCCTAAAGCCATATAGACAGCCTTAGCAACGCTGCCTCCAAATGCTGCTTTTTAGCTCTTTTGCAGGGAAAAATGAGTAACTGACTCCTTCCTCACCCTCCTTACTAAATACATTCATCTGTATTTTTTAGGATTTCATTAGCAAAACTGAAATATATTCTGCAATGTATTATCTCAAGTCTACCTTTTCCTATTTTTTCCCCAGGAAATTGGAATGGATAACAAAACCAGAGATACTTTGTAATTCTTAGGAAGTCAGTGAAACTAACTTACATAAATTATTCTGTGACATTTCCATTTCAAGTTCAGATTTACTACCCTCTGGGAAGATTTCTTCATATTTTTATATTCAGTGCAGCAAAGAGAGATTACATCATCTGCCACAGGTCACAGAGCAAGTCTGTGCCTGGTACTTTGCACCTCTTTTTGCCATAGTAACCAGAAAACAAGTCAAGGGAAATAAGATAAGGAAAGGACAGTTCTCCTTGCATAAAGTGTAGGCACTTATATTTTTTAGCTGAATATTCATTTCATGTTTCTTTTCTCCACAGTTATGAAATACACCAAACCTCACCTTATTTCACCCCTACCTTTAGAAGAATAATTCCTTTTATTTCTTTGTATTTTGCTGTATACATAAACCTTTTATGGAGGGTATATAACCAAAATTCTCAATAAACAAGACATCCTATGCCCAATAACCCTCAACAGGCCAAGCAACTCATTCATGAAAACACAATGAAGGCAGAGATTAATGTATAAAGCACACTCCTAACCTTTTTGCAGATAAAGAACATCTGCTCTGAAGTTCCTGAAGTACCTACAGGAGTCTCTTACAGCTCAGAAGCTATTCAAAGCCACCTACATAATATGCCATTTACAGTATTCTAGAAATGTCTCAAGGTGAGGACCTACTTTTAAGTGGTCATAAAACATCAGGAACACACTGGTTGACATAAATAATAGTTGATGAGGTCTGTATTTTTTATTTTTGTGTTTCTGCGTTGACATGCATATATAGGGAGTAAAATTACCCTACTACAAAATGTCAGCAGCAAAATTTCCTTCCAGTGACCTCTAAAGTAGTCATACTAGAGAAAATACATACTTCCCGTAGGCTTTTTTTCCTGCATGGTGACTAGTTCTTGTTAAAACAGACTCCTCTTTAAAAGCCCCGGGTACCTGTGAAAGATTCCTAAGTACCCATGACAAATATTAGTAAGGTTCATGTCTGAAAAAATATCTGCTGGAGACCACCACCCAAATCTCTTTCAGATTCCTTTAGTGCTATCTATTACTTTCCTACTGATTTTGCTTAGTATATTAAAAACAAATTAGAGAGAGAAACCGCATAACCTCCTTGTAGCAAAGTTATTCATCAACCACAACATGTACCTTTGAAGATAGTTTAAAAGAAAGACAGCAAAATTACATTTTTTCTTTTCTTTACTAGATCTACAATTACTTCTGTGATTAGCAGGCTAGAAATAGGTTATTTCTCCTATAGTTAATGTATGCTGGGCTAAGCATATTTTATTATAATTAACCTTATACTGAGAGGCTAATAATGCAATACACACCGACACACTACATCTGTGAAACACAGTATCTGTGAGATGGTATCTATTTCCTTCCAGTAAAACATTCTGGCTTCCCAGACCATGCTGCTGAAACTAGATCTGCTGGATCCACCTGCCCCTTTTGAACAAGAAGAGAGATGTTTTAAGGATAATGTGAAAGGCAAAAAGTGAACTCTCTTCAGATGTGTTGAATGAATGCATAAACCCTTTAAACATGCTAGAATTTTTACTTTTTAAAATGTATGCATGTGCATTAAGCTTCTTCTGTTGTAATAGTCTTTAAAAATGACAAAAGATAAAACCAAGAAAACCCATGGGGTAAATAGTTGATAACGGCAGAAATGACTTAGTCTAGTGTAGATAACTCACAAGCAGTGACAGCTACGGCAGGGCAGTGCATTCCAAAGCGTAGCCTTCATGCTTTGGTAAAGAGCCCTGGGCTGGATGCACAGCACATCGACCAAAGAGTCTGCAGACCTACCTACCTCTCCCAGCAGAAGACTGTGGGAGGAAAAGGGGGAAAATACAATGTTTTCCTCAACCTATGTGGTGGTCTGCACGCTAAATTTCATTTTTAGTTAGTGTTCTGGAAAAAAACCAACCAAACAACATCAGAACTACTGCTGCCATAGTCCCATTGCCCTACCTGGCCTTTCCTCTCCGAGTTAACACTATCACACAACAAACAAAGCCGACAGCTGAGCCCACCAGCCAACGTTGTAGTGTCTCTGTGAAAGCGTGTTTAAGAAAAGAAGGAACAACACAGTTAGAAGGGAAGTGTTTGGTCGTGGAGCAGTCATGCTCCTGAAGGAACTGCTGCCTGTGGAGGACTCTGTGGAGCACAGGGAGAGAGAGCAGCCGAGCGAAAACGCTATGCGCCGACCTCGGCCTCCTGCTGCTTGTCCCTTTGCCGAAGTGACTGACCGTAACCTTTGGTGATAACCAGGGGGCGAGGGGAGGGCTCTGGACTGGAAACGAGACACGACGTTCAAAAGCGCCGGAAGTACAGCTCAGCCGGGAAAAGGAGGAGAGGGTGTTCCCCTCAAACGCCGAAATGCCCACCCTCTCCCCGCCGGCGCACGCGCGCAGGGGACAGAGCGCTTTC
>NW_008239553.1:19367102-19379374 GCF_000691975.1 Corvus brachyrhynchos
CGGGCGGCGGGGAGCGTGACGGGGGGAACCTTGTGCATATGTTAAAACAGCGCTTCTGATCTGACCTCTTTATGGAGGGGGCTGAATACAAAGTTTGGAACAGAATTAAACAAAGTGTTTCTACAGCTCTACTTACCGATGCCCTGATAGCTAGCAGGAAGCGGGCTTCGGTTTCTTAGTTTGATGGGAAATGAAAGCTCTTTTTGTCTTCTGGTGGGGAAATGTTACATGCGTGTGATAAGAGCAGTATGCTGGATAGTTTATGCACGAAAAAAAGAAAATCTGAATATAGCTTGTTATTTCTTTTGTTCATTACTTAGTTTGTGTTTCAGGTTGCTGAGGTCAGTCTTACCAAGTTGGAGCATTTCTCTTCAGTGATACTGCATTGGAGCAGAGGGAACACAAAACGCAGTTAAAAGGGATCTGGATAGCTAGTGATCCAAATCATTCGGGAAAAAGAAGTGCATAGTTTCGAAATGAGATCCCACTGCTAATGGCAAAAGTTAAAAGTATTGCAAGTGGTTCTTTTATTATCTTGCAGGTTTTTGGCTACATACCCTGATACTCCTTGAACAGCTCCAAAACTGGAAGAGTTGTGTCTTTCTCCCATTTGTGAATTCTAACAGAGAAAAGTTTTGAACAATACTGCCTTCACTGAAGTCAGGATAGAATGATGCAGAATTCAGTATCTCTCTCCAAATTCATTTTATGTCCGAAGATTTTATTTTTACAACTGTGTTTAAAAATAAAAAAACTAATATATAGTAGTGTGAGTAAGAAGCTGAATTTTAGTACCTGGACTCAATAATAGAGTAAGATTACCAATGATCCCCATTGAACAGCAAGGGCCAATATGTACTTCTGAATAGTCAGTGTTACACATAGGAATATATTTGGGTTCTGTTTGTCATTTTAAAAGAAGATTCTCGATGCGTGTTCAATAAGGTTACTCTTCTCAAAGCAAACCTTCATGGAAGAACAGGAAATTGCACTAGGTGGTTAGTGTATGAAGTAGCTAATTTTTGCTAGCTGTAGGGTATTGTAAAATACAAGATGTTTTTATTTAAACTCTGCTAATTTTATTTAAAATACCTTCTGTTCGTTTACTTGAAATCTATATCCCCAGACTCATTGAGAAGAGTTTAATGAAGTAGAAATACATTTAAAACGAGAGGGTTTTCCATATATATTTGTGATATAAATTGATTGTTAAGGAAAATGAATTTTGCTACAGTCTGAGCAAATTATAATAAGCACATTATAGAGGGATATTAATATATAAAGATATTGATTGTTACTTGGTACTGTGCCATTATTTATACCAGGATATGATGGAGAACATTTATTCATGCGCAAGTTTCAATACAAATGCCTGTGAAACATTGCATAGAAAAATTAGTATGACATCATTGTTTATGGATTCTTGGTGGAATTATATTGTATTTTCCTTAGGAAGCCAAATAATTCTGTTGTACCTTGAATTTCTTCAATCTTACTGGCCTATTGTTAGATTAAGGGCCTCTCTTGTTATGCCAAAGAATGATAGTAAATTTGTTGGATAAATTTTAGGTATGGATTTGGATTTGACTGTGGGTTTTATATAGAAAAAAACACCTCCTGACATCTAAAGAATATAACCATGCATAAAATATATTGGTATTTCTATCAAGTACTATATAAAGCCATTCTTGTGTATGTTTTGGAATTGACAGGTGTCCCAGAGTATTTCCTGTATCTTCTCTGCTTGTTGTCACTGGATCTGAAAGTAGGTAGACATTTCTGGTTATTTTCAGATAATTTCTCTTTCAGAGGGGCAGATGGCAGTGTCACAAATTGCAGCGGTGGGAATGGTCGTGTGTCTGAGTTCAGGAAGTGTTTGGGCAACGCTCTCAGGTGCATGGTGTGATTCTTGAGGTGTCCTGTGCAGGGCCAGGAGTTAGACTTGAAGATCCTGGTGGGTCCCTTCCAACTTAGCGTATACTGCGGTTCTGTGAATCTATGCATATTTGGAACAAATCCTTTTGTCAAGAGGTGGGTGGATGCTGGAAGCTCTGCCTGTGCAGGGACTTGGCTTTCTCCTTGTCTTTCAGTACCAAAATGATCTCAAGTGGTTGAATTCTTCTAGGCCTACGGATGGTTTGGGGGGGTTTTTGTTGTTATTGCTATTAAGTTTGGTGTTGCATACCATTTGGTAGGGGCAGGAGTTGACTGGACCTTTGAAGGGACAAGATGTATCTGGGATGTTTTTCCTTTGTCTATGGCGTCTGAAACATGATCGGTGGTCTTTCATGCAGCTATCACATCGACAGAGTTGCCCTTACCTGTTTTGAAGAGAAACTATACAAAGCTTCAGTGGCACTTAGATAGCAAAGACACAAAATAGGTTGCTGGCAAGGGGTATATCTTGGTAGAACTACCTCTTTTGAGATATACGTACCTGAAAGGCGCCAGAGTGCCAAGTAAAGAATTAGATTTCAACACTTGCTTTCTCCATTGCCAAATTTGGACCTCTTCCCATGCATACAGATTTAAAAAAAACCAAAACAACCAAACCAAAAAAGTTCAATCACTTAGAATCATTTAGTAAAGAATAATGGGTTGGGGCCACAACTGGTGTGAAGGGTGAGACAGAACCAATGGATGTCTTTGTGCCAGCTGTTAAAGATTGCTGTAAAAAGACTCATCATCAGAGAATGGCCTGGAAAGTGGAATTTGCAACAATGAATTGCAAATTTCCATCACAAGGTAAAGATATTTCCCCAAAATAATTTGTAAACTGGGATTGATGTTCAAGTAAAACACAATTTTAATTTGGCCATGTTGAAACAACAGGTCAATCCCTCAAAGAAATCAAAAAAGATATTGCATATCTTCAGTCCAAGATGTTTAACCTGTCACTGGACAACTCAGAATGTTAGTGGGATTTGTTTTTGAAGTGATGATCGTACATCTTGAACTGAGTCAAGCCCTTCGCTTTCTGTTGGAGGATGACCTCTTTTTCTTCTCTTTTTCTCCCAGTTTACTTATTTTGTTTCTCTTTTTGAGCTACTTGCCTTATCACAAATAGCACAAATTGGTTCTCTGGTTCTTGTATTTGGTGATTATTTTTTGTAGCCTATTTCTCAGTCTAGTTCAAGACCCAGTTTAGTTTACTGCAGCCTCAGAAATGTTAGCTGAAATGCTGATTAACTGGAAGAGACAAGGTACTGCTCAACAGTGGTGTGGGTGCAGAGAGGATTAGCTGGTGGTGTTAGAACAATTTTACAGTCTAAGACACGTTATGATGACTGTGTTTAGTACCCACTTATTCAAAGTACTGTCCAGAGGTCAGGGGTATGTCTGCCTCCCAACCATCATCCTCCTTCCTCCAGAGGTATTTAAATAAGAAAAGCAAAGAGGGCATGAAGAATTTCCCTAGTAGAAGTCAGACAGCAAAAATGAGCAGTCCTGTCAGTCAAAGACCACAATTATTGCACAATGCTTGTGCAGAGCTACCAGAAACACCTCTTCCAGAGAAGACGTAGACTGAAGACTATCATCCACTTTGCCTTCCAAACTGCCCCTCAGGTCTGTTTAGCATTTGAAAGAACTATTGTAGACTTCTGGGGTAAGATGATTGAGAGGAAGATGGTACTGTGGTTTTTATCTTTGTGCTTTGCACCATACCTCTGAGGTAGGTCATGGCTTCTTCAGCTCCACTTCTGTAGCATCAGAGTTGGTCCACCTTTTCAGCTCTTCCAGCAGAGCCAATTTATAGAGTCCCCACAAATGTCAGAATTTTTAGCAGTGAAGGCTGGTATTCCTGTTGTGGAAGTACAGGTCTGTGATTTGAGTAGTTGATTTTATCTGTGTTTAAAGAAAGCAACAAAAATTTAATACACTGTTAAAAATAGATTAGGGTTTTGTTTAGTCCTTCATACAAGTACAAAACAGACACTGAAATGTGTTATAGCAATCAAAAGTTAATTACATTTCTGAAAAACCCCAGATTTAGTGTGAAAGCTGTGTCAGATACAATTACTGTTTTTTATTGTGAGAAGCAGAAATTTGGCTCTATTAGAGGAAAAAAAAGTAGCCAGATAAAAGACACACAATCTGCTTGCTTACTGCAATTGCCTAAAGGAAGTAAGAACACTATTAGTCAGTTTCTTGTTGGGTGCTGGGCATGTTCATTTGCCTGTGACGTTTAGCTACTCTATTTTTTCCTGCTTGGGTGTCTCCTGAACCAGATCTTTGTCTGTATGATTGACAGGCATTAATGTTAAAAGGACTGCTGTGTCATGCTCCAGTGGAATCAACAGGGCAGTGGGAGTGGCCTACCTGCCGCATGTACCAGGGGGACTCACCGTAACACGGTGGACTGGTTAGAAGCAATATGTTTATTTTTTTTTCACGGGATTGAGCTAATCCCATATGCCCACATGCTCTTTCTTGTGCAGAGCCAACTCTGAGTTTCAATACCACAGTCTTAATTCTGGAATTCAGAGGCAGGCTGTACAGAGTCATGAAGCTGACTCCATGAGGAGTCCCTCAAAGGTCAGCAGTTTTCTGCTTTACCATTAGGAATGGTATTGCCAGATCCAGGTTGATCCCTGCAGGTGTATCCAAATATACTTGCTTCCCTGGTCTCCTGAGTTTGGGATCTGGGTTCCACAGAGCAGGAGCACATGAAAACAACTTGGGTGTAGGACAGTACTGACTCAGTGTTGAGAGAAGAAGCACCGAGCACCAAGCTAAAAAAGGATAACCTTATGGTCAGAGGGCCTGGAGCAAACGGGGCAGGAGTAACAGAGCTCAATGACAGTCAGCAGCTGTACAGGCTGTTTGCCATCCCTGAGCAAGCTCGGTAGGGCCACCCTTGACCAAAGTCAGCTTCAGCTTGTGCTCTATGTGGAGCTGCTGACCATCCATGAGTTCAGAGCCTGGTGCTGCTCTGGCAGGTGGGGGTCTGGTTTGCTTCAAGCCCCTGAGCTAACCCATGCCTGGCTGATGTAGATGGGTATTGCAAACTGGGTTCCTCCTGATGGAGCAGGTATTTAGAACAGGAACAATGGAGCACAGCTCCTACATTCTTTATTTTCCTACCATCAGGGTTGGTCTGCTGCATCCAAGGTGGATACTCCTCTACCCCGCCATGTAAAAGAATTAAAGTCTGTTTTCCTCCCCAAGTACTGCTGCATCACTGCTCTCTTCACCTTATAAACACTTTTGCAATAGCAATTAGTACTACAGAATGTGGATGTATTACTTAATCCCATTTTTTTTCATCTTCAGTGAGAAATTTTGATGATAATATGACGAGGATGTTGCTATAGACAAAAATGCATCAATATATTCTAGGAGCTGAAACTTGAGCTTCCATGTTTTCAATAGATGCCATGTGTAACATCAGAGTATTGGCATAAAGCCTCATGTTATTAAAAATGGACGTGAAATGAGATGTGGCTTTTTCTGTTCCTTTCACAAACAGTGAGATAAATGAGAGTAATTTATTATTCTCTCTGTACCTGGAGGACTCCTTGCCTCCAGTTACTGTTGAGTATGCAGGCATAATAAGGCTGCATGTCATTTTTTTGCATTTATATGGATGACTTTCAAAGTAAAACTCACCACATCTTCAGGCCAAAAGCTTTCTCCTTGAGTCACAGCTCCTATCACTTTTTCCCCTCAGGCATACTGATCCTTAGCTAGTCAGGGAAGCATGCACACAAATGATAGGTCATTAGGAAATTCTCTGAATGGCAAATCTCTGAAGTCATCCCAAGTGCTATTTGCCATGCATCATGATAAAACTTGTGAGTTTGCGGAGGCCCTAATTATATGCTTGGTCTGCCATTTATCGGTTTTTGGAGCTGTTGTTTCCAGAACACAGCAACCTCTTCCGCAGCATAGTTCAACAAGATTGCCAGAGCACAGTGAGCCAAGCAGGGCTGACAGATTTTGGCATTTTATTCCCTTTGATGAAAGAATATTGCATTACAACACAAATTGGTACCTTACTTTGCCATAGTACAGCATCATATACTGGTACAGCGATGTTGATCTATGGGCTTTTCTTAAAATTATATTTTGGGAACTCATTTCCCTTAGAACAAATGGCAACTATAAGACTTTCATTTACCATCAGCCTTTGGTTTTTGATGGTTTGTTTCAGTAATACAGTAGTTTTTATATATATATATAATCCTTTCATTATTTTAACCCACATAGAAGGTCATCTTGGGGGGGGCGAAAAGCAAATATTTAATACAGTGAGCTAAATAATAAAAGATTGTAAATTCTAATGAATATTCATGGAGTCAAATAAGATAATAAACATGTCAAGAAATGATGTGGCTTCCTGCTATGACTTCCAGTGTAGATTAACATGTTTCAAAGAGCAGTGTCAAAAATTGTTTTTTAGTTTTTAATTTTCACACTTTCTCAAAGCACCAATTTTTTAAATGCATGTTTCTGAACTCATTTAGGATGATACTACTAATGTATTATTAGATACATCAGAAACATTGCAATGATAGGATTTTTCACATATTTTTTGATTGGTTTATGGTTTTTTTAAGCTGCCAAAAGTCACAGTTTTTCTTTTACAAAAGATGCTAAATTGCTGCTACAGAGTGGAAGCAAAACATTTTATCTCCAATATTTTATGTTATAAAAGAATAGAAAAATAGTATTTGGTATAACTTTTTCTCAAAGAGCTTTTTATTTCATAGATAATTCTTGGAACTGCTGGAGGCTTATATTTTTATGATTAACAGAATAAAACAATTACTCCGTAACTTGGGATGTTTTAATATCAATTACAGATGTTTAATCTTTCCTTGGATACTCTGTTGCCCATAGGACAAAAAATAATCATGTCTTCATGGTAACAGTCCCAGTGAGGACCACATCCAGATTAAAAGATCCTTCATTTTGGTGCCCATAAATAAATTCCAGCACAAATATGACAAATTTTAGCTCCTGTTGCAGAAAACACAGATCTAACTAAGGTACTCTGAAGCTTGGAGAATGACTCAGCTTAGTTGCAGGTGAACGTCTAAGCTACATTTGTACTAAGAATCAATACCAAGAAATATTCTTGGCCATTGCAGCTCATCTTTACTCTCTGGCATAGTTTTGGCCAGGGCTTGCTCACTAAGAAAAATGTTCTGAAAACAGCAGCTAAGAACCAGTTAAGAACCTCTGGCTCAGTGTAAAACCTTGAAGAGTTACTTATATTCACAGCTGAGGATTAACCAGAGGATTGTGTTCCAAGGATCAGTGCTCCAGCTTCACAGTGATAGAGCGCCCCACAGTTCTACATGACAGTGCTTCATACAGGGTGCACTGACACAAGAAGTGTTCTTTGATCACAGTTATTTTCAGCTGAGATTGGTCCTTGCACACCAACCTCTGGAGCAGGTTGCTATAATTGTGTAATGTTGTCACAATTGTGTAAGTGGTCCATACACACCCAAAGTTTATTGGTGCCTTCTGAAAAACCTTGCACTGCTACTGCAGGGATTTATGAGACAAGTATTGAATCGCTACGGAGCAAAACTGAACTGGTTTAGAACATTAACCAGATTTTAAAAATAATTACGAAACACAAAACCCAGTAAAAATTGGTGTAATGTTTCAATCAGCATCGTTGATCAAGTAAGATTAATTTGCTACATAAAACTTGTTTAGGCTCAGTGTTCTGATGTTAACAAAAATGCTTCCTGTAAAACAAGTTTGTTACTGAGAAAAATGAATGAAGAGCAGAATTAAAATAATTTCAGAAACTGAAACTATGAATGTCATTGTGACTCAGATCCATAGTGTCAAATTGTTTACTGAAGCTTTTAGGACAGTCAGCATCTTTTTTATTCCATATTTGTACAATGTCTAAAGCAACAGGACTCTTTTTGCCCCTAAGACTCTTAAAATTGCAATTTATTTCCATTACTGAAAAAAAAAAAGATAGGAAAGAAGAAAAGAAAGAAAATACCAGTCTTCCTTCAACGTTTGTAAAATATATGGCAGAGATTAGGAATAGTTTCAAAACCTTTGTTTTTATCTTCAGGTATGGAAATACTGTTAATTTGTGTTAATTCCATTCATGCAAGGAATACCTATATATGTAAAGTACCTAAGAAAAATTATGTGGCTTTGTTACAGAAGATCATATTCAACAAAATAAATCCTTTAATTTTCTGCACCACTTCCTTAAGGTTGGAAAAATTGCTGTAATATAAGCTGCATTTTCACTGTGATGTTGCTGTTACTATAGAAAGCAGTATTAACCTGAAGAACTTGATGACTGACTTCAGAAGAGTCTAGTGACAATCTAAATAAGGTTTTCATCTCTTCTTGACTGTGAAGGACTGCACTGTTTAAAATTCCACAGGAAAGCAATATACAAACTAAATCGGTCTCAATTCTTCGAGACCTTCTTCCTCATTTAGTGAAACTGAATGAAAGCAAACAATTTATTTTTCAGTTTAAGATTTGGCAAAGCTTTCACACTGGATGAAGCTACTTATGTGGGCTTATATTTATTGGAAATACTAATACACATGATAAAGAAAAATTAATAAATTGTTACTGTTTCTTGTGTGTTTTCTTTGTGCTTGTTAAATGTGTTGCATTTTCAAGTACTGCCATATATAATAAACAAATTTCTCCTTAAACAAGGTAATATTCTATATGAAAACTCATGTAAACCAGCCTTGTTTTGAATGGATATTTGAAATCAGAATCTGTTAAAATCCCTTGAGCCAAATTTACTTTGCAACAAGTGGGCATAACTGCCTCCATATCAGTGATGTTGACCTTGATGTCTAAGCCTAGCAGGAAAAAGACTTTGGAAGAGACATTCCAGTGAATGACAGAGAGGTAATATCGAACACAGAAGGATTTCCCTCATATATGCCTGCAGTTACCCCCAGGTATGCCACTGTGCCCCTGAGTACAAGCTCTGCCAAGCTGATGCTGGTCTGTGTAAGAGCAGATCTGTGACTCAGCATTAAATAAAGCAACCTGAAAGTTGCTTTAACTTCCACGAGGAGCATAGCAAAGATAAAACAAAGAACTCACACTGGTAGGCATTTTGTCTTGGATTATTTTGCAGCCTGATATAGTTTGTCAGCCCCACAGAAGAATGCTGTTTTGGCAAGAGCACGAGAGCAGCTCTAGCATGGTCTCAGAGCTGCCAAAGGGAAGAAGTGGCAGCTGTCCTGAGACACAGTGCAAGGGCTGAGCCAAGAGGTAATGCTAAGAGCTCGAGGCTCATTAGCCAGGGCAGAGCCCAAGACCAAGTAATTATCACCACGTGACAAAAAAAGATAAAAAGCATCATTTTTAACCTTATTTATCTTACAGGTGTGGGCTGGCCAACCAGCTGGGGGAAAAACCCCAGAATCTGAGAGTCCTATGCCACACATGCTCATCCTAGTATGCAGTGGTATATACCTCTGTGGCCAAAGATTGCAGGCCTGGTCATGAAGCTAAAATGACTCCTTGGTTGTGAAGAATCTTTCTTTTGCCATTCTTTAATATAATTTCTAGTTCAAATTGTGACTGAAATAAATGGCTTATATGAGAAAGAGTTTGCAGTTACTGTATTATTAATGTGGTACTGTGCAGACACCCAGAAATGAGAATGGATACTCTTTTTCTTTTTTTCTTTTTTTTTTTCTTTTTTTAGCTACTTACATCCTACTGCACACAAACCAACCTAATTATCTACCAAATCATTTTTCAAATGTTATTTTATTTTTAAATTGTGGAGTTATTTTGGCAAGAAATCTTTCCTAGCTATACCTGGATACCCTTAATTGATTTTGGGTAGAGAAAGAATGTATTTAAACATAAGACAATCTAATTTCAGACAAAAATCAGTTCTATTTTTATCCTGTTATTGTTCAGGCTGAATAGTAATTTAGAGTCTATGAAACATTTTCCTACATTTACTTAGAGAATACGTTATCAATTTGCATTAAAATTAAATATTGTGTCTTTCATTTTGTTAAACTTTTGAAAAGTCCAAAGTGGAATTTTCTGAAAGATGCTGAGATTTCCTGTAGTTTCCATCAAGACTCACGTCTGGCAGTAAAAATTTTGTTAATTTTTGGTTGCATTTTCCTAGACTCATATTTTACCACTGTATGTGGACTGCAATAATACATCAGGCAAACAACATAGAACAATATTCTCAAGTGTTAAAATTTAAATAGGAAGCCAAGAGCTATTGTGAGAAGTGTACAATCCATAAAACTGTCTTCACAATTAGTAGAGATAGAAACACTACTCAGTCAAACTGCAGTGTATTCCACTAAAGTCAAGGCATTTTGGAAAAGTCTGCTATATTGGCGAGCAAATTGATTCCCTTTCTAATGGCCAAATACTACTTTTCATACTCATGTTCAATACAACCTACTGCCATGTTAGCTACCCTACTAACAGGGTAGTTAACAAACCAGTGCTAAAAGAAATTATTAAAATTAAAACTATTGAGGATTGTTAGCTCCATTTTAGCTTGTGCTAGATCAGCTTTACAAAACCTCACAAAAATATTTGAGTATTATTCTCATCAGTGTTGGAGCAATTCTCAAAATGAAGAAGTGTATCATACATTTTCGCCATGCTCCTTTCTTTGGAAAGACTTTGAAGGGAAGCATATCTCAAGTGTGAGCCTACCCGTGATCCCGCAGTACCGATTCCGTTGACGTGACATGCACAGTACTTTGCACTTTAACACTGCCTCCAACTGCTCAAGGTAGAAAAACAATTATGCAAATTTCCTGCAATGCAAAAAGTAACATAGTTTCCAGAGGCAGTGAAAAAAAGCCCTGGAGGCACATCTATGTAACAGTTTCAAAACAAAGTGGCTTGTTAGTTTTCCGTATTCTTTTCCGGTTTGGTTTGACAGTATGGCAAATTATTGGGAAATGATTTGACCTCTTCAGGTGTCTGTGTTAGTTATGCAAAATACGCTCATGTGGGTACATCAAAAATGTAGGTTGAATGAGAATCACTTCAAGGATAGGGAAAAAAAAATTAGCATTGTAATTTATGTGTTGTAGCTGAGCACTGGAATATGCCTTTGGAAATGGTGGGGTTTAGTAAAATGCTTGATTAGAGACTTTAATACAATTTAAAAAGCAACATTTGAAATGATGAAAATTCTGCTGTGGAAGAGAGGAAATGTTTATCATAATAACACTTTAAACTGATGTAAAATCCTCTGGTCCATTACATATTACAACAGATACCAACAAAAGACACTGTCTACACAGTATTTTATATTTGCAAACTAATGACCTGAAAGTGCTAAGTTCTGAATTATTTCTATAATACCACTTAGCTGAATAGGGACTATTCATGGAATTGTAAGAGCAAATCATATCAAACCAAACTAATTTCCTTCTACAACGTGGTTACAAGGCTTGTAGGTGGGAGAGAAGCAGTAGATGATGTGTGTCTTAAAGCTTTAAGCGAATCCCACATGATATAAGGAACAGAAAAGGGTTTTTGTGAACTTTTACTGAGTGAGGGTAAACTGGATGGATAATCAAAACTATCACCAGACCAATGATCAGTGCCAAACAATAGGACAAGAGGCAATGGGTAGAAACTGATGCACAGGAAGTTCCACCGGAATATGAGGAAAAACAACTTTATTGTGCACGTGACCGAGCACTGGAACAGATTGCCAAGAGATCGCCCTCACTGGAAATATTTAAGAACCATCTGGGTGCAATCTTGTGCCATGTGCTCTAGGATGACCCTGCTTGAGCAGGGAGACCGGACCAGATAATCCACAGTGGGGGCCTTCCAACTTGACTAATTCTGTGATTCTGTGCTTTAGTATTATAAAAAAACCCCAGCCAACCAAAAAATCCAAATCAAAATAAGCAAAAAAACCACAAATAGGTGCCATGTGTCTCGGCTACAGGTCTCTTTGTTCTTTTACCTAATGATCTAAAGGAGGAAACGGGATATATTTATTGTATTTGTAGAGCACACCAACCAAGACCAAGCTCTTGCCCAACCATTTTGCGGGCCAAGGTGAGAATTCAGAAGGCACCGACGAGCCGAAGGAGCACTGCAGAGAGCGCCAGAACGAGCCTCTGCGGGGACAATTACAGCACTACGAGGAATGAGCCCGAAGCGGTTTGCAATGCGTGTGGTGACCCGGTGGCGATCCCTTGGCCCCGGTATCCTTACAAATGGCAAGGATCTGCTTTCCGTGCTGCTGTTGCCCGCTGCCACCGCTCGACGCTCTCGGCGGGAGGGCGCAGGTC
>NW_008239553.1:19380020-19385499 GCF_000691975.1 Corvus brachyrhynchos
AGCAGCGGAGCGCGGCGCGCTCCAGCGCACCCGCATGTGTGCGGTGCCTGTGGCACGGCTCAGGGCAGCGAGAGCCCTCGGACAGCTGCCTGCCGGCACTGCCTGCCCTCAGAACCTCGGGTTCTGCCCCTTCGCTGTTGCTCTATTTGTTGTGCCTGAAACAGCTGTACCGAAAGGACCGCCAAGTCTAGCCTGTTTCTTAAAGCTTCGGACTTTTAGAGCAGTGTTTTGGTTTATTTCAACACAATTTTTTTTTCTTTTTTTCTTTAACTGTTAAAATCAATCATATTTAAGTGTTTGTCAAAAAAACCATGTGAATCGCGTTATTTTTAAGTAGGCCTAGTCCCTGTCTGCCTGTGAAGCAGACTCCCTTTGGGAGAGCCCCTGTGCAGAATGGTTTTTTTAAACAAGTAGGGGAAATTTCTCAGTGTGCAGGTAGGTTCCTTCTTGTCAGCTTTTTCTGTGAAAACTGCAGGTTGGTGCATGTGCATTGACTTGCTTTTTGGTTTTGTTAGTCCTCAAGCTCTGGGGATGAGGCTCTGAGGGACAAACGTGCTCGGATCCTGTCACGAGGGCTGCCAAAGCAGAAGCCCATAGAAGGAGTTAAGCAGGTGGTGGTTGTGGCTTCTGGCAAAGGGGGAGTTGGAAAATCAACAACAGCAGGTAAGGTTTCTTTTTTTAAAAAAATAATTTCCTTTGCACATTTTCTAGTACTTTGTATGGAATATTTAGGTGCTTGTGTCACCTTGTAATTGGGTTCCATAACACTGCCCTTCACCTCTGTCAAGTCCCATTGCAGCCATTGAGAATCTACTTGGGTACAGAAGTCATGACTTTAACTTAGGTGGGAATTAAGCAGACAGCTTTGAAATAATATCTTTGTAATAGTGCAGTGCTGTCCTGAGACATCAGGACATCTTAAGAAGTGATGTAGGCTTGAGGTCAAGGGGATCATATGCTAGTGCACTAACACTGTTCCTTGTTCCCTGGCTGTTTAGGTGTGCCTATACAGTTCCTTTCTTTGCTATGTCAGCATAGTTGTGTGCTCTGTAGAGGATACTAATATTTAGAAAGTTTCACGATCAGGACTCTGTTCAATTTTCTCAACTACTTGTATAGGTGTTTCATAAAGAAAAAGTGAAACTACTTACAAACCACACAAATTGATCAGAGCCTTGTGAAGCACCTTGAATTCTTCTCTCAAATTCACCATTAGGTTTTGAATTAATTTTTCTCTAACCGTGCTGTTCCTAGGTGGGAGAATGGGATAGTACATGGTTTCCAGTGCCCAGTGCAGAAATTTACTTGAACTTAGACAAGTGACAGAATGGAAGAATACTTGTCATGCCAACAAAGGTGATGGCCTTCGTACAGTGGTGGTGGATGAGGGAAGAGTGACTCATGTCATCAACCTAGACTTCTGCAATGCATTTGGCACTGTCCTGCATGACATTCTTGTCTCTGAACTGGAGAGACAGGGAGTTGATGGATGGACCACTTGGTGGATTAGGAATTGGCTGGATGGCTGCATTGTGTCCAGGTCTGGATCTCCTATCATAAGAAGGACCTGTCAGAGCAGGTCCAACAAGTACCACAAAGATGATCAGAGGCTGGAGCACCTCTCCTGTGAAGACAGGCTGAGAGAGTTGGGGTTGTTTACCCTGGAGAAGAGAAGGCTTCAGGGAGACTCTTAGAGCACCTTTGAGTACTTAAAGGGGGCTTATAAAAAGGAAGGAGCGTGACTTTTTATGTGGGCAGATAGGTCAAATGTGAATAGTTCTAAATTAGAAGTGGAGAGATGTGGATTAGATACTAGGAAGAAATTCTATACTGTGAGGGTGGTGAGCCACTGGAACAGGTTGCCCAGAGAACGGGTGGTTGTCCCGTCCCCAGAAGTGTTCAAGGCCTGGTTGGATGGGGTTTGTGTGCAGCCTTGTCTAGTGGAAGGTGTCCCTGTCCATGGCAGGGGTTTGGAGCTGGGTCATCCTTAGGGTCCCTTCCTACCCAAAACATTCTATGATTCTATGACACTGAAAGTAAACTTCTTTGAAAAGATCTCTGTAAAGTGTTAGAACTTTGTTTAGAGATCTCTTCCTTAGTGTCTAGACTGGAGAAGAGTTGAAGGATGTTCATTCTTTAGTTGAAGGATATCTGCTGTTCATCTCCATGTGTGGTGAATAACACATGGATATAGCTCTTAATGTATCATTTTGTGGTTTGTATTTCAGCCGTGCTTGAAACAGACTGATTGTCTAATAATTTCTAGTACAGACTAACATATCTGTACTGAAAGTAACCGTGCTTAAAAAAAGGGAATTTTTTTTCTATTTATTTGCTGTCTGTCCTATACATAGGATATACATACTTGTACAAAGACATGCAAAACAATTAAAACATGCATTTCTTAACCATCAAAAGGTATATCATTATAATACATAGACTGGTTGTTGCAGGTTACCAAAAATACCAGATTCATCAATCAACAGTTTACAAAATGAACATAATTTGAAAAGTAAATTCAGATTATTCTCCTCATGTCTGCAAACAAATATCTGAATTTAAGTTCTTGTAACTGGCATCTGTGTGCAATTTCTACATAAAATATAACACATGTATAAATAATACTTAGAGCTATGAGTTCATTCCTATGCATTTAAAAATAAAAAATCAGTGTTCAACAAGCATTAAATAAGATATTGGAAATGTAAATGAACCATTTAAATGTATCTATGTTGGACAGCCTTTTAAAATGAATGTTTTCATTCATAATGTTGAGAAGGAAATCTATATTCTTGTATATTATAATGAGGATAAATTTCATGGTTCAGATGAGCAATTGAATTTCAGATAACTTGTATAAACAAAAGTATTGCTTGGCTTCCTTATTGAATTATGTACTTAAAATCATATTCTTCTTACTTGAGGTTTGTGGGGAACATGTTTGGTGACATTTCTGCTGATGCATTTTGAGAGCAGGAATTGAAAAGAAAGGAGACTAGTAAGCACTTGTAATTCCTAAAGCACCACAGAAAATATCGTCAGTCTTGGGTGTATGTCAGAAGGCCTGTCAGGGCTTTTTTTTTTGTTTTCTCCAGTACAGCTGTGTTTTAATTGCTCTGGATCTCCATTTCAGGAAAAGAGCTTCTGCATTCTGGTCAAGTTTGTCAGGGTCATTCCTTACCCTGTTGAATAACTCATTCTGTTTATTGCATATGGCTTTCATGTTGTATTCTCTGTTGTTTCCAGTGCTTTTTGGTCTTCTGAAATCAATGTAGTTAATGATTAGAAGAAATTATGTTACAGGAAAAATATTTTTCAATGCATATTTAAATACTTTGATAGTTTTTTGTTGTTGTTTCTATTTGTCTAATATGTTGGTTTGTTTGCCATGTTTCCTGTCCCTGTCCTGTCAAGTTTCTGTCTTTTTGTAGCATTCTTCTATATTTACCCCATCTGTTCAAAGTTTATTTGTTTTTTTTTGTTTGTTTGTTTGTTTTTTTAAATTCTTGCTCATCTGTTCCCCTTTTGCACTACCCTAAAGATGAGAGTACTGAAGAAAATTGATCCTGGTGTGAAAAGAAGTCCAAGTGTGGTCTTGAAAGAGAGGAAATTTCCAATTTATTGGAAGTCTTACTGTTTTTAGCTGTGGAAGTGGAATAAAATTAAAGGCTGGTGTTCTTGCTCACATTTTGCTAATCCTGATGTCTGAGGAAAATACAGCAACTGACTACATGGACCTTCAGACATTTTTAGCAAAGGCTAACAGGCTGAGATTTTTCATTATTGTTCAGGGAAGCTGATACATTTCACCATGTGCTGACTATATCTCAGTCATATTAACTTCATTTAACTTTTTTTCCCTCTTGCCTACTTTTATTCCACACGTAGGATGTACTATTATTGAAACATTTTTGATTTTGGGCCTTCTTTATATATTAAAATATTCTCATAAACTCTATTTCTAAATGCCACTTACATTGAGATGCAGGTATTGAAAGTTATCTTGCAAAGTTCATCTGAATTATCTATAGGTATTTTATTGATTATGTATATTAACCATGTCAGATACAGACACACTCAGCTGGCTCTGTACTTGTCTGATTTTGGACCAAGCAGTTTTATTTGTATTGTTAGCTCAGTGTTCTGAGAGTTCAACTGTGCTATTCCTAGGGTCAGTTTGGATTTGGAAGTTAGAAGGTTGGAAGTGACAAACTATAACAAACCTTCTTAGACTTGTACTGATTTCAAGAGGACTAGAGGCACAGAATCACAGAATAAGCTGAGTTCGAAGGGACCCACAGGGATCATCAAGTCCACAAGGATCATCAAGTCCAACTCCTGGCCCTGCATGGGACATCCCAAGAGTCGTGCCCTGTGTCTGAGAGTGTTGTCCAAACGCTTCTTGAACTCTGTCAGGCTGGTGCTGTGACACCACTTCCCTGGGGAGCCTGTTCCAGTGCCCAACCACCGCTTGAGTGAACAACCTTTCCCTAATGTCCTACCTAAGTCTCTCCTGACTCAGCTTCATGCCACTGAAGCTGTATCAGGGGAGGTTTAGTTTAGATGAGACCAACTCGAAGTTTAGGTTGGATCAGACAAACTCCGATCTCCCTGTGCATCATTCCTTATACTGGTTGGCAGGTTTAGCATGGGTGGAGAGACCTTAGTGACTTTCTTGGAGCCTGCTGTGAAGTTGTGTAGAATTGCTGGCATATATTGCCGTGATGTCCTGCACTCCTGGTTATGGGAATGTACTTAGGGCCAGTATGAATGTTCAGGAAGGGTCAGGTTAGGTCCTATTCTGCATGTTTATGCCCTCTTGGAACTGATAGTAATACAAAAACAAGGGAATGCAAGATTCAGCTGGGATTCAAAATGAAGTGTTCAGCTAGATATCCAGGTAAAAACCTTAGGTATACATGCTATGTTATTCCCACTGTCTCCTTTCTTTCCCTTCAGTAGTTAAATATCCCTTATTGAAGAAGCATTGTGGGTCATACTTTAAGTTTCACACATGAAAGCTGTTTAAGAAGAAGATAGATGTGTAAAGTGATTTTAAGAAAGTCTTTGTCTCCCTTCTTCAGACGTGAGCTGCAGTTGATTTTATTTTGTTTTCTTTTTTGTTTGTAATTGGTTTGCTTGTTTTTTTCTCCATATCTGTCATTTGTAGATTGGTCTCCAGGTTTCAGAGGATGAATTTTCCTCTGATTGATTGGGGAATAGTTAATTGAGCATCTGTATAAACAAAAAACGGAAGGGTAAAATCTATGTTCTTTGTTAGCTTAGGAGGAAAGAGACTGTATGCCTCTTTGAGAAAGCTGTACAGTTGTCCTTGCTAACCTGCTGTTTTGTTTGAAGGAACTTAGCTTTCTTGGTGTTAAGTTCTTCAAGACAGGAATCTGGCTCACCAGCTTCTCAGAACTTTTGTACTCTTCCAGCAGAGCAAGGCTGGCTGCAGCTTACCTTTCTTGAAAGAGTG
>NW_008239553.1:19385526-19389281 GCF_000691975.1 Corvus brachyrhynchos
AGTGTGTGGACTGACATACAGCAACATGTAAAGGAAACAAAAGATTTTTTTTGTTTCCAAGAAAGGGTTGTGAATGTTGGATTTTTTCCCTTGTTTTTTTCTTTTTTTTCTAAAACATGTAACTTCTTGGATTATAAACATTACTATTTGTTTATACTGAAGTTTCTAGGAGATCTCCCAACATAATTGAAGCTGGTGAGCCAATGAAGATACCATTTGCACATGCTATTTGTTTATGAGAGTTAAGTATTGATGGAAATGTAAAAGCTTTAAACAAATGGTCTTTTTAGTTGCTTTATCTCTTTTTGTCTGGTTTTTTTTTTTAGTTACAGATGCTTTCAGGCAGATGTGACTTTGTTTTCTGACATAAAAATAAGTGGAAAGCATGCATTGCACCTTCTTCCGGAAAACATCTCTGTTCAATATATCACAAGAAATCAAAAAAAAGGGATGTGATCATCTTTTTGGTCACTTGTTTTAGCAGTTTATGTCAATACTTAACTAATTTCTAGTTTTAGGAACACTAGAGAGTGTGGTAAAGGTTACTGATGGTAGGGTTAGTTTTATAGTGTGGTATCCGCTTTCAAAAGTGGGTACTTCCAGAAGTTTTTCTTAATGTTATTCTTTGGCTAAATACTGAGACTGTATTTTTATTTTGCAGTGTCCTCTAGAAACTGAGAGTCTGCAAGTGTTTGCAGATTAGCTTGAGTTTGTTTGCTGGTTGAGAAACGTAGACTGAAATGTGGGTGCTGCTGCCACTTAGCTGCAAATGTAGAGATGCAAGAAGCTGAGAACTGAGATGATGATGCACTTATTAAATAAGATGTATTTATATTTTGTCTTGTTAGCAGTGGTAGCATTCTCAATATTTAGGAATTAAATTTTCCTGCACTTAATATTTTTGTTTTTCCTCTTCTTCTTTTTTGCAGTAAATATAGCCCTCGCCCTTGCAGCAAATGATTCGGTAGGTGAACATTTAATTCTCAGCCTTAATGTGAAATGCGTGTCATAAATAAAATGGTTACTGCTGAGGACAGTTGCATACATTTAATGTATTTAATTTTTTTTACTTAATTTTTAATTTGTTTTTGATGGGCTTTTGAGTTTCTGTCAGCTTGTTTATATTTTATCAGTACCATGAATAACTTAGTAGATCTCATCCTACTTCTGGGTTTGGCTCTGTCCTTTTCCTGGTGCGTCACTGAGTTGAACTGCAATTCTGCAAGTATGTGTAAATGTCATAGAGGTTGCTTCTGCAGGTTGGAGACACTTAATAAATAACTAAATTCTATCACCTCAGAACACTGACTTGAAAAAAATAGAAGTTAGTGATGAATAGGATCCAAAACATTTTTTTTTTTATAGCTCCACAGATTTACTGTTTCTAGAGAAATTATGTGCAAAAATACTTCATAAACAGCTAAGGAAAAAACCCCAAAAACTATGTATTTTCCCTAAAGCTTGGAAATACAGTTTTTTTGAGTGATTTCCCATCTTGGTATTATTCAAACTGTTACCTGGACTGTAAGTAGAGAGTAGGAACCATTCAAGAGTAAAAACCACAGGTGTTTGCTGTGTCCACCTGCTGCTGTAGACTGGGAGTCGTTCCATTGTGCACGTTTATTGCCACAAAGGTAAACTCAGAAGCAAGCCTCCTTTGCAGTGGCAGGGTGTATAATGTAGGCTTTGTACTCATAAAACATTAAATACAAAGTATCCTCAAGTACTTTAATCAGGCAAATGTAGAATCTTTTTCTTGTTGTAAAAGACAAGTAGAACAAAACATGACAGGTAGAAGGAGCGAGGACTGCATGCAATCTGTGAGCTTCCTGTAGGAATTTTGTAAAAAATTTAAAACAATTTTCCATATACTCAGTCACACTTAATAGGAAGAGTGTTTAAAACTGTTATATGAAATATGTATTGTTGGTGATGGCATCTGATCTTGTTATTTCACAGTTTTTAATTCTGTGTTTTAAATAGGCTGTTGGAATAATTGAATCTCAGAGAAGAATCTGTCATTTTGAAAAGCAAAACTGCTTGAATGGTTCCTTCTAATTAACTTTAAAACATGGCATTTGCTCTAATACTTTTGCAAAACAAGTATCAGTCTGCAATGTGATCTGTGTTGTGGGATGGTCATTGAGTAGCTCCATGGAAACCATGTCAACCAATTGCACATAACTTTTCTGTACCAGCTTATGTGTTTTTAAGATGGTGTCTGATACTTCTCAAGCATGCAGTTTTAAAATATATTTAAATAATGCATTTCTTAGTAATTCTGACATACACAAGTTTTGAGATTATGTCCTTTGTTAGGAATTTTGATGTTACAATTATGTGTTGGTGTGTGAAGTTGGAGGCCAGCATCTGGTGGATGTTAATCAATGAAGAGCAGAGAAACTGACGAAATATGTGTGAATTGTGTGAACTGGTCGTCACAAGTTAGCAAGCTGTTACTATGGTGAAATGTATGGTGAAATGGTTACAAGTTAGAAAGTATGAAATTAGGTGGATTAAATAAACAACTTTCTTGTTTGTTCATGCATTAATATATTTTTTCTTTTGTGGTTTATTTTCCTTAAGATAATGATGGCATGCATCATGTTTCTGTTTAACCTTTGGGCTTGAAGTTGCTGGTTTCTTCATTTGTGTACTCACATTTATTTCAGCTCACTAATTTTGTGAGTCAAGGTTTTGAAATGAGAATTTCTGTGACCTTATTCCAGGCAGGTACTGTCCAGTGCTGTGAATTCTAGAGATCATTGCAATGTTCAGTTTTGTAATGGTGAATGAAGTAAATAAGAAGGTTGTTTTTCAGAGTCCATTGGTGCCTCCTGCTGTATTGTATAGTCAATTTCTTTGTCCTCGGGTATGCAGCAAGGGATGCCTTTATTTTACATTTAGTAACTATTGATTGTGCCTCACCTTGCCATGATTTTTTGCCCTTCATTGCTCTTTTAAGTTCATCTCTTTCAGAAGAAGCAGTAATGGTTGTTAGTAGACCAGAGCTTCAGGATGCCCCTGCAACTTCATTAACAGTCCTTATGCCTCTTATAAATGAAATACAGATTCATAGAAGCTGATCTTGAACTTGATGTACTGCTTAAAGAAGGAAATAAAGGACTTGTGGAGGAATATAGGTCAGCATGACTATAAAAGTCTGTCCTTTTTTCATCAGTCTGTATTACAAGTTCTATGCTTGTAACTCAAGTGTTCTTTTTCTGAGATAAAACAAGTTACAGACTATTGACAACACCTGTTTTCTGGTGAGTGAGATCTGTGAAAGATGCTCTTCTCTCAGATGAGGTTGGATTAGAGTAGATTCTTGCTGCTTTCAGTAACAGCTGTGACATCTTATTGGTGTTTGGTGTAGCATAAGTCAGAAGATTAACAGTCAAAGAATAAAGGATTTTTTGTCCTCCTGATGAAAGAAAAGATCCTTCTATCTTTTAAAAATCTACTTTCTCTAGTTAAAAAACAAAACAAAAACCCCACTGTTTCTACTGATACATATTTTAAAAAATTTTTTTAATAATACGGAAGCTTTTTCAGTTATCGTAGTGATGGTCTGAAATACTAGGGCATTGACAGAGTCTTGGTATCACAGTGTTGTTGGCAGAGCCGGACTAGAATTTGGGAGTTCAAAGTCTTGCATGCTGGTGCTCAGTCTGATTGGCATATTTTTACCTCATGGTTACAGAGTAAATAATTCAAGACAGGATTTCATTTAGATGCTTAGATACCGTGTCCAA
>NW_008239553.1:19389301-19390173 GCF_000691975.1 Corvus brachyrhynchos
GTGTCCCCCCCCCCCCCCACCTCCGTTTGCTTTTTTTTTTGATTCAGAGCCAGGGAAAGCAAGCAGGGCAGCCTCTTATGCCTTCCTAGAATATTAGTTTTTTTGGTACCCTGGGTTATCTGTTGTAGATGGACTAGTTAAGAAATATATAAGCTCTTGGGCCTGTACCAAGGCCTATAAATCTATACAGTGTTCTTTTTGTGTTAAGAAATAACTTAAAGTTTTACCCTTGTGTCCTACTGTTAATTGCTTGCTTAGTTTGACAGCTGATTCTTTTCATTCTTTTGATGTACCAGCAGTCAGTTGTGCTCCCCTAGGAGCACTTGGGAAGAATTTTTGGGTTTTGTGCCAGGACGATTCATATTCAGACTAGAATGACTATTTATGAAAGCTGCCTGGCCAGAGACAATTTATTATAGTAGAAACAAGTTGAATTAATAGATGGCAGCAATAATAGGGTAGGGATTGCTTGTTTATGAACAGAGTATTTTAGTGAGCAAACACCAGCTGTGCATGACTAAGGATGGCACAAATCCAGTTGGGAGGCTGTATGCTTGTGCTGTCACTATGAGGCAAGCTCCCCAGTCAGATTTCCTTTGGCTCGCCTTTTCGTTCTGGAAGATTTACATTTTCACTATAGGATGAAATGTTTTTTTGTGTTGTGAAGGACAGAGGAGCAAGAAGTAAAACCATATGGACCAAGTTAGCATGTAAGCATAAGCAAGTGGCTTCTGCCTGCAGTAGTGGGGACACGTGGTGAAAGGCAGCAGTTTTCAGTATTCGAACCTAGCCCTGCACGAGGGGGTTACTGGGTCATGGAGACCAGGACCAAAACGTGAAATGCATGGAGGGTGATTTTTATGCGGTCCCTG
>NW_008239553.1:19390198-19397415 GCF_000691975.1 Corvus brachyrhynchos
GGGCCACCCGGTGTCCGTCTGCCGAATTGTCTCAACATCCCGCAGCTGTTCTTCTTGAACCAGAAAACTCGCGTGGATATCTGACCGATGCAAACACAGGCGGGGAAGAGACTTCTCGTGCATATATAGTAAGTTACAGCATAGTAATGATGTAGTTAGGAGCCAAGTCTTCGTGTGAACTGACTGCTGTGATAATAAAATTAATTTTTATTTCTTCAAACCGTGTATTTAATCAAAACCCACACATTTTGAAACTACTCAGAAGACACCCAGCTTACTTTTTTTACACTCCACCTTTTTTTAAAAAAAATTTGGTTTGTGTAATTAAACTATTTGTGTAGTTAAACTGTTTGTCCACAGGATAATACCTGACAGCTACATTTATAGATGGCTCTACAATGTATGTACATTTGTTGCTGGTAAGGAAAGAATTCCATGTGGGAAAACAAATCTAGAAGAATTTAGACAATAATGGGATCCTTCAGTGAGTAATTGTAGTATGAAGGCAAGTTTTGACTTGTTTTGTCCTCTTCCCATGCAGCTTTTCTAATTGTGAGGATTTGATTTCTAGGCATCCTTAACCCTGTTGCTTAGAGAATCAGAAGACTTTAATCACTGTAGCTAATGTCTTCATGTTTGTTTCTTAATGCTGAAAAGTTTCAATAAAGCTGGAGATGCCAGTTGGAATTGATTTGGCTTATTTGCAATGATAGCTTAGCTTCTAGATCAATTGAAAAAAAAAAGAGAGAATAAAGCTTAAAAATTTTTGTTGTTTTTCAAATAAAAAATAACCAAAATTAAAAATACATTTTAACATAGACCTCCTAAGATATTTTACTTAAATCAGATAACTGTATGCTTAATTTGAAGAAAATTTCCTTTTTTGTTTGTTTTGTTTAGAAGTTAAAGTTTGTATCCTTAGTCTTCAAGTCATTGAAAGCCCAGTGCAGGTACCAGAGAGACTGATGTGAAAGGTGGACCCTTTTTTTATAATAACTTGACATGCTGTGAAAGTGGAGAGGCATTTTGTAGAGATGTGGTAATGTTGGGGATTCTGTTTTGGTAATTTATTTTTCAAATGGTTCTGTATGGAATTTTTTTTTTCAGTGAGATACATAGTGTGCAAAAAGGCCAAACAAGGATGAATTACTGGTATGCGATTGTTAAGAACATTGAGTAGGAGCTACTGCAGGCTGTTGTGGAAAAGAAGTGCCAGAGAAGTCCTGTGGCTGGCAGAAAATTGGAAACACTTCATATAAGGAAAAGGGCTTTTAAATCAGTAGCAGACGGAGTTTTTAAAGGAAGTTTGCATTTCTAGGATAGAGTGAGGAAACTGCAGTGGTACATTTTTGGCTTTAATCCAATTTACAGCTAGGCACTTAAATAGTGTGCAGCTGAAAGAGTTAGAAAATTAAGGATTAAAAGATGGCTATTCATTGTGTCAGTATATCAAATGAGGAATCCATAGCCTATCCTGATTTTAAAGTTCTCTTTTGTCTATGTGTTGCTGCTTGCAGTTTGGGATTAGCTCTAAGTCTGTAATGACATTAAAAGGGTAAATTGAGAGTCCTGGTGGTGGATTAAGAGCACCAGCTTTAAAATAACTGGCACCTTCACTTAGCAAAGCTGGAATTTCTGTCTTTGGAATGGACTACAGCTGCTGAATATTGGGAGCACTTCTAGTGTAGGAAGTTCTTCACTGTATAGAACAATAACAGCTCATTAACCTGTGCCTTCATCCCTCCCAGGCTAAACACCAGGGAATTCTGGTGGTCTGCAGAGTTTACTTCAAAGTAAAATACTATCTACTAGCATCCAGTGGGGATACATAAGCCCTACCAAACATGGAAAAAAGTCTCAGAAAATATGAGCAAAAATGAAATTAATGCTGTCAAAGAGTCTCTGGATGTTTAGCAGTAACGTAGGCTATGTTGATTAACAGCTATTTATAGAAGCTTTATGTGAGCTCTTTATTATTTTTTTTTCTCCCTTTTTTCTCTCTGTTGGTATGAGGTCTTTAATCAGGTCTGTTCCTCACTAAAGGATTTGGCAACATGGAAGAAATGAATATCACCAGATTTTCCATTGCACACAGAATTGTGTGGAGGGGTCATTTGTGACATGTGAATGGAACTGGTTGCATTTGGTTAAAAATTTGTTTTTGGAAAATGTAGTTGATTTTGTAGTTAATATTCCCTGAAAGACAGAAAAGGGAACCTACATAAAGAAAGTATAGGGAGGGACAAAACATTTCTTAAGGATCTGCTCAAAGAGCTAAGAGGAGGAAAGATAAGGATCATTTTGTCATTAGCATGAACTTATGCCACCTGAACAAGGATTATGTACAGTAACATTTGCCTGCCTAAGAGAGCAAACATAATATCAGTTGAATACTTTCTAAGCTGCGTAAGGAAAAGGAGGCAAAATTTATTGGTTTTTTTACATGACCTCTCTCTGCAAGGACTTTGGCCTTCAGCAACTTAATTTTAATTTTTTCCCCCAAAGGAAGTACAACTAAGTTCAGAGCTTGAAAATCGTTAATTTAGAATACTGCTGTCTTCCAAATCCCCACTACTTACAAGGCAGTGGCCAAGTTCAAGGACTAAACTGAAATTTAATTATGCAGAGAATCTTGCCAAAGAAGATAAAGAGAAGTATCTTTTTAAAAAGTGAGGTTATCTATGCCTGTAATTTGTACACTGCACAAAATGAAGCTGTAGAATTCTCATCTCTCAGGGATATGTGCAAGAATATCTTCTTTATCTATTGATGTAGCGTTTGGTTTTCTTGTAAATATGGAATCTGTACCTGGTGACAGTGAAAAATAGTTTTTGATTCTTATTGTAGGTGAGAGAAGTTTCTAAATTGGAATGAAAACTTCACTGTATTTTTAATGGGTTAAGAGCTGCAGTGATAGTGTAACTTATAGTACCTCATGAAAAATGTTTGTCAGAAATCTTTAGAGAGGTCTAATGGGCAAATTAATATTTTGCTGAGAAGATTATTGATAGTGTAAAAAAGAAGTAGAAAAAATTACTTAGTCAATGATGTAAAAGTAGAAGATGAAGAGGAGTTATAGTTCTTTATTCTGTAATATAGTTCTTTATTCTGTAAATTTTTTGTGTTCTTGAGGTCACCAGATGAGACCATGAGAGTACCAGTACTGCAGAAATAGCAAATCCTAGAGTAGTGAGCCTGTAGAGACTGTTTACCTATGGTAGGGGAACATTAAAAGCATTGATAAGAAGGTAAACGTGAACGTTTGTGAGTTTTTAAGTATAGTTTTTGCTGACATGAGAGTACTTTTGTATTTTCATGTGCTGAAAAGTTCTGATTATTTCTGATTTCATGGTCTCTGCCTCATGGAATTTTGATAAGGATTGTATGCTGCATGAAGAGGTCAATGATACTGCATGTGTTTGTATATTTTTTCAAAGTAGCTTCTAGTGACATGACTAAATCATATGGGAATGCTTACCTTGTCAGTTGTATCCTTGGGGCTTAAGCTGCAGAACTTGCAGTAAGGCAACCAAAAAATAAGGTCTCTAGGAAGTATTTTCCAAGCATCATAAACTTGAAAGTCGATTCGAACTTTCTTTCACAGTAGGGCAGGTGAAAGTAAAAGGATAAATGTTAACTTGAGAACAGCTATTTTGAACTTGGTTATTGCTATGCCATCTGGAGAGATGGAATGCTGTTTGTTTAATAGCACAGGAGAGAAATATGCTTATAAGGAGAAAAAACAGCCATAAGAAGATGGTGGAATTGTATTTTTTGAATCATTTTCCTGCCAGAGTGCTGAGGGAGGCTGTAGCAGTGGTGTGTGCTGTGCTCTGCAAAACACTTAGTAGCAGGGGGACTTCTGCGTGCTTGGTATGCTTTTAGTATTGCATTTCTCTCTGTGTAACTAGTATTACTTAAGAAAAAAAGATTCAGCATTGGTATGAGAAGTATATGCATATGAAAATGTTGTCAAAGGACATAAGAGGAATCTTAGCGCTTCCCCCCCCCCTTTTTTTCCTAAGTTGCCTTTTTGGTCCTGCTTTTGATCCCCTGTAATCTATTCCTTCTGCCTAGATATTGTTTTTTTATGTGTGTGTGTTTTCAGGATTTGTTTTAATACAGCAATGCTTTGAAAGATGTGCGGTTTTATATGAGGTGTGGGTTATATGGGGAGAAAAACCAATTTATTAAAATTTAATTTACTTTTTAAATTATTGTAACTTGTGTATCTGGATTATATTTCACTCAGCATGAGAAGCATCTGGTAATTCTGATTAACAGTTTCATGTGTTAGCATCCAGGTGTGTGCATATTATTTCTTCTCTTGGGGATTTAAAACATTGTAAATGCTGGAAGAGATGATCTGGACTGTACTGTGCATGTCTTAAAAAATCCCTTCGTAGCTGCCATAATATTTTTCTGAGGTAATTAAACCTTGAATAAAGGGTTATTTGCATTCTAGGGATGTTTACATACTGCAAAAGCAGGGATAGTTGGGAGAAACAAAACTCAAAACCATAGCTTATTGAGCAAATGCTTTCTGTATCAGCTTCTACTTCTAGGAAGTGTGAACTCTTCTCACCTAACATGTTGAATTGCTTAGTGAAGAAAGAAACCTTTTCTTTAAGCTATTAAGTGAGGTTCTGTCAGTGATTTAAAGATTTTCTGAAAGACCTTTCTCCTATAATCCTGTAGAAAGCACCATGCTTACAGGAACACTTGTGCTTTCATTTACATGAGTTGTAGAAACTTGAGAATCTGTTAATTATTCTTCTGTTTGATGACAAAAATTTTCTTGAACCATGAGAAGAACAGTGCATCTCAGAAACAGGCACTTTACTTACTTTCGAACAAGTGTGTAAAATTTTTAGAGAAATGGGCAGGTTTATTGTATTAGCTTGGTAATTTAAAGTAGTAGCTGAATTTGCGAAGTCCTCTAGGATGTTTTTCTCCAATGTGGATCTATTTATTCTTTATTTCAGGAAATTTTGTACACTTAGGTTAGATAATATAGGTATAGTAGATACAGTGCTGCTGACTCCTAGGAATAAGTGGCTTGTAGTGGTGAATCCCTGATTATGCCCAGGAGGTCATAAAGTCATTCTAATTAATTTAGGTCGTCCTAAATCTTTAGTCCCTTTGTGCTGAAAGTGAAACTCTAGTGAGTTGTGAGATCATTGTAGTCAGTCAATAGTCACAATCTTTGCATGAGGGGGAAAATCCTCAAAAAATTCAGGGGAAGTATGTAATCAAGTTTAAAACACTGTGTAGGGTTTTCAGCAATTACTTACTTTCATTTGAGAAGGAATTAGGTGGAACAGCCTGTAGATGATGTGTTGATGGGTTTGATTAGCTGCTGACACAGATGGAGGGACTGAGTCATGAATCTTTCTAATCTGTTAAAATATGCATTTTGTACAAGAACAAAGAAGCTCTAATAGTCTGTTTTCGATGTCTTTAAAGTTTAACATAAAGATGAGTCTTTTCAATGTTTTTGAAATTGCAGCTTTCAACAGTAGGCAAGAAGTAGAATAATTTGTTACAGTAACTCCTGAACTTTTGTCTAATAGTTTTCACAAGACATTATAAAGAAAAAAATCTAAATAACCCATATAGTTATATATGCTTTGCTCTGTTTTGCTAATAAAAAGTATATCAAATAACTAAACCCAAATTTGGTTGATTTTTGCGGTAAAAACTTACTTTTAAAAGTACATAGTAGACCAAATAAGGTCGTGCTTTTTTTTACTTATCTTTCTATCTTTCCCATTAAAACTGTGATAGCAAAATGGCTCAATATAAGATAACAAATTAGGAAAGCATCATCTGAAAAATGAAGTACACATTTTGAAACACTGACAGTGGAAGTCTGATTCGGCATTGTTGGAAAAGCTCTTCTTGCGGCTTTAACCTTTCAAACAAGCTCTTAAACATACTCGTTTGCAATTTTGCAAAATGTTGAATACAGTTAGCTTTCTATATTAGAGAAACTTGACATTCAGCACTTTAAAGGGCTTGCTCTTTACTACTTAATTTGCAGAACTTGGTAATTGGTACTGTGTCTTGCCATCTGTAGGAAAAATAGTTTAATTTCCACAAAATATGTATGTATACCTATAAAAAAAGAATATAGAAAGGAATCTTGTAAGTCTAGACTACATAGTTGAAATAATTTTTATTTAAAGTTTATTGCCTAATGTACCATATGTAGTTGAATAAACCCATTTCTAGCATACTTTTGTGTAAAGGTGTTTCATTAAAATGTTATGCCTGCTTAATTAGCTTCAGAGACTTGCATTTCAGTAACTTCAAGATGTCTGCAAAAGTGTACTCTGGCCACTTAAATAGAAGATAAAAATATGGTTTTTTGTTTTTCACATTCTTTGTAATCACTAGAATGATTTAAATTGCATTCATTTGCATATACTTACAAACCTCACTTTTTTTTTTTAAACAATAAAATTTGATACCTTGTTAAAGAAGTTAAGGTGTTAGTTCTGTATAAAAGTACATGGAGTAGAGAGAACGTTGCTTATAATGCTTATTAATATAAAGTCTATGGTCTACATTGTAAGTAAGAAACTGTGCAAGTGAGGATTCTCTTCATGGAGAATCTAGCTCTTGCAAAGACAACTGGCACAACTTGTAGACGTTGTCAGTTGTCACAATGTCTCAAATCAAGATCATATTTTTATTTCTTTAAATGGCATTGAATTTTGTTCAGCTAATAATACAGAAAGGAAGACATTTTGGCAATTACTTTTTTGTTCCTTACACAGACAAAAGAAGTTGGTTTACTTGATGCAGACATATATGGACCTTCAATTCCAAAGATGATGAATTTAAAAGGAAACCCAGAATTAACATCAAGTAAGTAGAAGTGATTTTTCTTGCTGTCTTTTTTGTACAGGGATGAGCACGGTCCACTCATGGATGCTTCCTTGGTGTGGCACAGAAGGGATGCAAACAGAAGATGAAGACTGTGTACGTATGTATGTATTTATTTATAATATTGAGGTTACTTTCAACGCTACCTTGTACAACTAGGAGCATATTCAGAGCCCTATTTTTTGTTAATCTTGGTCCATGCAGTCTCATGGAGTTTTACTAGAGATTCTGGAAGGGAAGGTTATTTATCAGTAGTTTTAAAATTGTTATGTAGTATCCTACAATAGGTGACTTTCAATTAAAGAACAAAACCCACTAATCTAGGG
>NW_008239553.1:19398202-19439197 GCF_000691975.1 Corvus brachyrhynchos
AAAGAGACACGAAAAAAAAAAGAGCAGTAAGAGAAGGATCATTACAGCAGCTTGTATGAAATGTCACTAAAATGGTTCTGTATGATCTCTCTTCAGCCCAATGTGCCAAGCCACTTGACTCATTTGTGTTTGGAGTTGTGTGTTTAGGAACACGATGGTCACTTCCCTACCAGTAAAGACAGTAAACAAAACTCCTAATTTTCCTTCTGCTAGGAAGAATTCTGGGGAAACATAAATCAGTTATTTGGTAATCAGTTACTAACATCTTAAAACCCATTTCAGGTCCAGCTCTCTTAACTATTTTAATTAACTCTAGCTGGGCCTGAATTCCTTCCTATTCTAACTAATTTCAACACAGCTAGCCTATAACTAAAATCTTTATATTTCTTCTAAATCTGTGTTTCAATAAATTCAGGTAGAAGAGTCTTCAGAGAAATAAGGTGACCCAAATTAAAAAGGTCATATCAAGTCTCTTTAGCTTTCAGAAATTTAACTTTCACCTAGGCCAAACAAGGACAAAAGTGAAGAATGACTTTATCTTGATATCCTGTTCATATGATGTTTGCGTGTAAGGCAGTGTGGTATTTTGGGGTGGTAGGGACACTGGGGTGATATGGTTTGTTTAATACTTTGTTTTGATTGTCCTGTGAGAGAGTGCATGTAAGTAAAAAAATTAAAAACTTGTAACCACATACAAAACTAGGCCCACACTGTAACACCTGGTTGACACATTAAAACATATTAGGATCCTACTGAAGAAAGTGCAGATTGGCCATATGTGGTGTCAGGATGGGATCATTTCAAACAGGACTTGAAAGGGCTTCAGTGAAGTAATCAACTGCAATGTTTGAGGGCAGCAATTGCTGGGTAAAAGGAAAGCTGAATATTCCCTCTCCTTCCTTTCATGCCGTGATCTCTCTCTTTTTATCATAGAAAGGTCTGGGTTGAAAGGAAGCTTTGAAAGTCATCTAGTCCAACCCCCCTGCAATGAGCAGGGAGATCTTCAATGGGATCAGGTTGCTCAGAACTCCGTCCAACCTGAATTTTAGTGTTTCTTGTTTACCACCACTCTTGGCAACCTGTTTGAGTGTTTCACCAGCCTCATTGTTAGTCTGAACCTACCCTCTTCTAATTTAAAACCATTACCTCTTGTCCTGTCGCAACAGGCCTTGCTAAAAAATTTTTCCCCATCTTTCTCACAAGTCCCCTCTAAGTACTAAAAGGCCTCAGTAAGGTCTCCCTGGAGCCTTCCTTTCTCTAGGCTGAACAGCCCTGATGCTTTCAGTGTTTCATCATAGGAGAGGTGTTCCATCCCTCTGTATGTGTTCTACTGTTGCTGTAGTGTTCATTTGTAACGTCTTGATTTGTGCATGTATATGGGTGTAATGGTTGTTGGTCTATGTGTTGTCACCTGGTATAAAGCATGCAGAATTGAACAGTGCCAGTATTTTTAAAGGGTTGCTATTAAGCTTGCAGTGTCAGCCTCTGAAAACTTAATGTGGCAAACTTAGGATTTTTTATGTAATTAAAATTCTGTCTCCTTATGATTATGTCCTGTACTCTGGATAAAAAAAAGTAATGTATTTCCATGTACTGATGTGCTGCACATACTTGTACAGACAGCTGTCAAGTTGAGTACTTCCTACATTTAAATGCCTGGCTTACAAATACAGGTTTCATTTAGATAAATTCCTGAAAGAGAGGGAGATTACTTAGATTTATTTGTTGGATTTTTGCTATATCTTTTGAAGTCAAAAGGCTGCTGAGTGATAAATAAATAGATAAATAACTGAGCCTTTTCATGTATCATCAGTGGGATTTGACTTTCTGATACAAATGGAAGTCTTCTTGCATTCACTTGTACTTTGAACTCCGTTGAGGATGTGTGTCATACAGGTTGTGTTTTCCTGTAACAGATTTTTTTGCTATGAATTTTGTATTTGAATCACATTGTGCAATATGAACACAAAAGGGACTATGTTGTGGTGTTCCTATCTCTCCTCTTTTCATTTTTGTGTGATGTTGAGTTTTGTTTTTCCATTTTTTTCCTCACTGTTTAAGAAATTGATCAGATAACTTAGAACTTCTTGGTCATTTTGCTATGTATTTTGTCAATCCATACCAAACTTAAATCCATGTCTTGAGCCACAAATTAAAAAGCAAGTTGCCCAGTCTATTTCTTACAGTTGTACAAATCAACTTTCTAGGAATGCAAGACCTTAAGACTATATTCACTCAGATATTGAGCAGCTCAGTTTTGTTTCAGTGACTAGATATTTCTGGTAAACAGCTGAACAGAATTCACTATAAGCTTTGTCTTAATATGTTTCAAGCATTGTTAAAAATGTGGAATTCAATGTAATAGAAAAAAATTGGAAGATTTCCCTGAACTGAAACTGCTGCTGTTGTCTTGTAAGCACTAACATTTTGATCACTGAAATACATTCTTTCTAGTTCTGTGCGGAAAGTCCAAGTAAATATCAGGATTTAAAGAACATACCTTTTGTTTTTTCTAACAGACTGAAAACTGAATCTGTATATTTCAAAAGCTTGACAGACGACACAAGTCTGCTGAGAAAGACATAGTAATTTGGCATGAATGATAACAGGATAGAATTTGTATTTCAGGGATTGTGTTCACTTCTTTGTGTATTTTTAACTATTGAGTTGGTGAAACTGTAGAGTAACATCAATAGAAGTACTGTCAAAGATGGTTTAATTGCGAAATAGCAATGGCATAGGAAACTTTAATTAAAGTTTAATCAAGGGCTCCTTTAATGAGTGACAGATGGGATAAACTTGCAAAGAAGTGATCAATCATAATATGTATATATATGGAGTATATATAGGTGTATGTAAATGCATTGATATAAAAACATGTATGACTCTTGTTTTTTGGTATAATGAGGATTAGTGTTCTGATTTCTTACTATGCTCTCAAGAGTAAAACAAGCTCTGAAGAAATATTGCACAGCAATTGAGAAAGCCCAGGCAGTTCTGTGTTATGGAAGTGCATAAACTATGTCTACATAACAATGAGTCAATTAAAAACATTTTTCATAACATAGCAATCAAAAAAAAAAAGTTTAAGGTCTAATGCTGTCTTCAGTGTGAGGTGTGGATTTGAAAATGAATCTGTAGAGTAATCCTGGGAGGTTCTGAGCACTTTTGCAATCTTTGATTTGTGGTTCTTTTCTCACATGAAAAGGGATTAGGGATTCCCAGTACCATACAAAATAAGTCCATGCAGCAATTATTACTTCTGAATAGAAATTATTATGGTTATGCTATAATTTAAGCATTCAAAATGAATTAGGAATTCTTAGTGAGGAGTCTGTATAAATGGGAGATACTACATTAATGTAATTTTGCAAACTGTAGTACATTGAAGAGTCTGCTAACATTTAATAGGCTGTCGTTCAAAATACTTTTAACTAAATGGTCAGGGAAATATTGGTTAATAAATTCACAACTGAATTTAATTAGCTAATGGAGGATTATCTAACTATGGAATTAATATTAACATAATCTACAATATATATATGCAGGGCAATGCTAATAGCATAAGTTACAAAAGCATTACTTCTATTCTTTCCCCAAGTAATTTACTTAAAAGCTGTTTTCTGGCTTAGTGAATCGCATGATTTCATTTTTTTCCTTTCAAATCTGCCATTTAAACTAGATGGCAGACAGTAAAAACTATTACGTTGCCAAAAAAAATTGCCATTTCCCTGGATAAATAAAGTCTCTTTATTTAGTTTCATTATGAAGGTTTTGGTGGGTAAATCTTTGACAGGTGACTGCACTCTTAGTATTTCAAAACTTTGTTGCCATTTTATGATAGTTTCAGTGTCTTCAGTTTCTTTATAAAATTGTATATTCAAAAGATCAGTAGTTGGCATCTGTTATCACAATTTAGAATAAAATGTAATTTCTTAGAGAAAGTTAACGGTGTTTGTGGCTGCCCCACTGAGTCTAATAAAATTGCAGGAACTATAGAAATGGATGCTTGAATTTTTTCGCTGGGATACATTTACATATCTAAAGACTGTGATAGCAGACTCCCAGAATGTGAAAATTTAAAATAAATTGTTTAAAGATGTCTGCTGGAATAGGATTGATTAAGGGATTGTGGTGCATTCATTTGAGGGTTATAAATATAAAATTTGGAGTGGACTAGTGAAATAGACAAAATGTTAGGTAGGTAGCATAGTTATTTTGGTAACTATGAAGAAATTTCTTGATCTTTGCTAAGGAGTTGAAGATAAGGCTTGTAGTCTCCAAGCTGTCTTTATCATGCTTTATCAGTGGAACTGTGTCATGATTAATTTAAAAAAACCTTAAATTTGATTCTTTAAAAAAAAAGTATTTGCTACTGGCACTAGCTCTTGATTGATGAGCAAGTGATTTTTAGATTGTGTATAATCTAATGATATGTTTTATTGATTCTGTTTTGAAAGTAGCCTAAACTGAAACTTGTGTTTTACTTTTGGTGATGTCTTACACCAGTTTATCTGGATGGTGGAAGTACACTAGTCCCATGTGCCTTACATGTGACAAAATAATAATTGAGAATGTTGTAATTAATTGTGGTTTATATTTTGGAGGCTTTTTCAAATGTGATGAAGTAGTTGAAAATGAGAAGACTACTAAAGTGTTTATTAATATTTTATTCTGGACCTTGACTATTGCCCTCAAACCTGTAACAATAAACCTCAAGCTGGATTAGTTCAGCTACTGTTGAGTTAACTTGTAAAAAAAACTGAAGACCTTGGAAGAGAAAGGAGATGGAGGATACCCAATTCTGCAAGGAATTATTTATAGGCATACAGTTGTTAGCTGCTGTTTAAAAAGAAAAAATCTCTAGGGAATTACTTTATTAAAATTTTATTCTTCATTATACATAAATTCATACAATTAAAAAAAGTATAAGATGAGAAATGTAGTGCGTAGTAATTAAGGCCTCTTACTGAGAGCAGTCGTTTTGAATAAATGGCAGATGAAATTTTACCAAATGCCTCCAATATAAATTACTGAAACACTGTAACCTGAAATAATACATTTGAAGTACTTGAAGGCAGATTTGTATTACTCTTCATGTTGTTAATCCTGCAGTTCAGTAATTCTGAATTATTTGATTTGGATTGTGGCTAGCAGATACTCACTATATTATAAAGTTTACTCTCACAGATACAAATGGTTTTTTGGTTCAACTGGTATAAAAACTGGAATTAAATTGCAAAATGGCTTGTTATAGGAACATGATACTCTTCATTATACATACATAAACAAAAGAAATTAGTCATGCTTTTGTACACTGAACACATTTACCTTTTTGCTTATTTCAGAGGAATAAGCGCTTTCATTGCTCTTCTCTGCTAGAGGAAAAATTGAAGGACTGTAACTAATTCTGAATTTTCTCAGTATTTTTACCTTGCTCTTTCACTTCCGTGGTTTTCTTTCTCTGTGGGCTTCTTGCTGTATTCTCCTTCCTTCTCTGTAGTACGATGGAGTGACTTTTCAGAATAGCGAGATGAAGCAGAATAGATTAAAAAACAGGAAAAAAAGTGGTTTAATCCTTTCCCTATAGAGACCAGAGGCCAGAAGTGACAGTAAGTGTAAAAGCTAGCATCTTTTTCCTTTGGTTTAGTTGATGGTCCTGATCATGTATATACTGAGTGTGATGCCATATGGTGTGGGATATCCCTTTTGTAATTTGGGATTAGCTGTCCTGATTGTGTCCCTTCCCAGTTCCTTGTGCACTCCCAGCCTGCTTTGCTGGTGGGGTGGGGTGACAAGCAGAAAAGACATGGATTCGGTGGAAGCACTGCTTAGCAGTAACTAAAACATCCCTCTGCTATTAACACTGTTTTCATCAGAAATCCAAGCCACAGCCCCATACCAGTTACTGTGAAAAAGAGTAACTCTATCTTAGCCAAAATCAGCACAATTACACATAATCGTTTGGATTTTTTTTTCTCCCATGTCTTTTCACCTAAATTGCTTTTTTTCTTTGGTTTTCTGGGGTCTCGATTACACTATTGAACCTAAAAAGGCTGAATTGACACAAATGTATTGAGTTCTGTAGTTTTGCTTTGAAAGCAGTGAAAAGTCCCTAGTTAACTGGAATGTTTTTTGACTTTGGGTCTTGAATTAAAGCTGATGTGTAGTGAATGTCTGCCTGTTGGGTTCCTGCTGCTCCCTGTTCTGCTCTGCTGTTGTCTGGCACACTGTTATGTGACTGACCAGGGCAGTCCCCCTGTCACAGCAGCACGTCATTGCTTCAGATGATGTGAGCTTTCCCAGAGGTTTTTGTGTGTCAGGGCAGATGCCTTAAACTGCATGTTGGGTAAGTCTATTTCATTCCTTGTGGGTATAATGAACTAAAAGAACCCGCCCAAATTAGTCTAATAAAGCTTTTGATCCACTATACATAAGCTTTTTGGCTCCTTGGAGATCTGAGGGCATTTCAAAATGTGGGTTATTTTAGCAGTCGTAAGGAAGACATTTGTGATGGAAGGTAATGGCATGATGCTTAAAACCAGTCCTGTGTTTTAAACCTATTTTAGACCTAGCAAGTCAGTGGTGCTTTAAAATGTAACAAAGGTGTTACTAAATCACTGTGCTCTTTACTTGTGCCAGACTTGCTTTTGAAGTACAGTTTTCCAGCAAGCAATTAGTTCTTTTGCTTTTAGATAGGACTGATGAAGTCATATCTGCAAAACTGTTCTGTTAATGAAAAAGCTTTTACAGAGCTTTGTTTCCTCTGCAGTCTACCGGGAGGAAGAAAAGTGTAAAGCCTTTTCAGGTAATGGGACTGGTAGACCCTCTAAATACGAGAACTAAATCTCTTGGGAAAAGTTGCATTTCATTATGCATATATTTCTTGAAATTGAATGGTGAGCATGGAATAATGCTCTTTAAGTCTCATTACTAGTTTGCTTTGGTTAAGTATTTGGGATGTCTTTGTTGTTAGATAACACTATTAGTGTGGGATGTAATGGGCAATCACAGCCTTCCTTGTGTGGAGCTCTTCAAGCTTAAAATACAAATTGTAGTATTTCTGGGGCAACCCTGCAAGTAGACTTAAAACACAGTGTTAAATCAAGCCTGAAGTCTCAGTCTGTCAATTGCCACAGAATATTGTAGGCTTCTGACACAAGCACTTAAAACATTGATTACAGTTAAAACAAGGATTTAAAATGTGTGACTTTGACTGACCTTTTGGTGACAGCATCCTTTACCCTCTGACATAGATTGGTGTCACTGTTTTATTTCAAGGTTCTCTGGGGCCCTGTTGTTATTCATTCCCCTCCCCTCTGTGGCATTTCTTTCCTCTTTACCATTCCGTGGGTGGAATTCACTTGCCTTTGCTTAGGAAACCAGTACTACTTTAAACATGCTGGAGCATGATGTCTGGCATCTAGCTGCTCCTTCAGAAGGTATGTCTCTCCCTAAGCCCTCTGTCAAATCTGCTAGCCTTCTACAAATCTCAGCTCTTTAAGGCATCCAGAGTGGCAGGACACATCTATATTTACACAAGTAAAGCCCAACCATTTTTTTATTTTTTCTGTCCAACATCTCCTCCCTTTCCCTCTTCCCTCCTCCTTTCTCCTCCCCATTTTTCGTTCCCTCCCCTTCCTGTTATTGGAAAGCCTAAATAGTCTGAAGTCTTTGAGTCCTTGACTGAAACCTCACTCCTCCCATTACATAATGTTGACCTTGGGAGGTGACTTTCCAATTAAACAGCAAATAAGTGCCTTATACTTGTACATAGTGGTAGCCATCTGAGAATGACTATTTACTGTGATTAACAGAAGATGCTATGTAAGATGGAGATCTGACTTAGACTGTGATAGAGTATCCTTTAGTCACTGGCAGCATGAAATTGTACACAATTAAAATCCAGATCATGCAAAAGTTTTTGAGATCTTATAAGTGATCATGCTTAAAATCTGATGCAGGCTTGTCTGTATGTATGGCACATTAGTTAAGTTCATGTCAGATAATCTTGTTTAATGTACCAGAATCCACAGACTGTTCTGCAGTGTCTCTCTCTGACTAGTGTGGTGGCTGTGTGATTCGTTGTGCCAAACATCACCTGTGTTTCAGGCAGTGAATTGTCACTTAGATGTGAGGAGGTGGTCAATACCAATTTCTCATGTAAACCTCAGCTCATGATGAGCTGTGCAAACAGCAGCAGAACCCGTAGCTTTTGTATAAACTGTGAATAAGTATCAGCTTGCTCAAATTGTGATAAACATATGCAGAGGAGTTACAGTATGGGTTTTATTAGAATAAGATACTCTGATAGATTAGGAAATACTTAAACTTATGAACAATTCAGAAATATGCTTTTAAACCTGCTGTGTTGAATGCTAAAATAGTATTCAGAGACTTAGGTTTTATGGGCAATATGTAGTGTAACTTTATACGCCTTTTCTGTTGTATGCCATTTTGTGTCCCTCAGTTTGCTTTTTGAAGTTTAAATTCTTGTCAAATGTACTTGGGAGTTTCAAAGGAAAATATGTAACTTCAGCAACATGCCTAAACTGTTGAGATCTCCTAGATGTTTATTAGCTGTGCATTACGTGCTTTCCAATACTGGAAATGCTCTAAGTAGAGTCATGGCTCCAGAGTCAGAGTATCTGACCTTGGGGAACACGACTCAGGTCTCCAAATCTGCAGGGTTCTTGTATAACCTTGATTCTATCATCTGTAAGTGTCCAATAATTTCCCACCTTTGAAGCATGTTGTTAGGTGGAAATGTTCATTTTAGGTGCACAGGTGTTATGGGAACAGGGTTTGTATAAAAAGAATCAGGAAACAGTCACATTCAGAGTGTAGCCCAGAGCGTGCAGTTGTGTCTGTGGTGACAAAACTTCTGTGTTGGTAGTGTCTTTGGAAACATTTGGAAATGTGCATGTAAAGGTCAGTAGAATGTATTTAACTGGAAAATAGTACAAGTGTACTACTTTTTCATAGCTTTGGCTATTGACACTAGAACAACTTAAAAGCCTCACTTTCCTGCTCAAGGACAAAAATCCAGTTAGGACAGGCAGGTGACTTTGAATAGTAAGATTTATTGAAGACAAAGATTAAATAAAGTAATTATTAGAAATCTCTGATCTTCCATTATAGCGGCAAGTTCCAGAAATATCTGAGTAAAATAGGAAATCTACAACAGGGAGAAAAATCTGCGCTTCTAATGTTCTCCTGTCATGTTTGGATATTTTTTTGGTCTTTGAAATGGCAAAAAATCTCCATTTTTCTCCTTAGTTCAGACACTTGAAAACTCAGAGCAACTCTTCTGCATTTGTGCTTGCTGGGCCAGTGAGTTCAAAATACATTTTCTAGGACGTTGCATGATCCACTACATTAATATTTAATAATTGCAAGCTACCTTTCCTTTTCTTAAACAGTATAATGCCTTCTAAGGAGGTGTAGTATAACATCACAATCTTCTGGAATAATGGTCTTGACTTATGTGGTGGGGTAAGACCGAATGTAAGCTTTTGCTTGCACTAACGTATTGCTCAACAGACCGCTTCCAAAAACTAAGCCAAGAGTTGGAATGGCTCCTTGTGGCTTAACCCTGGGCTCCATCACGTGTAACTGTTATTTGGGAAGAGAAACATCGCAATGCTGAATGTGCTCCTGTTTCTTTTTTCTCTCCCCAGCTTTATATGTGGAGCATGGTGGCATATAGTATGGGGTATCCCTTTGGTCACTTGCGGTCTTATGTTCAGGCTGTGTCCCCTCCCAGTTTCTTGTGTACCTCCAGCCTGCCTGCTGGTAGGGTGGCATGAGAAGCAGAAAAGTTTTTGACACTGTTTTCATCACAAGTCCAAAACATATCACCATGCAACCTACTGTGAAGAAATGTAGCTGTATCCCAGCCAAAACTATATATATATATATATACACGTATATATGTAGTTCTGTACATACTTTCAGTGCTGTACTATCCCCAGCCATCATTGAACAGCTATGTCAGTCTTTTTCTCTAAAAAGTGGAGTAACTCAAGTTACCTTGTTAGGATAGTCTGTCTGCAAGGCTTGATTTGTTTGGGGAGAAAAAGCTTAGTAAAAAATAATTACAAAATGCATCTTCATTGATGTAATGAAGATCCATCTTCATTACATTGGTGTTATTCTTCCCCATGTGAGTAATGATTCAACCTTCAGACCAGTCCCAGAACTCTTTTAATCAGCAATCTGCTATAATGCTGTCATGAATTTGCATGTCTGCCTTTTCTAGTGTATTCTATCCTAAAAGATAGACAATTTCTACTTGTATTCTATCAGAAAAGGCATTTGCTGACATGTCATTGGTGATATGTTGATCTTACTGATCTGATTTTGTATGTTCAGAGAAAACACAGCAGTCTTGAACTCAGGGCCATTAAGCCTACTGGAAAATTGCAAACTACGCTATTTATCTCTTGGCATAGGTGGCATGGTATTGCTGTGTGTTGTGATTTTAAGAAATTGTTCTGTTGTGTGTTGAATTTTTGGAGCTGTATGGTAGGCTTCTGATAACAGAAAAGCATACTCTAAGAGCAATGGGAATTAGAGATGTTACTGAGATCTCATTAAGCGAAATCTTCTTTACATGTTATGTTTTAGAATATCTTCATGAGACCCAGGGCGAAAGAGAAGGAAGGCCTGTTGCTTTTGATGAGAAAAGGGTGATTACCAAAGCCCACTGAAGCACTAGATTTGAGATTAGTCTTAAGAATGATTTTTAGCAGTAGGCAAACAGTGGGGAGCTCTGCAGTATTTTGTATTACTTCGAAAATATGCAGAACATTATGGCCTGAATATACAGCAAGTTGTGAATTGTTCCTGTGCATTGTATAAATTTGATTAAATCTTGCTGCTCAGAGCAGTATATAGTCCTTGCTGTTAACCAAAGAAAATAAGATGCAGTTTTCATAAGGAAACTCTGCTGTTGAGAAATAAGCAGTGCATATATTCTAAAAACAGAGGCCCCTTTGGCTGCTCTGTAGGTCAGTGTTTATCTACTCACAGCAACTCTCCTATTTTACAAAGGAGAGGGATATATCAGAAGGTGTGTGAGCTTAGTCTGTGTGCCTGTTGTCTATGCAGAAGAAATTGTCCATGCAGGCAGTGGATGTTGAGATGTTAGCCTCTGGGTATTTGACTGGCATAGTGAAGAGCAGTTGAATTGAACTGAGAAGTGGCTTAGTATTTTGGTGAACTTCCCAGAATCATACATCTTTTCCATTCATGTTACTCTTCAGTTCCTGGGCCTCATGATTAGCAGTCAAAACTTGGCCTCCCTGTTTTGTTTTGTCTTAAAATTGTCCCTATTTTGTGATTAAAAAATGAAGGAAACCTTGATTCTGCAGTGATATACACTGTTGCAAATACTTTTTTCCTATTTCTTTTTTTAAACCCGTCTCTTAGGTAAATATGTGGTAATTTCAATACTTTTAACAGTATTATAACTTGTGGTGGTGTATGTGTTGTTTATCAAGACACCGAAGCAGTGCCTAGAGATGGCTCTAGGCTGAAGTTCCAATGTCATCAACCTTTTCATAACTGTCTTACTGCGGGGGGAGAAGTAAGACCGTGATTCCTAGAAATGTGGTTAAGACAGTACAATGCCACCAAAATAAGCCGTGACTAAACACTGAGGAGCTGCACGAGTGAAGGAGAGCTGTATGCACTGGTACAGTGTATCAGTCCAAGCCAATCTCTTTTTCAATGATAGTTCCTTACTCATTCCTGAGTGCAGTAGTCATACAAGTGATTTGTTTATCTTCCTGTTTTGTTCTTTTTGATTTGTAAACCAAAACATCCAATCTATTCTCCACCATGTTTCTATAAAATTACATGGCTTGAATGCTCACTTACTGGATTGCTTGAAAGCTTTCATCTGTAGAGTTTAGCTGTTTAATTTGTATGTTCTTGGTTGTTACTTTGAATTTGGAGTTCAGCTTTGAATGCACTGTTTTTATTTTACGTTGTTTTTATTTTACTCTCTATATGTATTTACTTTGGGTGCATCAAGGATTTTGGTCAAAATCAGTATTGTAGTATATTTTATACTGCTTAAAGTATTCTTCCTATTTTCTGCTGGTTCCTGCCTGTGCATGCTCTTCCAAGACATCAGCTAGACCAAATAAAATTCCATTCATTCTTTTTTGTGTGTGTGTCTGCCATTTTGAGATAAGGTGTGGATTTAGATGGTAGAAACCACAAAGAAGAGTTTTGGCTTTTGCAAGATTTTGTTTGAATGCACTCTTTTGTATTGTTTTGTTTGCTTTCTGCTTGCACGCCCCTTTACCAGAACAATTACAATATTCTCTCCCTGCTTTTTATTCTTGGCACTGGAGAGCATAGGAATAAGAAGCATGGCAAGGACATTACCTCTGCAATTTTCAGATAAGCATCTTTTGTTCCTACAGAAATTGTATAAGTCCTGCGGACTTCTATCAACCTGAAGAAATCTGGGACTAATTGCCTGGAGCTGTTGACAGTGTGTAGTTTAGGGGTGGCTTTCTTTGGTATCTCTACTCTGGGGTTTCCATAGCAGATTTAACATGAGACAAATTCCCCAAAACTCTGGTATGTTAATGGGAATACTCTTCTGATTAATGAGATTAGTGAATAGGATAGATGTAAAAAAAAAAAGAATTAAAATCCCACCATGTTGTATGACTTTGGTTTTGTTCTGATATAAATGACTCAGCTTTTAGTGATCCTGATAGAGAATTTATGCCTTCCACCATGAGGATTTCATAAAAATGGATTGATTCTGGCAGCACAAAGTGACATTATATTATGGACAAATACATTGTTATTCTGGCAAAAGATGAATGGTATTATTAAAATGTAACAATCTAAGAAAAAGTGGGGTCAGATTCTTGGGCAGAATAGGTAAATGCATATAATACATATATACATACCTACATTTATACATATAATGAAGGGATGAGGGGGGAAAATAAACAACTGTTTAAAGAGAGAGGGAAAACTGCTGTTAAAAGATAAAATGTGTATGCATATTTCTTAAAAAAACCCTGAAATACCCTAAAACCATCTCCCCTCTAAAAAAACCCCCCTTGTTTGCTTTTGTTTTTAGAAAAACTAATGAGGCCCCTTAAGAACTATGGAATCGCATGGTGAGCATGTGTTTTAATTTAAATCAAGCTTCTTTTCAGATGTACTTGGATTGTGCTGTAAAGCTCAAGTTTTTGCTTTGTTGTTTCAGCATGTCTATGGGTTTCTTGATAGAAGAGACTGCCCCGGTTGTGTGGAGAGGGCTCATGGTAATGTCAGCTGTTGAAAAATTGTTGAGACAGGTAAGGCTTAGTTATGTATTTCTGCTTCAAAGTAATCAGTTATTTTAAAATGCATTTAAGTGATACATGAGTGTCCGTGACATTATTTCCTATGTTAGTGCTGACAATTTTTGTGTCTTGGTCTTCTTAAATTCGGGTAAGGGGAAACACTGATATTTTTGTGTTTACCTAAACCCCTCAAACAGTGCTGTTGTTCCACGCCTTTGACAACTGAATTACCCCAGTTTGCCTTCCTTCTCATTCCTTTTCAGGTGTCTTTATGCAGTTGTTTAAAAAAAAAGGCATTTTGAAGTTGCCTAAGGTTTTGAATGTATAGGTATCTATGCATATCTACAGCTGTATTCTCTTATGTGCTTGTTAATTCACCAGCACTAAGAATTCTTGAATGGCATTTGACGTGTGACAGGTACAGGAAAATCATTAGCTACAATCTCTGTGTCATGCAGATAGATTGTTAGTTAATAAGTTTTTTGGTATGTAGAAGCAGGGTGACTTCTTTATTCTCTGACAGATTTTTTGTTTCTTTTATTGTGAAGTGCTAATGAGACAAACTGCTGAAAAAAAGCATTAAGGTTGCATGTTTAGACTTTGAAGTGACCCAGATTGTTCACAGCTGACATCCACTCTTGGGATCTACTGCATACAGCCTGGAGATCACAAGGTTTCTGTGTGTCTTCTTTAAATGCCTCCAAATACTGTGCTCCTTTAATGACTGAAAAGAATAATTTTTTCCAGCCTTTTCAGCCTCTTTCCATTTTTACTGAGTTCTCCTCTAACATGGATTTTAGAATAGTGGCACTTACTGCTCTGGTCACAAAAGCCATGTGTCTGCCAAAGTTTTAGGAAGAACATCTTTGTCTAGAATTGACCTTTAAAAGTAAGGGGTATCCATGCCAGTAGCTGTAGAGACTGTTCTGACCTCTTTGTGTGCTGTGTCGCGCTTCCCTGGCTCACAAAACTAGAATGTAAAACCTTGAAGGTAGAACTAAAGTTAGCACCTGCTGTATTGACATACTCTTCCCTGGGAGCCTGAAAGCTGGCAGGCACTGCAGTGCTGTTCCTCAGTCAGTAGTATCCCCAGATGGGAAGCATGTGCCAGCATCCTTGTGGAGGGTGTGGGTGATGCTGTGTAATGAGCTCGTTGCTCCCTAGCAACCACTGCAGTTACATGCTGGCCAGCTGTGATGTGGGAATGAGACAAGTCCATTAATGCTCAGGGCATCACTGATTTCCCTGGCAGTGAAACCTAAGTTGTGAAAGAGGAAGGCCTTATGGCTAAATTTCTTCTGCCCAATGCATTTAGCTTCTGCATGATAACCAGGATAGACTTAAATCTGAGCTGGAAAAAGTTCTTTCTTTGAAGAGAAGCTCACAGATCACAGGGAAAACCAGCGGGTCTATCTGATGTACAGGTGGCTTTAAGAAAGGGAAGAATGCGTTTTCCAGACTGAGACATGCTATTTTGTTTTTAAAAGCTGTAATCTCCCTTCTGCAGTTACCAGCCAGTCAAGAACGGGTAGGACCAGTAGTTTAATGACCTTGGACACCTAAACAAGAGAGAACTGCAGCCTGTGATGATGCTTTTAAAGATACTATCATTCTATTTTATATTAGAAATAGTTGTGTGATCTCTTGGGGACTTGAAAAATTTTTCTTGTTTTCTCTTTATCAGCATGTTCTGGTTGGTCTTAGCTATTACCTTTTGTTTAACAGGATAAAGTTGCTTCCAAGAGTAAAATACTTCTGCTTGTATTTAACTTTTTAAAACCATATTGTTAAGAAATAGCTTATCTCATTAGCTGCATAGAAACCATTTAAATTAGCTCTCTAATCTAGATTTGTAGTATAATATAAGTGTAAGGAGTCCCTGTGCATTCAGATGAGCTGATAAAATACTGAGTTCTTAAAATAATTAACTCAGCCTGATAGAAAACATAGATGTTCCCAGAATTTTGCATTAAAAACACTGGTGGTATTTCAGATTTGCGTTTACTGTTAGATGGTGGACAGGTTTTTTATTTGTTTAATAGCATCAAGACTATGCAATTACTCTGTGAATAATTTTGGATGTCTGTTTCTTTTTTCTGTATGAACAAATCTGTTTGCCAGATTCTATCATGCTTCAGATACTGCAGTAAAGCATTTGAAGTGCTTAGTTTCCAAATTCTGTAATGGGAACTTGTTGACTCATAAATGTCTGTGACTGTAATGAGTGTTTAAATGCTTCTCTTACCCTTGGAACTTTTTAAAATTTATGAAATTCTTAATTTGGAAAATATATTTGTTAAATATATACATAATGCTTTTTGTATATACTTACTGCGTGTGATCTCACAATACAGGTTTCTTGAATAGTGTCAGACTGGTAGATAACAGGGAATAATAGTGAAGCCCAAAGTAGTGCTTGGTGTTTTTCTGGGAATGCATTATCTCATGAGCAAGCATGGTTTTCTGCAACACATCATATTATTCTCCTTTAGCAGATTTGGAAGGAAATGTGCCTTATAATACAAAACAGAGTAAACAGTTTAGTATACTATATTACTTACATTACCTGTATATTGATGTATGTGTATCAAATTAGTATATAAATGAAAATATATAGCATATTGATTCTATAACAAAAGAATTGTTCAATAGAAAAGAAGGAAAGCGATGATTTTAAGCTATTGAAAGAACAAGTAATATGGAAGGAAATTATTTTTCACCTGTAGTTAAAGTGAATTGCAAACAGTAATGGAACATTTGATCTTTATAAACATATTCATAACTCTTTCAGTTAAATATATCTCTAGTTTATATGTCTTGAAATTGCCCAACATTTTGTTGTGGCTGAGAAGTAACTTCTTTGTTAACATAATTAGATGTACTGTAGGCCCATTTATACTTCAGGGTGGTCTGTCACTTGTCTGGGTTTTAATTTTTATTTCCCTGTCACAGTTATCTTCATATAAAAAGTCTTTCACATCTGTTAACACTTCTTTTGAATCTTGCTTGCCTGTAGGTAAGATAGAAGAGATTTTTTTTTTTTTTAATTTAAGCTTTAAAAGATAGTTCTTTTCTCTAAAGGTATAATTAAAGTCCAGGTAAGGAAGCTTTAATAGCTCTCCAGTGTCATCCATAGCACTGGGCTTTTTCTATGCAGTTTTCACTTCACATACACTTCAGAAGCTGCCTACTTTTTTGCCTGGTCCCATTTACTTTGTTCCTTTACTCTGCGGATCTTGACTCAGTGTGGTGGTATTTGGTTTAGATTAAACAAGCTACCTCAAAGTGCATCATCGTGCTGTATTTGTTGTGGGAGTGACTTACATTAACCTTTAGGCTAAGCGCAGTAAAGGTACGATTTTTTTTTTGAGAGTCACCTAAAGCCTGTGCTTGAACAGTAATGTGTCTGAAAAGCTGTTGAAATAAGTGTCAAGTAAGCAGCTAAGAACCTTAGACATACAAAGATTATGAAAAAAAAAGACAAGGCAAGCAAAATTTGCTCTCTGATTTAAACTGCTTTTTGAACAGGGATTTCAAATAGTCATTACCACTGTCCTGTACAGTCTTTATGGTAAGTTTTCTAGCACTATTCTCTTTTCTGTCTTAGGACACCTTGACAGTTGAGTGGCAAAGGAACAATTAGAAGGGTGCAGATACAAACCTGCTGTATGTCTTGGAATATGTTGTGGCAATTATTCTGCCAAAAGGCTCTGAGAAAGGAAGTGGCACTGTGCTGACTGCCAGTTTAGTATCTGCTATAGTCATAGAAGCAATACAAATGGAGGGGGTTTCCTGTTTAGGGAATAATCAATAAAGCTTTTAGTATTAAAGATAGCAACTGTTTGTTGTACTGATCTTGAGCTCTGTCTTATTCTATGTGTGTTACCTAGTTGAACTATCAGCAGAGAAGGAAAAAATTCAATATTCTGCACACAAGTCTGCTTCTCTTTTAAAAAAATCAAATCAAAATGAGACTACAGATAAAATGCAAGTGCGTATTTTAGTATGTAATATTCTTGTATCTTTGTCATCTCAATAGATGAAGTTATATCACTACTGGAAGGAAGCAAGCATTGCCTACACAACATGGGTTATAGATACCAGCAATTCTGTTTTGTGTGAACAGTCCCATTGAAACTAGCCCAGAAATCTGCTCTTTTTTCAAGGCATAAATTTCAGGTTGATTAACACCCTTAATAGGATTTCTTACCCTGACATGACATTTTAACCTATGTTTCTGCAGGCTAGTCTGGTCTTAAGAGGCAGGACTTCTGTATTTCGTCCTTATCATAGTTTTCAAGAGTATCCAGAATATTTTGTGCATTGACAGCGTCTTTGGTATATTATGGCTATAATGTAGAGCCTCAGTGCTGCTAAGTATTTGTGAATCCAAAAGGTTCCTTTAATGTACTTGATAAGGATGAGCCCATTTTCCCAGAATGGTGATGAAGTTTTTCCTGGAATGGCTTAATTCTAATGAGTCCCTAAAATGCTCTTATTATCATCGAATTGTAATTCCTCTATCTCTTTCTTCCTGCTTATTTTAGTACCACTTTAGCCTCTGTTTTAGTCAAGGTATGTATTGAAAGAAAATTAAAATAAAACAAAGTTTTACTGGGAAGGATATAATTAGAAAGGAAGAATACAGGAAGAATGCAGGCAAATTAGCAGAAAGCAAATTAAATAAAACTTCCAGTGCGGAGCCACTGCACATCAGCAAAAGGAAATGGAGCCTTGCACTTTGATACTTGGACAGGCTTTATCCCCTGTAAATTCATGTTGTAAACCATAAATTAAGGAGAAGACGGATCAAAGTTACTTATTAGCTAACCCGGAGTTGAATCGGGCTGTAGTCTAAAAATTCAGCTTTATCCTTTAAAAAATTTGAACTCAGTTTGTGATTACTTAATCTGTACATAATTTCGAAAATTTGGCTAGCAATGAGGACTGTGTGTGCTACTTTCTTTCAAAACCAGCACCTGCCAGAGGTAGTGATGGTAGTAATTCTATGGTGGAGTGTGTGAATGTATGTATATGTACTTTGACCTTTTTTGTAGCATAATTCTCTGATGCTCAGTTGTCATACATAGGTAGTTGTAGCGTATGTATTGTTGTCACTGTGAAGAAAATTAACTCTGCTGCAGCCAGAACCAGCACACATATGTTATAGGGAATAGGGAAGATATAGACAGATGGATAAATAGTCTTTAAAATATTGAGCAGACTATGGGTTGTGAGATCTGGATTATTTCAAGAGCCTATATGAGACAGCTGCCATAAAAGCAACAGTTGTGTGAATAGAACAGTAAAAATTCATGCTTAAAGATTTGGGATTAAGGTAACTTGGAAACAGAAGTAGTATTTAATTTTTGGAAAGCAAATATTATGGAGGCTATATTGTTTTGGGTTTCTGATCAGTCTGAAGTGACTTATCTCTATAGAAATTATAGATAGTACTATTTGTGTTTGAGTGACATTACTTAATAAATTGCTTGATGCAGTTGCTACTGTTTGAGAAGTGTGTATGTAGTTACTGCTATCCTTTCTACCATTTTCGTTGGAGAGGTTGCAGGTATAGATTGGGGCCAACATTTCTTTAAATGTGGTTTATTTAGCTATATGTTAATGCTGCACTTGAGAAGGCAAAAATGGATAAGGTATTGAGAGCAAATATATTTATACCTGGTAAAATAGCTACCATGCTGCCATTGGCTGTTTTACTGTGCACATTCTAGACAGAAGAATGTTCTCTATATGGTGTCCGTAGACAGCAGTCCAATCTTGTTTGGCATGTGTGTTCGTAACACTCTTGTGTTATATCTCATAAATTCTTCAGCCTGTAAATTTTCAGCTTTGCACTGCCTTATGTGTTTGTGTGTATAAATGCATTTCTTACAAACAGAACAATGGAAGAACTGGGGGAAAACTTTCCACATTAGGAGGAGCAATGTGTATTTGATTTGAAGCAATAAACAACAAAAACATTGTCACTGAAGTAGTTAAGTACTACATCCCGAGCCATGTACCTGATTCATTAGTATTGTTCACTAAGAGTTGTCCTTTGGCTTCTGTTTGTGTCCATGTATTGTCTTTTGCCTTATATTCTTGGGACCATGGGAATTTCGTTCTGTGTTTATGCAGTATTCAGCACTGTAGTGAATTATCACTTTTTGTGAGAGATGCACAGACATACAAAGACTAGTATTTACAGCTTCCAAATAAATATAAATATTTTTATTTGATACTTTTTTATATTTATAAAACAAATTTATAAAACCTTTTCTCTTTTGACCACAATACATTCTGTGTTTCTGCTTCTCAGTGTCTGTGCATATGAGTGACATATATCTATTAAGAATGCCTGAGATCATTGTAAATGTATCACAGGCATTCACCATGAGTAGTATTCTTAAGAACCTAAATCTCTTTTGCAGATACATTTGCAATTGCTTAGCTTTTGATGGTACATGCTACTTTGCCTATATGTTCTCCAGCAAAGAGCCATCAAGGTGATACTGGGGGGTGAAGCATGTAATACACAAAGACACTGAGGAACTGGGTTTGTTTTGAGACAGTTAAAGGGAGATACGAACTGCTGTCTTGAACTACCTAATGGATACATACAGAGAAGATGAAAGTAGATTATTTGTGGACATGCACATTAATAGCACAAGAGGTAATGAGTGTACATTGCAATATATAGTAAGAAATGTGAGGGGGTGTTGGTGGTTTTTTTTTTATAGTTGAAACAATTGCATGTCAGAACAGGTTGCCAGGAGAGATTCTCAAAATTCTTTTTTGAAAGATATTAAGGACTCAGCTCGGCAGGAATCTGAGTAACCTGCTCTAAGTTGTTCCTGCATTGTGCAGACAGAGGTCCCCGAGGTCCTTCAAACCTAAGTTGTTCTGTGAATCTGGGATTAGTTCTAAAATTGGCATTCCACTGCCTATTTGACTATCGGTCTGTAACTCCATTAAAGGTCAGAGCAAAGAAAATGGTTCTGCCTATCACAGAAATCATTGGTTAGAGCATTCAGTCAAAACCTAAACTGAGTGTAGGTGTCTCTCTAATGTGACTGCCTTAATCACTAAGTGAGGGAGTCATACAATTAAGTGTTGCAGTCAAATGAGCAAGTTTCAACATAATGACTGAGACCACCCTTTCCTCAGTAGCATTTCTGGTCTCTTTAGACTGTAAAGGTACTGAGGTGGTGACATAAAAGTCAAACCCAAATAAGCCTTATCTCTTGAATGAGCATCCTTAATATGAACCATGAAAAAAATAGAAGAAATAAATTTTTTGTTTCCCTATCATACCTCTTGTTTTTATAGAAGTACCTTGATCTAGGAGAGGTTTGAAGCATGCATTGATGTGCTCTCAGGCACCTAAGAATTGCGTAGGGATGGCATAAAGAAGTTTTGCTGGAAACTTCTGGCAATTTTTTTGCATTAACTTTTTTTGCATAAACTTTAGTAGTTTACTGTCTAGGAGGCAAGCCTCTATGAAATTCAGACTAAGAGATCTGGCCATCTGGTCATTCTCTGTAGTGCATGGAGAAGCATACGTTGACTTTGATTGTTTGCTTGTTTAATCTTGCCATCAGGGTCAGCCCTGTGTAATTTAAAGTCTAATTGGACAAAGAAAAATTCAAAGATAGTAACAAAATTAATCTTAAAAAAACAAGTAGACTAAATCTTCTATGTCAAATTTTTTTAGATGAAAGGCAAGCAGGAATGAGTGCAGGAGTGGACCCTGGAGACGTGAATTGAAGGCTACCATGTTTTTAAGTGTTTTCTAAACAGGAATACTGGTGGTATTCATTTATAAGGAAAATTTCAAAATGTGGACTACAGAGAAACCTAATGCCACTCTTCTATTTTTTTTTCCACTAGTAAAGGGGTCTGTTCTTTCTTTCTGGTTGCTGCAGGTTAGGTGCAAAAAGGGATGTTGGTATTCCTGCTCAGAATATTGCAGTGCCTCAGCGGTTGGTGCCCTGCCTGCAGGAATGGAAATTTAAACCAAAGCTTAGCTTGGAGCTACTGCATACCTGGGGTGGTGGGAATACATAACTTGTCATTCCCAGTGGTACTATTTGAGGCATTATTTTCCCCTCCTGGATTTATCTCCATACTCTTTGGCAGTGTCTGAAGATAATAGGTACAAACCTTGGATTTTAAGGATAGCAAAAACTTGTCATCCTTTAGATCCATTTCTTAAACAAATTGGCAGAAAGTACCTCTTTTGCTGTGTTTTGTCACTTACATGGTAAATGTCGAAAATGAAATTATTATTAGGGTGGGCAAAAAAGTGTCTTACTACTACAAAATTAGTGAGGCAGTATTGGTGGATGAGAGGGAGTCGTGAAATGGGATTTAGCTGAGAATGGCACATATTGGGTCAGGAGGAAGACAATAACAATTTGATGGCTCTGATTTTTTTTGTAGCTATGTTTTAAGAGAATTCAAAGGATGCCCAGAATAGTAGTAGTGAATCAATGCTGAAAATTATTCTTATTGTAAATGTAAAGAGCAAGTGAAGAAGGAGCACTGCTGTGAAGCCAGATGATTTTTTTTTGGGTGGATTTTATTTTTAACACTGTTTGGTTTAGGAAGGGGACTCTGTCAAGAAATGAAGGCATTTAACTTGCATTATGGCACTAAATTTTCAAGACAGGAAAAGAGTGAGATGGTGCAATGGGAAATTTTAGCAAAAGGGGTAAGAAACATAAATAGCTCTTTGTTTCTCAAACTTTTGTAATCTTTTCATGTTCTAGTACAAATGTAAGAGTCTATGCACACTTGTTTATGTATCAACAGAAGGTATGTACCAGAAATGTATATGCTTAGTGCAGATTAATACTGTTTTCCTCTATGTTCTGTGTTTTGGCAAATATCCATCCGTTTTAGGATATTTGCTAATTTCAAAACTGACATGTGTTTCACAATATTCATGTGTTTATCCAATTTATCTCCAAGTAATTGAGGCAGATAGTCAGTAGCAGATATTTACAGTTTACATTTCATAGAACTAAACAAAGCTGCTCTATGTATATGCTTATATTATAAACTACAAAGACATGTTTATATTTGCAGTGCATAATTCTAAACTACAGTAGTCTTACTTACAGTGTCACTACAGTGAAAAATTTCCCAGCTTTTCCACAATTACAAAAATATTTCTTCTGTTTGTTTCTTCTGTTTTGAGATGCCTCCGCTTGAGGTGGACATAGAGATGGTTAGTTCAGGCTAAAGTCTGCCACCTTATAGTTTTGGAAAAAGAAAAAAACCAGGTGAGGCATCATTGTTAATCAAAGAAATAAGAGCAGTTGCGTCCTTAGGGAGTTGGAAAGCTTTTTTTATTTTAATTTTTTGATCTAGAGTATGAGAATGAAGAGATCCAGACATTTCGTCCCTCAACATAAGATCATTGGTATTATGTATGTGTTCTATTTAGAAATGTCCTCTGCTATTGGAGGTGTTTTGAAAAGAGAAACAACACTCAGTAATACTGACTGAACTGCCAGTGCTAAAACTGCAGTAGGATATGCCACTAAGACTGCATCTACAGCTGGCAGATGGTAAACTATAACTGAATGCTTGTGAGATTTTTCTTAAGTCTTTAATAAGCTTTCTTTTAAATCAAGGAAGGTCAAGTTTCATTCCCTTGTTTTGTCACTGAAATTAAGAAACCTGTTTCAAGGGCGAGATAAGATGACCCATTCATACCTTACAAAAGAATTAGTAAAAATTCTTATACTCATTTTTTATTAAATGTATTTTGCAAAAACTAAAGGATAAATAAACTAGTTTCTTCTCCTTCAGAACTGACTTAAATCAATGGAAATCTCTACACTAATTTCTACACCATGCTTCAGCTGTGATGTTGGTGTTTAGAAAAGCCTGCTACAGGAATTTGTAGAATCATCATTAATTTGCTCATATGTTAATAATCACCTTGAAAGGTCCTGTCTGTCCTGAGAGAACTGCCTTAACCAGTCCCAATCAGTATGTACATATTTAAAGGAAATGATTGTACTTCCTGGAGATCAGAAGCTGAACGTTGATACAGAGATGTACTGTAGCCAGAAGTGTGGGAGATGGCAGAAAGCTTTCTTTCCACTCCTCTGTCCCCCAGTTAGAGTACTTCTATTGTCACCCTTTGTCTTGAGTGTTCCTGTATGTTTTGGGGTGGGTGTGACTGAACGAATATGGGCTTGATTCTTTTTGTTTCTAGCTGAAGCTACAGAACCTGTTCTCTGGACTTTCTTCCCTTAATTAAGCAGGATCCATACAGCTCCCTGTTGCTTTATTGGCTCACATTAGCAGCTGATTTGAAAAGGGATTATAGTTGCTGAAAGCAATTGACAATCATAGAAAGAAGTGTTAAGAAAACCAGAAAAACCCAAAAACATTAGCCAACACTTACGGCTGAACTGGAAGTATTTGTAGTAAATGTATTTTAAATGTCTTTAAGGATTAAAAAAAAAGCCTAACAGCGTAGTGAGAATGTATTTACAGCAAACATTTCTTGGCCTGGTTCCTCAGCTGTCATAGTTATGACTGTGCAGTTATTGCTGCTGTGGGAACAGGCTGTGAGAGTGTTTTCTTTGCTCTGCTTCCAGTAGTCTCATCTCTTGTGCACATTACACACGTATGCAAATGTCTCCTCTCCTTTGCATAAAACAAATGCAGAACATGCAACTGTTTTGCTGGATTTGTTGACTAGACAGGAAGAAATGGCAGAGAGTTCATGGTGTCTCAAAATGGCTGTGCTGGGGTTAGATTTTTTTTTTACTCAAGGTTTTAAAGGAAAGTGTTCTGAGGTTTAAGATTTCTCTGCAGCAAAGTTCAGAACTTTGTGCCTAAATGGCATCCAGCATCATTCTTGGAAAGAGGTAGTGATTTAAGCATGATTTGAAGTGTTTGCTAAACAGGAATACTGGTGGTAAAGGAGCGAGGGAAAGAAGGCACTGCTTGTTTTCTTTCCTAAATGAAACTTCCATTATTTACGTAAACTTTTTCAAAAAAATAGGAGACACCTAATGCTACTCTTCTACTTTCTTTGTTCTCCTCCGCTAGTAAGAGGGTTTGTTCTTTGTTTCTAGCTGTTGTAGGTTAGATGCAGAAAGGGACATGGGCTGTGCTGTGCTGTGCCGAAGAGGCTGGTGTCCGGCCTGCAGGAATGGAGAGTTAAACCAAAGCTTCGCCTGGAGCCACTGCATACCTGGAGAATACATCACTTGTCATTCTGTGTGGTAGTGAGGGGTTACTTTGCCCTCCTGAAGGTACCTTCAGACTCTTTGGCAGTGCCTTAGAAGAATAGGTGATGTATCTTGGAGTGCTGAAGTTTAGAGCTTGGTGTGGAATAAGTGGAAATTAATGGTGTAAGTCAGTGGGAGTAGGTTTGCCAAGTGGAATTAAGTGGTACTGAAGATGTTGAACGAGAGGGCTATAAGGAAAAGCCTGTGGGCTGTCTCACTTTCTGTATCTGTCCTGGATTTCAGCACCTAAATGTAACCTTATTGGACAGCTGTGTAGAGTGAAAATTTAAAGCCAAAACTGAGCATCTTCTGTTAAGCGCCAAGATCCTTCTTTCAGTTGAACTCCACAGGCTTATCCTCTGTTCATAATAAGAGCCTTGGAAGCCTGAACATGAGAGATGCAAGTTTGGTTACGTTACCAGTTTAGCATTTAGGGCTGTATTACATGCTCACTCACCCAAGAGAGTGCCCTGCAATCACATACAGCAGTCATAACCCTCTGCTCTACAGCTAGAGATGCAAGATTCCTGAGGGCAGGACTAGACGCATGAAGGGGGAGCATGACCAGATCTGTGCAGGAAATTCAGTTAACCTGAAGCTTTAGCTTTCCAGGTGAATACCTCAGCTGGCCTTGTATAGGGTCATGGTAGTTTCTGTGGCCTTTGCATTCTTGCTTACATAGTTTTATCCAGGTAAATGCCACCTGCCTGGGAAATTAAAACTGACATCTTCCCATTCATAGATATGTTCTCTCATGTGTCTAACTGTGATATTAAGCAGTTGCTATTACAAGAGCAGAACCACAGGCTTTGAGATTTTGGTTTTGGTTTGATTCTTTTCTTTTTTAATGGTCACGTGTGCTCAGCTTTGTGTTGAGTTCAGTGTTTCCAGTGGCAGGTGCATTTAGAGAGTGCCTGCTAGATTGGGCTTGTAAGACTTGCTTTTTTTCCGCAAATGTGTGTGTAATTAATGGATCCCAAATGGGCTTCAGGTTGAAATTTTATGCTCAATGGAGATTTTTTATTTCCTTTCCTAAACAGTCGAGATCTTTGGTGGAATGTGTAGGTGGAGCTCAACAGAGCTGCTTTTTGAGCATGGTTTTTTTCCCCCATTTTTCAGCCTTTCTTTTTCATCTTTTTGATCGAAACAAAAGTGGAACCTTGCTACCTCTGAATATTGATTCTACTTTGACACACTGTTTAGCATTACACATTAATTTTACTTACTAAACAACTTTGAATGTAACTGTATAAACAGCTTTTAAAAATTAATATTGAATTAATATATGTTAAACTGATTGCACAGAGTTGTTTCTTTTCTTTTTAATAATCCAGCTTGCATTCTGTCTGTTGGAAGCTGACAGATTGATCCTTCACTCAAACCATCTTCCCATATCTCTTTTGCTCCCAGAAAATAACTGCAGGTATCCAAGAATAGCAGCAGGTTTTGTACTAGTATTCTTTGTAGAAAGTGATTATTTCTCACATCCCAAGTGATTGACACAAACATAAAGTAATTGTGCTTAAGGTACCAGAGATTAGTGTCGTGTGGCTTTTTTTTCCCCTCCCCCTCCCTAACAATGAAGAAGCTGCTTTTTTGTACTGTTTATGAAGCTGTAGAAGATGTTTCACTTCTTAGCGTGTTAGCTCTTTCAGTAGTATCTTTTAAAAGAAAAATTATGTTCTCCTAGAAGAATGCTGCCTTTGGAATACAGTTCCTACTATGCAACTAAAGTGGACATTTAAAATTCTTTTTCTGCTAGATTTTTTATTCTGTATAAAAACCATTAAATAAGAACTGAAGCTAAAGAAAAAGCTAGGAAGTGAATAAAAATATGAAGATTCTCCATTGCTTGATGGTAATCACTGGATGTCCCTGAAACTCACAGTATCAGCACCTTCAGCAAATTATTTTAATTAGGTTTAGAATACAAGGAACACTTTTATTGTTGTAGATTCCTAACTGAGGACACTGGTGAATGCAGAAGCATGGTTCTGTGGGCACAGCAATTATTTTGGCAATCTATAATTGGTTCTTTCACAGATTATCTGTTGTCTGATTGATAGTAAATGCTCTTAGTACTCTAGGGATATGACATTCAGCACATCTTTAAATTGTGGCTGTGGTATGTGTGTGACTGCAAAATGTGTATTGTTTTAAAATTTGCTTTCATTTTTACATCTCGTCTGTGTCTTTAATGTCCTTTCTGTGTTCTATTATTTGTAAGGACAATGTATATGCAATTTTTCTTGCTCCTTTCTGATGTAAAGGCAGTTTTTTTGACAGAGAACATATACCAACTTGCAATCGCAGTCCCATGGTCATGAATCTGCTCTGTTCACTCTCACATGTACCCTTCCTTACATTCTTTTCTCACACTCTCTCATATTCTTCAGTCTTCCTGAAGAGTTGAAAGGTTCTATATTTTGTGCAGCCTTATTGTAACTCTTGTTGGAAGTATTGATTGTTTTGCTTTGAGATAATTAAAGCAGACTCTCCAACACTGGTTTTATTTGCAAGGGCTGAATTTTTTGAATTCTGTGACTGAGGAAGATATATTTGTGAATTTAAGTACAGAAATTTTGGAGGACAAATTTTAATCCATATTTGTGAAAAACAGGTTGTTTAAAAAAAAGAAAACCAGCATTTTATTATTTAAAATTCATGTTTCAACTCAAGGCTAGTTACTTTAAACTCTCACCAGACAGAAAATTATGTTCTTTATTGAGATTTACTGTCTTTTGGCCTCTGTTCAGCTGTCTACATCTAACTGATTCTATTTGAGTTTTTATGTTGCACTGTTTATGGTGATATTGGAGGGTTTTCTTCAGCAGAGTTTTAAGTGACTTGAATAACACCTATGATGTTACTTTCTTCTGTAATCCTTTTTTAGGTGGCTTTAGACTGGCTTCTGCAGAAGTTCCCTTTTCTGTACAAAAAAGCATTATACATTGTAGTTGAGAAAGAATTTTCTGACATTTTTAATCTAATGATTTTTAGTTTAAGTGCTGATTTAAGATCATTGTTTCAGAGGTGGTCATGAAGTGGTACCTATAATAGTCTGTCGGTACCTCAGTAAGGAATTTATAAATTTTTTTTCTTGTACCAGAAAATGAACTGAACATTAAGGAAGTTCAATAACTTACAAAGCAGTTTAGAAACATTCATTTCCATTGCACAACTTAAACATTCAGTCTTAAATTATATATCAGCTTTCAACATAATTACAGAATTGTAGGCTGAAATACATATGGGCAGTGGTCTTATTAAGCTTCTCCCTTTTGGTATTTGTTGCCAACACTTGTAATATTTCCTTCTATTGTTATTGTAGGGGAAATCTGGTTCAGACAGCTTATATAAATTTTATGAGCTTAAGTTGACTCCTGATAATACTGCCTTAAAAATGTGGTGTTGGCTTTGGATTTGATAGCTAGACAATGATTTTACCTTTGTGTATGAGTAAGGAGAACTCAGAATTTGTAGTTTAGGTGATGTGTTTAACGTAGCTGTATCAACGTGGTGATTAGTTTAATTAGAAGATGTGACACTAGCCCAGTTTCTTCTGATTTGTTTACCTTTATGTTACCTAACTTTTGTGCTTAGTTTTATTGCAGAAAGACATAGGAATAGACACTTGCTTATTCCATATTTATTTTCCTGATGTCATGATTCAGAAGCTGAACTACAGGCAGTTCTGTATTGTAGAACCTGGAAAAAAAAAGATGGTGTATTTCTGAAGAAAAGTTTCTGCAAATTTTGTATTGCATAATTTGTGGTTCAAGGGTAGAGAGAGCAGCAGACCAATGATCAGTTTCAAGACTGCATAATAGAAGTTTGCTTTCCAGACTGTCATCCTTTAGGGAAAAAATCCCTGGGAAATGGGAATCCCAGCTCACAAAAGCTCTTTGTAGTAACAGCTTGAACCTGGAGGAAGAGCCTTTTATACATGGTAGTGCTGATAGTCTTCATCAGAATTACTCCTTTTCAGTCATCCGCAGAGATCATCTCCAGGCTCTTATGGACATTCCAGACTGCCCCACAGCTGGGTTCCATCTGCCATTCAAGCTGACACGATGTTGACTGGGCTTCCTGAAGAAGCTTGGTGTTGAGTGCCTTCCCTCCATCTCCTGGAACACCCCACAGAGAATAACCTCTTTATTGCTGCCTTCTGGAAAGTGTTTAGTTTTGTTGGTTGTACAAATGAAGGTCACAGAAACTTCAGGTTACTGTATTTGCCTTCAATTCTTAACATTATTAAAAGCCGTCAGGGAGGAAGAGGAGGAGGCCAGTTTCTGTTTTGGTTGTTGAATTGAACAGGACTCTGGCATTCTTCCTAGGCACTTATTTCTAAAAGTTACTCTTAACCTATATTGAGAAAGACTAGGAGAATTTCCTTTTCCTTGTGGATGTCTTTGTAGCAAACTGTTTTTATGCTTCACCTCAATTTCTCTCTGAATTTGGCAGAACAGACTGCTCAGAAATACCTTAGAGGGAATTTGAAGTGTTGCAGTGCATCTGTTTTTCATGGTGTTACATTGCAAGGCTTTGAGATTGGTTAAGCATCAGAGGACAAGTTAAAGGGGCAGTTGTGTTTATTCAGAAAGTGTCGAGTTGTGTTAAGCACTGTGGCATATCCTGTTATGATATTAAATAGGAGAAAGTTTCCATAGGGGCTAAAAATCTTTCAGTTTATGTCTGGGGAATGTCTTCTTTCTTTATCAAATACTTCTGAAAATGCATTAAAAATTTTGATTAAAATGCTGTGTTTCATTGTATTATTCCTAAGTTATCTGTTTTCGTACACTGTGAAACTACTTACTGGTTTTTAATGTCTGTGTGTGTCTAAACAGCATCTTGTAAGTAATTTTTCAATGAAGTATTATTTCGGTACATGTTTTATGTTAAAATACATGGTTTTTATTTTAAATACATGTTTTATCTTAACACATAACGACATGTGAACAGGTATATAAATCTTCATTTAAGAACGTAATTTCTCACCTTTACTTTGTTCAGCTGCTTGCCTGGATTAAATCATTAATATACACACAAAGTACTTAGGAGAGGAGGATGAATCTGGCAGGAATAGACTTCTGCCTGCAGTGTAGCTCTTGCTGTTTTTCTGATCCTGGTGTTCAGAGTTTGGCTGGCTGCTGCCAAGTCTGCACCTGCATAATGCTTGATTGTAACTCTGCATGTAACTCTGCATCCTCCTCTTAATAAGAACAAGTAAATAATATCTTCTGTTATTTACCAAACAACCAAACATGAGGATTACTTCAAAGTCATAAGTAGCAATCCCTCATCTGTTCTAATGCTCTATCATTTCTGCCTCATGCACAGAGGATGCTGAGGCTTCATTCCTCAGCAGAAATGTCATCTGTATCTATGTGTTCTACCTTGGGTTTAACTTGCTATTTAGAACCCATACTCAAAATTCGTATCTGGTATTTTGATTATGGATTGTCACATAAGCAGAATGATTGATTAAAGTAATTTACATAGAAGCATTCCTGGTGTTTCTGAGAAAGGGAAAATACACAGAAACACATGGCACTTAATTACATTGCTTAACAATAAATGCCAAGTTAAGCCTTTTTTAAAAAGGATGAATACTGTGCTTAAGGAAAATGCAATTACCTTTCTATGCTTTGAAATGTTTTACACACTGTATACATTAGAGGGGCAAAGACATTAACACCTCTGTACATGCAAAGGTGCTGACAGATTTCAGATGCTACAAGGCAGGCTTTTGTAGCTGCTGTCTGCCTATTGCTTGCAAAGGGAACTCTCTGAGCTCATTTTCTTGTGTGAAACCGCATTTGCATACAGACACACTTCTTGGAACTCATTGAGAACATGAGGACAGTGGTCCTGATTTGGTAAATTGTTGCATATAAACAGGATTTGCATTCAAATTAGTGTGTTACATCACAGCCTGATTATATGTTCAATTTTATTAATGTTGAATGAATGGCAGTAGTAGATTTCAACAAGCCACTCCTGATTTTATGTTCCAGTTCTAAATTTAATTAAAAATGTCTTTCCCCTCTTTCTTTCTGCTGTGTTGAAATTTAGTAACAGACCTGGAATTTCTTCTCCCATTAAATAAAGTGTACACTTCTATAACAAATTATCCAAATTACATTCAATAATGTGTTTAATAAAGGATTTTCATACTGCTGTACTCCTGTGGGATGGTAATGGAGGAGGAACTGAACGTCATCCAATCCTTGCAGAATAGAATCAAATAAGAGGACAGTGAGAAATGGGGTTACGTGCAGCATTCCCCAGCCCAAGTCTGAGCAAACCTATATAGTAGTCTAGACACTACTGCTCACTACTAGGCAAATACTCTAGCTCAGTTCTTTCCAGAAATTATGGCTATATCATTTTGGTGCAGCTCTCCCTTCTTGCCCTGAATTACAAATGAAAAAGAGGAAAATGAAATCGTGACAATAACTACTTGACTACATTCAAAATTAAAAGCAAGGTTGGTTTTAATTAGGAGTGGTTTTCCAATATGGTTTGCCACCTGACTTTCTTTTCACCAGTTCAGCACCACAGCAGTGGCATGACTCAAGAGAGGTTTGTGGAGGGTAGTTCCTTTATATATTCAGTACTTACAGACCTTGGCATCTTTGCTGTGGCTTTTTCTGAACTTGTGGGACAAAAGCCTGTCTTCCTCCTATTCTACACAGTGGTAAGATGTCCTCTCCACTGCTGCTGGGATGGTGTAGCTTCTCCGTTTTTCTGTGCTCATATTTGTAAGTATTATAACAGAGCACACTTAATTTGATAGACAGCGCATTTCTTTTTCTTTTCAATCTGTGAATTTGAAGAAAATTTGTGAAATAAGATGTTTACAGTACCCTAAATTAAATAAAGCGTTATAATTTAATTACACTATGTGTTAACAGAGTATTTTTCCTGTTGCCTAGCAATGAGATTTACCATGAGCTTCACCATGTGCTTAAGATTCCTTTATTAGCTTCATTTTTTAAAGGTTTACAACTTTATTAAGAAATCATTAAAAATCATTATTTATAGGACCATCCAGAAAGTGCATGTTTGATGTTACGGGATCACTTACTCAGGAAGCTTGAGGCAGATTTCTGTACCCTTTTTTCCCTGCTACTATATGGGGTAAATTTCGACAGTAACTTCTTGAGCAAAAATTTGTGTATCCCCACAAATCTGAATGCCTAGGAAAGGCTTTGAGCCCCTGGCATTTGCAGTCGCCTCCAGCAGCGTTGCACAACTGTTATGCTTGGTATGTTGGACGATCACGTGGAACTTGATGAAGGAGACTAGTGCTTGAAGAGGTTGGAGGAGCAAAACATCTGGTAAGGCTGAAAAGAAAAGCTCTAGGTCAAGCCCAGAAAGTCACTTTGGTACACAGGAGGAGCTAGCTTATAGTTAGCGCTGGCAACTATATGGAAAACCAGACAGTTTTTAGCTTGAGGAGAAAATATTTTTCATTCCAGTTACCGATAAGGGTGGGATTTGGGTTGTTTTGTACTACTCCATAAGGCAGTGGTGTACCTAGAAGGACTTGAATTTGAGCTCCTGGAGAAAACGGCTGAAAATCACTAAATATCCAAGGGTTTTTTCAAATAATATATCCAAGAACCAAGAGTTTTTGGCAGACAAAGTGATTAGAAAGTGTATCAGAATGATGGTAGTGCTATGCCACTCATAGATGTGTTTCCAGACTGCATCTTGCTGCAAGGCAGAAAGCAAAAAAACAGTTTATTCATTCTATTCTGTAGAAGCATTTAAGGAAGGAGAATATTATTACTGGAATTGTATTATATATAATTGTATTATATATAATATAATATAAATATATAATTGTATTATATATTATATATCATATATATATATATATATGAACTTAACAAAAGATGCCAGGATCAGCCTTCATGAAGACTTGGGAGGGGGGAGATGTTTTGAATTAATCCATTAATCCTTTCTGAAAACTAAAACTGCCTATGCCTATCTAGCATTTCAGAATGGTTGTGATTATTATGAAAGATGCGGGTTTTGCATATTGAGATTTATACGTGTTACTTACGGAAGATCTCTGTGTTCAGTTGCAAATCTTCAAGGAATGTGGCTTTATTAATATTGTAAACTACTACATCTATATCATTTCAATCTTTCACTTTTATTACGGTTGATTTTTAATTAAGAAACATAGAAATTTGAAGTTCATGCCTTCATGTGAGCAAAGTAGTTTTTACTGGGCAAGGAGGCATTCATCAGCACTGGCATTTATCTAGTGAATAACTAAGCAAGATTAGTTAAGAAAACCAAACTAAAAAACAGACTTTTTTCCAGATAAAATGGCTTTCCTACCCATAATTGTTTCAGTATGTATATTTTTGCACAGATACGTAGTTTTTCTTCGGGGTTATATAGTCTCAATATGATTATGAATGTAACTGGTTTTAGAAATCTGCTAGATTTATGTCAATTTTGTTGACAAAATATAGATATTACAGATGATACAGATCAATATCAAATGTGAAAAAGTGCAGTGTTTTCTGTGGTTAATGTAAGTGGCATTTCTTGTTTAGCTAGACTGTCTTAGGCACCATTTAGTGGTCCTGCAGCTTTTGTATAGAAAATGAGAAAAGGGAGGCGTGCTTGGAAGTCCCTAATTTAGACATGTAAAGTTAGAATTTTCAGCTAACTTTTACCACCGCTGTTCTCTCATAAGTGCTCTGAAGTCTTCCTTCTTCATTAGTCTGCCTTGGAAAGAGAAAAATTCCATTTCTCGCTGGAGTGCATAGTGGATTAGTGATCTGGATTTCGCATGGCATGTGCTTCCCTTGAAGGTCATCATCCACAGAAGAACTGAATGAAAATGGATGAGTGTTCCCTTGACAGGGTCTAGTATGACAGTAACTAGGGGACTGGCAAAGTGTTGATTATTTTTTGCTGTTAAAATGACACTTGAGGAAATGTGTAAAATACAATGCTTTAGCTTGGCATTTTCCTGTTTTAAAGTGGCTCATACAACTGTATCTTGTATATGTTGTATCAATCAGAAACATACCATATAATTCCAGTATATTTGTTGCGAAATGTTTAGATAAGGTATAGGTAGGCTGTCCATTATATAGAGTAGGGCTAGGATCATTTCTGTTCTCATTAAGAGAACATTTCTCTCTGTGCACCGTGGTCTAGGGAGAGTTTTTGGCTTTCCTTGAAATCTGTCCTAGTAAAAAAGGGTAAGTAATCTCAGTGTTCTCATGTTGGAGTCTAAGATCTTTAATGGTTGCTCTCATCTGATGTCTAGCAAAAGTTTAATATTTCTTTATTTTGTGATGTTAAGAATGTTGTAAGTCTGTATAATTATACCTGGTGATTTTAATTTAACAAATCTAGGGTGTTTTGTTTCTTTATTTTTCTTTTCTCCCAACACCTCTTTTTCATAGAGAAAAATCCAGGACTGATAGCTCTAACTTCATAACAACAAAACAGGGGAAAAAAAGCCTAAATTTGTATGTAGCAAATAAGCTAGTAAATAAACTGTGTAGTTTCACAAGTGGTAAGAAGGAAGCAAAAGTAGTCTTAAATTAATAGAAGCAACTCCTGAGTGATATTTGCTGCACAAACCCCTGATTTTTAGCCTGAGTTTTACCTAATATTTGCTTCTAAGCCATGATTAAGCAGCTGCAAAGTAAAAGTCTTAAGTTATTTCTAATTTTTGGGGGGAAATAATTAAATAAGAATTATGCCAGTTAAGTTAATGATAAAGTTGCACTCTTAGTTTGCAATAATCAGCAAAGATTGTGTCTCAGGAAAATAATGTCTTGATCCCATGCTGAAAGTGTGACTGAGAGGACATCTCAGTATCATTCTTTTAGGTGTCCTTGGTTCACTTGTTTGCATTATAAGAAACAAGGATTGCACTAAAACATGAAGGGCCTTAAATAGAAACACATAAATCTCCACATACATTTATATTGTTGTCTTCTAGGTTGACTGGGGTCAACTGGACTATTTAGTAATTGACATGCCACCTGGGACTGGAGATGTACAGCTGTCAGTATCACAGAATATTCCAATTGCAGGTATGTGTATTTCTTGACTGTTTCAGAGATTCGAAGTTAATTAAGTTTGGTAGCTTTGGAAAAATCTTGTTTTAAAACACCAGTCCAAAATTATTTTAATTTTTTCCAGCATGCTAAGAAATTGCTTTATCAGTTATATGGGGCTGGAAACATTATCAGTGATTTTTAATATGTTAGCATTACAGTTGTGTTTTTCTTTTAATCTAAGTTTGGAAAAGATTGAGAAGTCAATTGTAACTCTTGAAGGAAATATAGTCTTGCCAAAAACTGCTAAGTTTTGTAGTAGAAAACAATTCTCTTGTCTGTACATAGTAAAGCTAATACAATAAAATAGTTTGATTTCATTGCTTTTTAGTTAGACAGTGAAAATGCTGTTAATTCACAACATTTATTTAGATAAAGTATTTGGCACGATCATATGCTAATGCATTCTTTTTCCTTTTGTGTTATCAATTTTACTTTTTGTAGTGGATTTAGGCTTTGATGAAACAATCTTGCCATATGCAGGCTGCCCTCTAATCTCATTGGTTTCAGCAAGACTTAGAAATTCCACTTCTGAAAGAATGCGCAAGCATCTCACGAGGTCTAAAAGGCTGTAATGATTTATTACCTGTCTGACATGCTTCAACAGAAGCAATTGTCAATAACCAACATAAAAAATGTTAGGAACTCAATGGTGAAAGAGCAAAAGCAATCCTTACAGTCCCAGGACCAATTTAATAATTGCTATGGCTCTTCACCAGGAGGGGAGTCCATGGGATCTCCATTCTTGGTAGTTGTCCAGATCGTACTAGATAAATCCCTACCTGGCCTTACCTAATGTTGCCAGCAGAAGACCTCCAGAGACCTTTTTTGACTAACAGTTTTGTGAGTCCAAGTTATGAAAGAGTCAGTAGGACTGCTTGCTCCAGTTTTAATGGGATCAGACAGGTATGTTGATACAAACCTGAAATGGTAGCATTTTGTGTTGCACTTGCTCTTTTCTGAGTGCAGACTGATTCATGTGCACAGGCCCTGGTTCCCTCCAGCACTCCTTTGTCTCTGCACTTCAGTGGCAGTCACACACTGAAGTGAATCTACTAAATATTAAATTCGTAGAACTGTTTCACTTACATGTAGAACTCTTACCAGACTGTCTGTAAGTTTAGTTAATAAAGAACTGTTTATCTCTAAGACTTCATAAGACAGGATTAAAGAGTTACCTTAAGATATAGGTAGGAGATGGGCCCCTCTATAAGAAGACAACAGCTAACGGATTTTGGGATACATCCTACTTTCATAGCAGAAACATTAGCAGGACAGTGATGACTATAGATTTGAAAGTAGCCCTTTAACAAAATCAGGCATTTTCTTTAATACAGTCATGTCTCAACTTCAATCAGATGAACATGATAATCACAGTTATATATAAATATATATATTTAGATATATATATTTAGTACACAAATTTTTTGACAAATTAATGTCAAGTCTGTGTGAAGATCTCATAACCTTCAATGATGTCAAGTTCAGAAAAACTTAAAGGTTTTGACATATAAAACTTAAATGTTCAGAAACATGCTAACTCAGCCATAACATTATTGCCCCGAAATTATTAATAATCATGGGAGGTTCTTTCTGCTGCCTGTGATTGCGTTGAGTGATGGAAGAGAGCAAACCAACAGAGTTGTAATGAAAAATACAATGATTTTTTTCCCAGAAGAAGTAAAAGAGGAGGCTTCTAGTGCCTCACCTTATCAATGACCTGGAGCACGTGATAAAAAGCAAACTGTTCATACTAATTTTCTTAGATACAGTGCTTAGTAGGTTACATGTGTCTGTAGCAAAGCAGGAGGGCCTTTTACTCCCAGGGTTTTAAGCAATGACGTGAAACATGACCGTGGCACAGAAGTTTTTTGTAAGGTCGGATAATTGAATCATGTACATCAGGGCAGTAAAATTATGCAATTAAAAAGCTGTGGCTTTATTAGGGGCTTTTTTAAGTACAATGGGTATTGATAATTTCTGTTTACTACAACGCACCTAAGTGTCCTGGTTTAACATAAGAAAGGTCCTTAGACTCTTGATTTTCAAGGGATTGTTGTGCCCTTTCCCCACAGAATGCTGCACTGCTTTCAGAAGTGTGAGTGGTTATGGTGGTGCACTGCGTCCTCTGGGACAGAGAGGTGATGGAAATTACTTTAATCCTGTATTTCTTCTAAATTTTGGTGATGTCTGATTTTTATTTGAATTCTGAAATGGCTTCACGTTGTTCCTACAGTTGTTGAGTTCAGCTTAGTTTTTCATCAATCCTAGCTTCATAAAATTAGGAGTGGTAGCATCACTTTACATTTGTCTTTCCCATTAGTTGGTTTTCTTGACCATGCTGAAGTTGACTCTTGCAGTTTAAAAAAATAATGTATTCTGCTTTTGATGAAGACAAACACAGCAGACAAGGAGTAATAAGATATGTAATTCCCTGTGTTCTTACTGACTTAATGAATTTGTGATGTAGGAAGAATTTTCTCTCCTGTTTATTGTGGCTATTTTTCACCCTCATTGTAAGGATGTATTTTTGTGTATTACAGCTTGAACTGTGCATGCTTCTTTTACTTGCTTTCTGTCTCTTTTCTCTAAGAGTCCATAGCATTATTTAGCATGCTTTTATTTTCTTCAGCTTGGTTCCTTTCAAGGGTGTGGAAGACAGTGTTACAGGTCTTGATGATCTTTGGAGCATTCTACAGAATTCTGTTGCTTTGGGGACTCCATCTTCATTTGCAATTTGTATTTCTAAGCCCTTCGTTGTCTTTTACTTTGTTACAGAAAGTGTTGTGCCACTCTGTTCCCTCTCCAGTTTTCTTGTGCTTTCTTTCTTTATCCTTTGAAGATGCCTTGAACAGCCATGGTATTAGTGGAATAATTTCTCTGTTTTTCCTCAGAGACAGCATATATATCTTAGTAAATTTAGAAGTGCAATATCTAATTTGCATGAACGTTGTTCTTTGATTTGCGTGCATGCATATGTGAGATACAGTATTTGCATTATGGTTCCTTCATTATTAATCTGTGGCTTCCTCAGGATAAGCAGTGTAGAATATTTTTATTTTGCCTCTAAACAAATTTACAAAACCCGCACACATTATTGCTAGCCACTTACTGAATTTTCTGTGAGTGCGAGAAAGAGCACTGGTGTCAAGATGTTTTGTTTGTGGCGGGTTTGCCCAGATGGGGCATAAAAAACTGTAGCTTTGCAGCATCTGAGCATAAGAGAGACATTGATAGGATACGTGAAATGGTATTGGGTTTTAATTTTACAAGACTGGGTTTTTTTCCTGCATCACAGGTCCCATAGCTTTCTTGAGTCAAAAGAAGACTAGAAAAATACCTAATGGGTATAAAAGCAACACAACAAGATGTGTCTTACAGTTCCAGTAGTCATTAAAGAGATTATCAGCTTCACGCAATCTTGGCTGGAGCAGCAGTTTTGTGTGGGTACTTTTCCTTCTTTAAAAGAAGGTGGAAAAGGAAACTACTGTGACTTTTGGTTTTATTTTTATTAGTCTTAGTCACCTTACAGGGAGACACATCTTATTTAGCATATTATTCTTTAATCATCTGTAACTTTGCTTATGCTGCAGTCATTCTTCAACAAACTGGCAGATGAGGAATGTTCTAATAGCTTGAAAATGTGATACATATTTCTGCATAAACACTGCTGCTTTCCTCAGATGCAAGTTTGCTTTCCAAATAGAAATCCAGGGTCAGTCTGGAGAAAATGGCTTTGTTCATGTCCATTGTTAGTTAATTTGTGTTGAGTTCTACTTCTTTACTTCTGCTTTATTCTTCTGTTCCATCTTTTGCATGAGCAAAACTTCCGAAGTGGATTCTTTATCATGTATTGAACATGCGTGCTTGGAAAAGTTAGAAACATCCTTACCCATTTTGCAGCTTTTAAAACATTTTAAAAACAGGGGGTTTCAGATGTTATGTGTGAATTAATGATATTACGAAAAATAAGGCTTATGATTCCTTTGCATTACCTAGCTGCTAAATTGAGAAATCTGTGTATTTGTTTGATCATTTATCTAAAAGAGACATAAGTGTAATAAATATTATTGGAGATGGATAATTAGCCTCCCTAAAGACTGGGAAAGAACTTTATTATTCTCTCCCTTCAGAGTGCAAGGGCTGCGTGGGAAGCAGCAAGAGCCTCTCTGTTCAAGAGGCAGTCTCAGAGCCCTGCACAAATGTTTCTGCCTTGTGGACAAGCTGCATTGTGGGGGCTGACCATTAAATTAGGCTGTCTGCTGCCTCCTCATTAACATTAAAGTGAAGTCAGTGTTAGTGAAGTGTGACAGCTTGACAGCTCTAGAGACTGATGCTGTCTCAGCTGGCAGAACCAGCTCCAGGTTAATACTGGAATTGCTTCATTTGCTAAAGTGTGTCATATCACCCTTTTCTTTGGATATTAAGGTGCCATAGCAGTGAAAACCATTAGAAGTGTACATCTGCCCAGTGGGAAGCTGACTGGGACTAACAAATAGTTTCACATCTTACTGAGCAATCTTTTAGTAATTGCAGTAATGAGTATTGAACTGAACTGTGTTTGTAGAGGAGACCTAAATGTAGAAGGCTTCAGATTTTATTTCAGTGTTCTTAATTTTCCCACCTTCTGAAATAACTTTTTTCCCCATACAAAGCACATATTATTAAAATCTTTATAATAATAAGCTCTAAAAAGGTTGTTAATAGGAATCAGAAAGACAATTAGTCAAGATAAGCAAAGTGAAAGCAATGTGAATACTATTTTTTTTCTCTCAAGTTCTATAAAAGCAGAAGCATTGCTGTTGCTAGTCATACAGGAAATTACGTTCGTCACCTCTCAGATTTAAAATCAACATAACACAGAGTTCCTACAATATTTGTATTGCCTTATCCTATAAATGGTATAATTTTTCTGGATGTTTGCATCTTTCAGCAATATCTATGTCTTAATTATCTCCTGAATACCTTTTTCAGGTAAGGCTGAAATATTTATTAAAGGAATTTTTGTTAGTTCAAATATGAATTTTCAAAGAATTGTAATTAAAAGGATTTTTTTTGATAGCAGTGTTTTGATAGATGGTTTTAAATAAAACCGAAAACCATATTTTTGTCTCTGCTGGTTAAACATTAAAAGTCTTATTTCTATTCAATGTACATTGAACAGGAAAAAATAAAGGGATGCCACCAACTTGAAGACATTTGGAAGTTTTAAATTCTTTGTCATGTGACTCACCAAGCTTCCAAACCAAATTATTTACTCATATTTATGTCAGTGTCACACAGATCAGGGTGTAGCCTAGTGCACAGCTACATTATAGCAGTGTGTGGTACTGAAGAAAACCAGATCTTGGCTCAATTTATAGTAATATACAGGAACAGGGAGTTCCAGGGGGTGAGTAGACTGTCTCTTCAGAAATGAACATTAAAAACAGTAAGAGGAGAATTTCAAATCAGCATTAAAAAAAATACTGTTGATGTTTTATAAAACTATGCATGATTTAGCATGAAAAAGAATTGTGACTTTATAAGGGTGACTTTTTAAGTTACCTGAAATTGAAAGCTGAATAGGTATGGTGCTGTTCTCTTTTCTTTCCTGAAGAGAAATGATGAAAAAAAGCCCAGTGCTACATTACAAATTGTGTATAGCATACAGTTTAAGAAGCATATCTGTGTTCTGTCATTGCTCTTTGTGTAAGTGTTTGTTTGCCCCTTGTTGCACATCTCTGGTGCAAACTGCAGTTGGCAAGGCATCTGACCTTTCCTGTTAGTTTAATGGCAATATACAATGTTTTTCTCAATTTCTAAGAAAATTTGCTTGCTTCTTCTGTGGTGAAGGTACATAATTATTTTCTGCAGTAAAGTTTTGAAGCTGTTTTATGGGTGCTATTTGGGTAATAGTAAATTTTACTTGATATAATTTTGAATGGTGAATATTTTTAATATCAGATTTTGATGTAGATTTACTCTTCATTTCATGCTGTATTTTGATGTTTTAAATAGGTGCAGGAAAGGAAAGGCATGTGGGTTTAGGATAGATTGAAAAACAGAAAAAAACCCTAGTCACACCAGTGGGGATTTTAAAACAGTTCTTTGTATTCATCTAAATATGATTTGCATGCTGAAATGGTCTGCTTCTGTTGTCAAAATAAATTTAACTGACAAATGCAAATTATTGTCAGGGTTATCTTAGCTTTGGACACTCCTGGTGCTTCATTATGAACTGTCAGACTCAGTAGACTCTGTAAACTTAATTTAGAGACCAAAATATAGTATGAGTTTACACGTTAATATTTCACACTCTTT
>NW_008239553.1:19439214-19458025 GCF_000691975.1 Corvus brachyrhynchos
CTCTTTCGATATAAATTTAAATTTAATTCTTGGCTCATGGAGATTGAATTAACACACATTGCCTGTTGAAGCTGGTGTGATAGTTTATTCAGTGCAAGTTCTTTAAATTTTATTGTTTCTGAAAAATAGTTTCCAGGTATTCAGGAAAAAAAATTGTGAAGAATAGAGGCTTTGCAAACTGGGCCCTCTGAGGTCTGGCAACAGTGGCTAAGTGTATGCTAAGTACTAGATTAACTGCAATTGCCTTGTTGGTTTTTAGACCAGTTATTCTGAATAGGAAGAACAAACTACCCTAGCGTTCAGCTGACAGTTGCTGAAGGTGAGAGAAATTCATATGAATAATGGTACTGCATTTTCTCCTCTAGCAATTTCTTCTGAAAAAAGTAAATGTTCAAATCTGCTCCTTATCATCCCCATGTCCAGGGGATGACGGTAAAGAATAGAGTGGTTTGGGGAGCTGATTGAAGTAATCTCATTGTTGTCTTCTTTTTCTGTAGTAAAGTCACTCTTTTACCCAGTTCTCCTCTCTGGATTAGGACCTCTCACTTAAAAAAAAGTTGTACTCATTTGTCAGAGAGACTGTTTGGGCTTTGCTCTTGCCTAGTACAATTCTCATAATAATCTGGACATGACTGGCAAATGTCCTTGAAAGCAGGAGGTGGAATGGGGTTGAGCAGAAAAATGCTAATTCAGATAGCTAAGAAAGAGTGCAAAGTGACAGTGTCTGTGACGGATTAGCTTTTTGTTCTAGGCCTGTACTTTGCAGATAGTGCAGATGTTATTTTTAATGTTTTCAGTGTTTTCACTTCACTAAATAAATACTCCATTGTAAATTGCATTAGTGTGACATACGTGTTCAGTTTGCCATGTCCAAAACCAAACATTTTACACAGTGAGAGTTGTCTTTCCACATCTTTCTCCATGTGATCTGGTGTGAAATGGATATTATAATACTTACTGATCAGTTTAGATGAGGGCAGTTTAGCTTTAGGATGACAGCTTTATCCAGCTTGTGATATTCCTCTGCCCAGTTATTTCACTGATAGTTCCACTGAGCAGGAGGAAGAATCTTGCTTTAAGATTTCTATTCTCTTTTTATGTGGGCTAGTCAATAGTGTCCTGATCTCTTATTACCTGCTAGTTCTTGGGCAGAAGAGGATGTGTGGCTGTTGGAAACATCCCCTGTCTGAGCAGTTGTTCAATGACTCCTCCAAAGAGAAGGCAGCAAGCAGGCTGGAGGTGTGACACAGCCAGGATCCAGCCTTTGGGACAGTTCTGAGCTATTTTATGAGTTTGAAGTGAGGATCCTATAATGGAAAGTCACACTAGTGGTTCTTTTAAGCTGCTGGTTGTAATGAGACACCACACACAAAAGCTAAAGGAACGTCTTTTTATGGTTTATCCAAGGAGATGAACCATCTTCTAGTGTTAGTTTATCTCCAATTACTGCCAGTTGAAATTGCAGCAAAGACAGAAGTCTTCGTTCTTGCAAGACCTTGTTCTGCATCTTCAAGTGCAAAGTGTATCTGTAATTGCAGGCACACTTTATCTATGAAGTGGCAAGAAATTTAACAGAAGATCAGAGGGGCTCTGAAGAAACCTGTGGCAGAGAGGAGTCAGGTTAAGCAGGCTATTTATGAGTGGAAGATCTCACCTAGAAGTTTGAAATTAATGCAGTGGAAAAGGTAGCAAAAACTAGAAAAAGTGCATGAGTGCTGTAGTCAGGTCAGGCCATCTACAGCTGTACTGAGGCTTGAATATTGTTCCTTGCTAAGAGCGTTCAGTGCCTGTCAGCTAGCAGATATGATTATTCTGTCTCTTTATCCTCCAGAACTCAGTCGGTGTCCCTGGTCAGTTATACTTCACAGCTTTTGAGGTGGCACTGTTTGCGAAGAGGCTGATATAAGACATGGTCTAATACTGTTGTGTGGTGGGATCCTTAATCATCTGTCTTGGATGAGAGACACGTAGCCTGATTCTGAAATCTGTCTGTGAAGACACTGGAGGGAAAAAAAGAATATATTAGGGGGATCCTTTTCATCCTAAGGTAGACCTGCTATGCTGCTGCTGATCAGCTGTTTTTTAGACCTCTGTGTTCTTTGCTTGGGTACAAAGTGACTATAGCAGAGGTTTGGTGAGATTTCACCTTATGCTTTGTAACTCAAAATTGCAACACACAAATTATAGGCTGTTTCAGCGCTTGTAATTTCCTGAACACCAGTCCACCAGAAGGGTACCAATGTGCATTGTAGGCACATCTTTCTTTTACTGAGGATTAAGGACCTGGGGTTGAAATAGAAAGGCAAACATCAGTGCTACAGGGTACTGTTAGTCCTGTCTCTTTATATAATGTGTCCTAAGGATTAAAAATACAGTTAACATAGTTTTTACTAATGCAATCTCAGCTGGAGTGCTGAGTCCAGTTCTGGATCCCTCAGCACAAAGGAGTCATGGAGCTCCTGTAGGTAGACCAGCAAAGGGCAAAGAAGAATAGGGGATGGCAGGATGTCACTTGTGAGGGACCTGGGGCTGTTTAGCCTGGAGAAGACTGAGAGGGGATCTTATCAATGTATGTAAATATTGGAAGGGAGGAGAAGAAGAAGCTGGGCTCTTCTTGGTGGTGCTGAGCAGTAGGAGGAGAGGCAGTGGGCAGAAACTGATGTACAGGAAATTCCACCTGAACAAAAGTAGGAACTTCTTTAATGTGCAGGTGATTAAACACTGGAACGGGCTGCCCAGAGAGGTTGTGGAGTCTCCATCACTGAAGATACTCAAAAGTTACCTGGACAGAATCCTTAGTAACATGCTCTGTTGGACCCTGCTTGAGCAGGGAGATTGGTCTAGGTGACTTCCAGTGGTCCCTTCCAACCCGACCCATTCACAGATTCTGTGTGACTCAGTGAATGTGTATCAGCTTTTTGTCAACAGGAATACATTGAAATTAATTAAAAAAATCGAATGCATGAATAAGTAGATAAGTCAGTTAAACATAAATGTGCTCTACTTAGATATCTGTACTATGCTCAAGGCACAGAAACTTTTTCTGCACACAGCTGCAGACACAGAATTTTTAGTACATTTCAGTGTGCAGTGTGATAGCATTATAAAGTTTCTGCAGCTTCTTCATTCAATTTGTCAGCCTCAGTTTGTCGTTCAGACACTTGTGTAAACATTGCACGTATTGCTTCAAGAGCATGAATTTCGTCATATTTCATTACTTTATCGATCAAAATAACTTTACTGTTTGATATTCCTGTTAATTGTGTAGAGTCAAGATAGCAAGGAAAGTGTAGGCTGCAATATTTCTTGCTTATCATTTGAATAATTTTCTGAATTAAACATATGTAAACTTATTCAGGGAGGGGAGCACTATGAAAAGTCTCATTTGCCATATTTGGTTGCTAGCAAAGGAAATAATGCTGGAAATAATTTGAATTCTTGAACTTCAGGTTGGGTTTGTTGGATTAGCAGATGTACCAAAGAAAGAGAGAAGATACTTTTTTTATAGGGTATTGGTGTAAGTCAGTACAAGCTGGCTGTGAATAAATTTTGCCTGTAACTAGCTCAGAGTAAAAAGGAAAATAGGAGAGAAACAACTATTACACCCCCAACAGCAGCTTCTCGAGGATATTGGCTTTCATTCTGTGGAAGAAGCCATGGAAATTGTCCACAAGTGTAATTTTAACTCATCTATTTCAGGAGCCAGAAGTTTTTTGTACACAGGGTTGGTGCTTGTGGCCAAACTCTGTAATGTGCCATTGGGTCTTTTTGGCATTTTTAGTTTTTTTCATTTGGATGAGAATTTGTTAGTAAAAAGTACCTCTCTGTTAAGCTGCTTGTGGTTTTAGTGGGTGTTTTTGTTGTGCATAGTCTGTCCTTCATGCCATGCCAATTATTAGATTCTTAAAACAATTAATAGTGAACCAGAAAATGTAGACTTCAGTCTTGTTGATTTCATATTAGCTTCTGTGTGAAGATCCAGGGAATTCTGAGCCAGCATCTTCAGAGAAGAGTGTGAATAAAAGTGTGTATACACACAAGGCACATATTTCCAGTTTTGTTTGGAAAGAAAGCAGTAATAAGCATTTTTTTCAAGTATTGAAAGATCTTTGTTTTACAAGTATGCAAAAGTCTCAAGGACACTGCATCTAAATTATTTTCTTGTGGCCTGTGCTTTTAGGGAAGGGTGCATTCATTTTGTGGAATTGACCCTACGTTTCAGTGCTGCCTGTAAAGTGTAACCCTGCATTTGGTGAAATGAGGAGCTAAGGTGACTTCAGTGTAACTGAAAGGCTTACACATTATTCTTTGTGATGACATTGGAAACAGGTTGGTTTGGGAATACCAGCAAATTATTTGGATGCCAGAGTTTTAGCAAATAGGGAAATTGCATTTGCTTGGTACATTATATGTGCCTTTCAGTTTTTGGACTTGTGTATAATACTGTGTAAGGCAGAGATCGGCAGCTTTTCAGGAGCGAGGTGCCAGATTGTATTTTTCTTTCACAAATTAGAGGTTAAGAATGCTGGCTGAAAACATTCAAACATGCTGTCAGGCGGTGTTTGGAAAATGCTGGCTGTCAGCCCGCAGTAGGTGGATGATGTAAGGGGCAGGGCTCACTGTCCCAGTGCTGCCAGAGCCAGGAGTGATCTCAGAATGCCAGGGCTTCTGGTGCTCTGGTCGCTGCCAGTGATGCCAGGGCTGTGTGCCTCTGGAAATCTACCCACCTCTTCTTTTGCCGTGTCCACCGAGGATTGAGAACTGCAGGCCCAGTAGGAAACTGTCCCAAGCATCTAGAATTGTCGGTTGTAATTGCTATTAGTGTGAAATTTGACATAAATTTCTTGTGCATGGTTGGCATAATGTGACTCTACAGAAATCTTTTTGTAACAGAGACTTTTGATACTAGAGGGTCAGTGTGAAACCAAAGCTAATCAATTGACCAGTAATGCTCCCTTGTACATTACATTTTTCTAAAATAGGGACAAGCATGAATAGTTTTTTGTTGCAAGTTTTGAGGAAATAATATTTGAAACCCCTGAGCATTTGGAAGAAGATGCTCTTTTTGATGTGGAATATTCTGATGTCTGTATTGGTTTTGCATTCTGTATTAATCAAGAAGTAATAACAGTATAGGATAGTAACCTGTAGGCTTACTTTACTTTAGAGTCTAACTTTGACAAAGAGCTCTAGCTGTTTTATATGCTTAATAACTCTCAGGAGTACTAATTATCAGGTAACCTGGAGCCATGTCTGAACAGTGAGCAACACTTTATTCAAACCTAGTGCAAGCATGCATGAGTTGGCCTCTTCCTTTGTGGTATCATTCATACAAATACACTGGTGTCTAGTGTGACATGGTTCAAGAAAGCGCAGCAGGTCCAGAAAACAGCAGTCTGATTGCAAGCATTTGCCTCCTGATTTTAGAACAAGGCTTATTGTTAAATTAAAAGCTTTCAAATATAATTATGGCATGGGACTGTCACTGTGTAGATATTCCCAGAGTACCACCTCTGCAATCTGTCAGCATGTGGACCATTGTCTTCTCTCCATGGTTGTATGATACTAGATAATTTTTCGCATTTAGAAAGTATAAATGGTTTCTGCATAGAAAATTTATGATGAAAGTATCTAAATTATTTTTTCACTTCATATCATATCATATCTCAGTTATTTTGATCTTTATGTAATATAAAACCTGGCATCATTTTCTTCCTTAAAAGCATATAAATGTGTGACTGCTTTGAATTTAGTAGCATGTACTAAATAATCAAAATATTTAGCAGAATAATTCATAATACACATTTAAATGGGATTTCATGTTATCTTTTCCCAGGAGCTGTGATCGTCTCCACTCCACAAGACGTGGCTTTATTGGATGCACGCAAAGGAGCTGAAATGTTTAGAAAAGTCCATGTACCTGTAAGACTCTCCATGAAAAATACCAGTAGATTTTTTTTTCCCCAAAGTGTAAAAAAAATTTCCATATGCAGCAATAGGTGAACATTCAGAAATCACTTGAATTTAATAAATTCTTCTTAAAAGGCTTAGAATCCATCTTATATCTGTATCAGGAACTTGAGTTAACTGAAAGGAGAGAATCTTCTCAGACTGAGGCCATAAGAATAGGTGATTTGTTTTAAATCTGTTTGTTTAATCATGTGGAATGGATCAGCTTGCTAAACAGAGTATCTTACAAAGTAATGCGTGCCTTTCAGTTATACTGTGTGTCCTCATTATATGTCCTCTTCAGCACTGTCTGTGTTGGGGCTTAAAATCTAAAATTTCATGAAATGTAAAAAAATAATTTATTGATACTTTTTAAGAAGCAAGCTTGAATTTTTGTGGAAATATGCATATATCTAGTTATTTTGCCATTTGAAGGGCTCCGTACCTATCACGACAAGTAGAAGGCTGTCTAATCACTGTTTTTCATTAGGTTTATAGCTTATATCTTAGCTTACTTGTTTGAGGAATGCAAAATTTAAGAATGTCCACAATTAGGAGAAAACATTAAACAGGCTAACATCCTTGGCTTGATATATTCTCTATGTGCTAGAAGTTGCTAAGTAACCGAATATTATATCCTAGAGTATGTTTATGTAGAGATTAATTTTTACTTTGAAATGGGCAGTTGATGAAAAAATATAAATTGAAATGCTTCCTTATCATAAACTGTAAGGAAAAAAAGATGTTTTCTTGCTTACCTGTGTGAAGGTTACTTTTACTCTTTCTTAAGAAAGGAAATTTCTTTCATAGCTAGTGCTTTGCTAATTAAAAAACTCAACAGAAAGATGAAGTGAATGCTTTCCCTTTTTTTAATTTACAGGATAGCTTAACAAAAATAAAACCAAAATACTTTGATGAATTCCTTATTACTATTCTTTAAGCATATTTGCATCAAAATGAAAGTATTGTAGCTTTTATAATTTGCTGCCAGAGGAAAACAAGAAGAATAACATATGGAACATTTTGTTTTGATTTTATGTTTGGGTTTGTTCAAATGATGTAAAATTATTTTCTTCAATTTAAGTTGTGTTTGAGTTAGTACTTCACTGAATTTTCCTTCTGTTTTAATGAGAAATTACCAAGATTTCTTTCTAAAACTGTTTTGTTCAATGTCCTTTGAAGAGAATGGCCTCCAAGAAAATCATGCGTTCTAGAATGGGCTTGGCTAATACTAGTTTGACTAGTGGAAGATAAGACATTAAGTATGATCTGTTTGGGTTCATTGGAATTATCAGATCTTATCAAATAAGGTGAAAAGTCACAGTGAAGCTGTTACACCACATGTTGAGTTTGAATGCGCATGAACCATCAGGCCTTACCTTTTTCATGATGCTGCTTCATTTTATTCTACCCTGCTTCATTTTATTCTGCCCTCTATGTACCTGAGTACAAATGTGTCATTCACTTGAGTTTTAAAGCAGCACCTGCCCATGTACTGTATTTCTAAATGTCAACTAAATATGAGGATCTAAAGAAAGTGAAGTGACATAATTTTTTGTGGACAATTTCAGATCTGAGGTTTATGTCAAAGAGGTGGAATCTGCGGGTCTGTGCTAAAATTACATATCCTGATTACGCAATTAACTGATCTTTAAATTTCTAATCTCTGAAGTCTTTAATCTTTCAGAAAGTGCTTGGGAAGAGCTGACTTTTCAAAGGAGCGAAATCTATAGGTTGCTGAACTCTGAGTGCGCTTTTTTATATTTAATGAACTTCATTCTCTCCCATGTACATACAGGCCTACATATTCCACCTTCCCATCGCCCCCACTGTTATTAGTTATCAAAGACTCAGATGACACATGTAGTGTTACTACGGTAAAGTCACAATTGTAAATGTTGTTTGTCCTTTATTGAAATTGAAGTAGAATGACTGAAGGAACTAATGAAAATCTGGCAAGGAGAGTCAGCATTAAAACCAGGATTACAGGGCAAAATTCATATTTTCAGTCTTAGGGCATAGTAGTTAAAAAAGGAGTGACATTTGTTGTGCAGTGAAGCACAGCTACACTTAAAGAAGGAATTTGCAAAGTGAAGCTGACTTCCTATCACAACAAGTTTCAAGATTCATGTCTATTATGTGAGTTTGGTCAGTGTTTTCTTGCATTCCCAAGGGTGACTCGAAGTGAATAATTTTGAGTATTTAGGGAAAAAACCTGCCTATTTCCACCTGCTGAGGCTGAGTTCAGTTCATTATAGTTTATCTTATCAATCATATCCCTGAAAGAAAAGACAGGATTTTAGTTAAACCTGCAACTTTTCTGGAAGTTTCCTTGAATTGGAAGATTATGCTGTAGATTTTGCAGATTTCAAAAAACTGCTTAAACTCAGCTATGTGTTTCTTTCTGAGTTGTACCAAAATTGCTTATTTGGCTATGTTTTTAATGGTGTTTCTGAAGCATCCAGAAAAACCAGCTGAGATGATGGCGTCATGTTGGGAGCAGATATTAAAGGCAAAAATTGTTCATTATAAGATGAAAGGTAGGAATGCGGAAATATTGTGCATGTTTACCTGAAGCAATACAATGTGAAGTGACTGACTGATGGTTACACAGGAAGTTGATGACAGAGGAACTGTAACCCTGGTCAATTCACTCCCCATCAGATTGAAGTCAGACCTCAGCACCATCCATCCTCAAATACAGTGAATGACTGAAGTGGATTTCTCAGGAATTGTCTTCTAATGTAAATACAGAGAGCTTTCATTTCATCACTGTATTTTCTTTAACTTAAAAGGTTGTATGTTTGGATTTAGGCATGATTTGTTGTGTAACCAAAAGGTTAGTTGAGCAGAAGAAACATGTAAACATTCAGGAACTGTGCAGATAACTCATAATGAAAGGGTTCTTCATTTCCTGTTATTTCTTGCCAGATGTCTCTTTGCTGTTTAAAATAACGATTAGTCTAAATGGAATACAGCTCCATGCTGCTACCATGGGTTAGCTCCTGTAATGTGGTGCATACAAGTTTTCATGTCATTCCTGAGCCAAGTTTGCCAAGCTCACTAAGGACTAGAATAGTATTCACACACACTTAGGGGATAGCTTGTGTAGACAGTAACAGCTGCTTTGAAGCTATTACAAGTCTATTATTTGAGCAGGGAAATGAGGGTTATTACTGACTTCATTAGCAAGACCTATTACTTTGTAGATTTAAAAGCTTACGACCTTTAAAAGAAGGTCATAAGGAGCTCCCTTCTGTAAATAGATGTGCAGAAATATGCATGGTAAAAATACAGTTCAGCAGTAATGTTCTGTGTTTGCAAAAATTCTGTATTATACTTAGTATTTTTAAGTGACATCTTCATATTCCAGAAGAATAGATTATATATTATTAAATATGCACTACTCATTGGCTGACAAACAGGACCAACACTGAAAAATTAAAATTATCGTATAATGCTGAAATGTCATTTGCTTTTAGTAAGGTTTGTTGAAACGGAAACAAAAAAGGACAATGTATAAGGCCTCTAAAACTGATCTAGCATTGGAGATACAGCTGTATCTCAGCCTTTACTTTTACATTGGCAGAAGTACTCCTTGTTATTAGATTATTGAAATATTAACAGAACAGCTGTAATAATTCACAAAACAGTATACTACATAACTTTTTCTTCGATGATAAATTTGCTGGATCATAGATGTTGTATAAGTACTTTGAAGAGGACAGAAAATGTGAACCCTGAGATACCTGAAAATGAATTAACTAAAGTGTAAATTTCGTTGTTTTTTTTTTTTTTTCCTTGTACTGTCAAAAATGGCCTCCCTGTATCCTGGTGAAAATATTTTTGTTTTGTCAAGTAATACCCCTTCCAGTGTCCTCCAGTTTACCAACAGAGTAAAAACTTCATGACTTGACTTTAGGGGAGATCAGGATGAATAACTGCTTAGAGTTCATCTGTAGAGACTGTGGCCGTATAGATCCCTTTTGACCTCCCTGCACCTCGTACCCTTGAACATGAAGTATTTCATGTCTCTCCTAATTTAAGAATTGGATGATAAAATTACCTGTAATAATGTGCCAGTAAATAGAAACTTGGTCCTCTTGCTTCTCTGGCAGTCTCTGGGAGAGAATAGAAAAGGCAGAAAGTCAGTTTGAGGTGTTAAATTGGAAATAGGTTAAATTTCTTTTAACATTACTATTTCTTAAAATGTTCCTTGCTTTAAACCATCTGAGAGTTTTACATAATTAAAGGAAGATGTAGCAAATATACTTTGTGGTGGTTTAGGAAAAAGCAGGTGACCATCTTTTGATAAATTTCAGTTTCTAGCTAAGGAAACTTTTATTACGATATTGTAAATAACATACAAGTGCTAGAAGTTGTACATTCACTTTTAATTAAATAACTTTATATTAGTTGGTTGCATTGAACACTGCTATTTCCTCTTAGATATGCTTCATTAGCATAGTGGATATGTTTCTTCTCTAATAACTAGAGACTACCTTGTTCAAGCACAAAACTAGAAGGCTCGGGGAAATGTAGAAGTCCAAAATGCTACAAAGCAAATAACAATGTAAATTATATATTCATTTTTAAAACTCAGCTATAGTTTATGTGACATATCTTAGTAACATATAAATCTGAAAGTGAAATACATAACATGGAATCTCTTAAAGCAGGTGTTCTGTTTATTAGCAGGTGGATAGAAACTTCCACCTTGTAGCATTTGAACACTGTTTTTATCACTTCTGGAAATTTTGCTCTGCCTCAATGAAGAGTTTTGTTTACTATGTGAATAAAATGAGATCAATGCTATCATTAGCATTATTTCACATTGTGAAAGCAGATATTTTGTGTGAATGACTTGGCAAATTTTTATTTGACGTATTTGGTAAGGTACCCAGGATGTGTATATTAGATTTTTATGCTGTGGGTTTTGCCACTTAGTTTCACATAATTATTTCTCTTGTTTGGTCTTTAAAATGTACTTCTGCTCTTCAGAAGAATAGCAAATCTGGTTCTTTTTGAAAACATTTTCCTACAGGATAACTTATAAAAAATACCTTAAAATCATGTCTGATTGTGTAATTCCTTGTAATGGTATGTTTTTATTTTGTCTTTCCTGAAACTGTGAAGTACAAAACTGTAAAACACAGCATGAAAATTCTTCCAGTATTCAGAGTCTGAAAATGAAATACTGGCAGGGAGAGTTCTTGGCAAGTTAGGTTTGTGCAAGAGGTACCTTTTGTTACAAATAAGGCTATTAGTCTTTGAGGTATAAATGTGAAAAAATTGAAATAATGCACAGATGATGGTGCCACTGAGGTGACTAGTAAGAGATGATAATGATAATAACGAGTCTGATTCCTATTTTAAATCACCACTCTGTGTTGATTCTTAGTCAATAATCTGTGTTGTCAGAGATGAATAATGGAAATACCAGTGCTTGGTTTGAACATCCTTTCCTTTCCTTTGACAGGTTTTAGGACTGGTTCAAAATATGAGTGTTTTCCAATGTCCCAAATGTAAGCATCAGACGCATATTTTTGGAGCCGATGGCGTAAGAGATCTGGCAAAAACTCTTGGATTAGATATTCTGGGTAAGAATATGGAAATGGTTTTATTTTTGAAGAAAAATTTATTGGTGTGCATGAAGCATTAACTGAACTATGGAACTGCATAATCTTGGATTGCTCTATAGTCAGACAGTTTTCAGATATAATAGAACTAATAAGTAGTATGCTCTGTTCCTTGTCAGTCTTGTAATGGTGATGTTGACTGCATATGAAAATTCTTGAATTGCATCTTAAATCTTTGTATTTACAAACAGTCCAGAACATGAATTGCTTTGATATCAGTGTGCCATATTACCTGAAATTCATTATATGATTGATTATACAGCAATTTTTACAAAAGGCCAAGAATTCTATTTAGTCTTAGGACAGTCCTAAACTCTGTCCAGTAATATCAATAATTTTTTTCTCATTTATTTCATTTAAATGAAATGAGTTGTTACATACTGACTCAGTAGAGGCCTTAAAGCTTCCTTCTGGTACCTGAAAGAAAGCTGGAGGCTTTTTACAAAGGCAGGCAATGAAAGAACAATGGAGAATTACTTTAAACTGAAGGAGGGTAGATTTAGATTAGATATTAGGAAGAAATTTTTTACTGTGAGGATGGTGAGGGTCGTCCAGAGTTATGAATGCTCCATCCTTGAAAATACTCAAGGGTGGGTTGGATGGGGCTCTGATCCACCTGCTCTACTTGAAGGTGTCCCTGTCCATGAAAGGGGGGTTGGAACTAAATGATTTTTAAGGTCCCTTCCAACTTAAACCGTTCTATGATTAGCTATGATTAAGCTATCTGTCATGCCTGTAGGCTAAAATACACAAGGATCTTTAAAGTATACATTACTGATTTAAAAAGGCATGGTTCAACCTGTGCTGTAAGTAAAGAATGTAACACAGCGTAATTAAGTTGGTAAATGGGGTAATTGCATGTGCTAATGATGTGTTTCCATGTATTACTCTAATTATCTCAATGATTTTCCATAGCTAATTCATTAAAAAGAACCAGGAAGCTCACTTAGAAAGATCAACACAGAAACATCAAGGTCTGACATAGACTTAATATAGCAAGGCAACACATAATTAAAGACATGCTTTTGGGCTATCTTTTAGTTTTCTGAATATATAATGAGTTGTGATCAGAGCCCAAGGGGACTTCTACAGCCCTGAGTTACGTGGATGGATGCAAACGCTCTGCAAGCAGTTGAGTCAAACATGCGTTTAGATACACAGGCACAAATGATGTGCCATGGCATTGGTCCCATGGGTGGTTTTTGTTATTTCCTAGGAGTACAGAACTGATTGTGAGTGGATTTAATTAGGAGTGATGTGAGAGATATACAGATTTAGCAGGGGATAGATGAGATGTACAAAATACAGCAGAGTGAAGTTTAACTTCAAACTGTCAATGCAAAACCAGACTAAGATTACGAATAAAGCCACAAGGATTAAATTTAGAATTACAGTACTTGATCTGATTAGTACGCTCCTCCTTCCAGGGATGATCATTATATAATAACACCTTATGGTATTGTAAGAATTACTGCTTACGATTTTAAGTTTATACATCCCAAATGGAAGTTTTATCTCACTATTACTTGAATTCTGCCCAAAAACCTTGAGAACATCTTTTTACATGTATATCTGTAAAATGCATATATTTAGAATTAGTAATTCTAAATTTATTTTGCCTATGTTTTCCAACACCTATGGCTGTTCTGTTTGTTTAGATAGGGACCTAGTCCTCCTTGGAAACCCAACAAGGTAACATCTGACATCTAACAGATGTTACCCAACAAGGTAACATCTGATTGAAAACTATTGTCCTTCCGCTTGCTCAGAGTTGGCTGTCATTAGTTTTACTGAATACCTTATTTTTGTTTATGACAGAAGACAATTAACAGTTGCCAGGAGACTTTCAAGTGCAGTTCATTATTTCATATACTTCTGATTGTCTTGTATTTTTACTGTTCTCTAAAGGAAAGTGTGACAAGGTTTGTGAGAGAGACTTCATGCTGCTGATTTTTCTCTCCCTGTCTCTGAATTTTTTGTCCCTGAAGCTTGAGACTGGTAACCATGACCACAAAGCTATGCCATTGGTATACATGATACTGAGATAATAATTTCTGTATGTTCCATTCTGACCTTTGCAATTTCTGACTTTTTAAAGACTATCTGGTTCCTGACCATCAGCAATGACTGTCAGATTTTTAAAATTCTTTGGTTTTTCTTCCTACAATAAATTTAAATTATTCTCTTTCTTTGCAGTCAGCAGTAATTGTTAGTATCAGAAAAATGTCAAATGACAAGTTCCCATCACATTGGGTAGTGAAGGATAGTCCAAAAGTTTTATCTTCCTCAAACCCTTATCACCCAAACAGCTATGCAGGTGGTTCTAATGTGTTCTGCTTAAATGATAGAGTTTTGATTTTATTTAAAATTAAGAATGCATTTTTCTTTATCTTCTGACTGCACTTCTGTTTGTACAAGTCCTGTTAGGCTCCTGTAGTACCAGCACACCTTTGTAAGTCTGAGGAGCAAAAGAAAGAGGCTGCCATTTTGTAATTATTGGAGATTGTTTTTAAGCTGATAGTGAAGGAGTATTTTTTCATTAGCAAAACATCCTTAGGAAAAAAGAGAAGATTAGTCTCTACATGAAATAAGAGTAGGAAGTGAATTTCAGGAAGATTTATGAAGTTACTTTTATTCCATTAAGAATGTTTATGGTTAGAAAACTTTCAGAGGACTCCCTGATTTTTTTTTTTTAAATGAATACATAAACAGATTATTATGCCTAAATTTATTCATGACTGAAATAAATAAGAAAAAAATAAATTTGAAGTAAATGGACTATAATTATCATAAATAATAAGGTTCTTCAAAGATTCAGCACACTAATCATGGAACCACAGCTTTTGTGTTTACTACTTGTTTGTTTTTGTTTGTATTCTGCTTGCTTTGGGTTCTGGTTTTTATCTCTCTTAAACTTTGTCAATTTTCATACAGTTTTTTTTAATGTTTCTTTTTCTGAATACACTGAATCTCAGTAATTGACACTGGCCTTGGTTTGAGTTAAATCAAGTTGCTAAAGTGTTTGAATTAAGCTGATACAGTTTCTCATATGTCAGGATTGAACTGCGGTAGGCTGTTCTGTCTGCATCAAACCATAATGTAAAATGTAGCTGTGTCTTCCAGTAAAAGAAAGTTGGTCTTCAGTTCACTTCAAAATTACTTGTGTAGCAGTGAACTAAACATAGGAATCTCCAAGTTTTTTGCAGTGGTGAAATCTGTGTTTCAGAAAGTATGTCTCAGAATAGAATAGGGCTGCTAATTGAGTCTTCTTTAGAATGTTCCTTTCCTCTCTGATAGTTCCCTGCTCATTATAAAAGCAGAATATAAAGATGATTTCTATTGGAAAGAAGAATGAACTGAATAGTTGTCCACCTTTGAATTGGATCCAAGGCCTAATAAGGACAATAACAAATGCTATTATTTGGAAATTAGTATTCAAAGAAGTCTTTGAACAGTGATTAAAATCTTAAAACAGCACTGAAAAGAATTTACAATGAGGAGATAGGCTGAACAGTAAGTTGCATGATGAGCAGTTGCCTGACACTCAGGCAATTTATTTCATGTACACAAAATAATTTGTATCTCAGCCTGTATTTTTCTATGTGTTTGCGGCAAAAAGCCCTACCTTCTCTAGTAAATGACTGAAGCATGGTCTTTTCTTTTCAGCGAAAGAAAAATCCAAAATATGTTTGGCATTATTCATTATGGATGTAAGGAAACTATACTGCAGCCAATTTTCGTTTTAAATGCTGATTTTTGGGGATAAAGCAATTCAAAGAATATACTGAATGGGAATTTGATTTAAGTTGCTTTAACTGCTTTATATGGTTTATATGCTTTTTTGTATGGTTATTTTAAGGAAACATTTTAGAAGTACTAGGTCTTCACATATGTGTATCTTGGTATTTTTGATGCAGGAGACATTCCACTGCATGTTAATATACGGGAGACGTGTGATTCAGGACAGCCTGTTGTGATCTCTCAGCCTCAAAGTGATGCTGTAAGTTTGGTGCACTGCACTTAAAACAACAGAAAGCTCTCCTTTGAAAAAAGTGAATGGAGAGTGCTGCTTCTTGTTGCTGTTTGGAAAGAAATGTGTATCTGAATGGAAGTAAGGAAATACAAAAGAAGGTAGTACCAGTAAGTAACTCAGGTCCTTGATTTTGAAATGCTGGTCATCTGTTCTGCTTCTGTGAGTTTGGTTTTGTTTAATTAGGCTGAATCATTCAGATTAGAGAAGATTTGATCCACGTCCTGGCATGCTAAGAGGAGGAAGGTCAGTGTCAAGCCTCATGAGACCTTGCAGCTAATGTAGGTCCTCTAAAACTGTCAGTTAAGCCTTTGGTAGCTGAGCCTGCAAAGTGTCAAAGGGTCCTATCGAAAGATGGTTGGAACAAAACTTCATATTGTCAGTACCTGGATTGTTTTCCGCAGGAAGTGGAGCAATTTACAAACAAGAGGAAATGGATTCTTGAGTGCATTTACCATAACATTTTATTGTCAGTGGAAAATGTGAGTTGATGAGATGGTGAGAGTCAAATATGCAACTCTGTAAAGAAAAGTAGTTGTACATATAGAATTTCGTTAATGCTGATAGAGTAAGATTTTCCTGTCTGCTGTTTTCTTTCTCCTTTGCTGGAGTTTGTCTGCCAGGCTCTGTAGGGCAGGGTGCTGTGCACAGTATATGGCATAATGCAGCCCCACTCTTGACTGCTGCTTAGATGTAAAGATGTATAGTGAAAAAAGTGATTAATGCTGATAACAGATGGTAGAATAAATTCACAATTAGGTAGACTGTACCTATGGAACATTCAAATATTGGTAGATTTTTTTAATACCATGATTGCTAGGCACACGCTGAAATTAGTTTTTTCCTTCCCAGTATTTTAGACGGGAAAAAAAGGGAGGAGAGGATTAACATTGTTAATCCAGTGTTACTAACATACTGAACGGGATTCTGGAAGAACAGTGACAGTCTCAAAATTGTAATTTTGTTTTGAAAGAGAAGAGGCAGCACTATGGTGTGTTGACTTCTAATTGAATGCCATATTTTTGCTAGATTTGGGCAAGGCCCGTGGTATGGAATAATGTAGTGACCTTGAGTCCAGGTCTATTTGAAAAGGAATCCCTATAATCCATATGGTGGTTTCTCTCTGGGAAGTTTGATCAGCAGTGTGAAGGTTTGAGTGGATGCATGGCTTTGGTCAAAGTTGAAGTACAACAGCTGGGAAACTAAGATGGAAGTCTCACAGCTCACAGTATCTGAAATCTGTAATAAGCAAGAGTCTGTAGCCTGCTGGACTATTGACCTAAGAATTCAGACATGTAGGGGATAGTTCTGAAAATAAAAAAGGCAAAAAAGTCTGTTGTGTTCCCATCTGTTCCTCCTTGAACTATGTTCTTGATAGCAAAAAGATGGGTTATAATCACCATTTGTGGCAATTAAGTTAAATATGCAGAGGAATAAAGACTGACAAATATGTGTGACTCTGGGGAAAAATCTTAATATCCTTCTCTGCCATTGTGTCTGAGAGATAATCATTCTCCTTGGAGAATGTGGTTTTTTTAAATGTCACTAATCTCTACGGAATGAAAAAGAATTTCCTTTTATTCCTGGTTTGCTTCTCATTTTAAAGATAGAAAATCATTATTGTCTTATATTTTCAAAGAAAAATTAAATTCTTAGCGCATAACTGATGGTGGGAGAGGTCATATAAGGTCAGATTCTAATCTTTAATACGTGACAGTCATCACCGTGTTTCTCAAATAAACTGAAATTGTGGCTATTCATGCATGACCAACTTTTGGGATGGAGAACAATGTCTGCTGAAATTCTCTGCTCTTGTTGCTAAAATGTGCGGGGGATTTTCATACAAAATTCTATGCTGATTTTGTTAGAACACACTTACAAATCAAGTACAGAATCATAGAAATAATACCTAGCAGATTCAAGCAGTAGGGAATAGGGTTGGTGATTGATTTCTTAGGAACCCAGCATGCTATCACACCTTCTGAGCTCTGTCAAGCCTAGAATAAAAGGGTGTTTCTAAAATATTGCTTACAGATCTGCCATGGGGTTCATCTTGCCTTGCAAATATCTAAAAGCATATCTCTGACTTCACACTAGAATTTCAAAATGTCTAAGCAAACTTGTCTAAATTTATTATTTTAAAGCTTAGATGTAGTTGGTGGAAAAGGGGTTTCCTTTTCACAAATGACAAGGAAATTACTAACAACTAAAAAAGAAAATTATTTGTAGAATGGTGCATGTGTGAACTTAGAAAGTTCTTCCTTAGTGAAGGCACAGAATACACATGACTAATCTGCTTATGGAAAGTACTGACAATATAGTTAAAGGATATGATGGTTTGATGGCTGGAGTTCTCTTCTGGTGAAGCTTGGAGGCAGTCCCCTGGGAGACATAAACAGTGCTGGTAAAATGATTTTGCTCTTGGTATAACATTGTCTACGTTAGTGTTTTCTGTCAGCTTAGTTGTTCAAATTGTGGCTTTTTTGTGGCATTTTCTTAATACTCTTCATTGACAAAACTTTCTGATGTAGAAATGGAGTATTGCTGTACTTGCATGTCAGCCTAATGCAGCAACTGGGAGTGACCCAAGATTCTATATAAGAAGCTAATAATTTCTTACTTTAATCAACAGTGAGGGCTTACCTTCTGGAGTGAGACCCTTCTGGAGATTAATTGAGCATTTTTCTTCTCTGTCACACTGTGGAGGTGGATTAGCTGACTAAGGCTCCATTTTTTTGCTCACTCAAACATATGCAAGAGTCACTGGACAGCAAAAGCTGGTAAACAAAAATCAGGAATGCTGCTAAAATGGTAGAATAGGGGAAAAAAGTAGGGGAAAAGGTAGAATAGGGAAAACAAATGAGGAATCACTGAAACCAGATGAAATTGATCATGCTCAGATGTACTGGAACTTCCTATGGACCACGGGAAAGGAGCCAGCAGCAAAACAGGTATTTGGAAGAGGCATCCTGAAGCTTGCAGATAAGAAGACTAGAAGCACAGCAAGAGATACAGAACATGATTAATTGCAGTGGAGTTATTCTTCCACCAAATGAGCTGCTTAAATGCCCAGTGAACTCTCTGTCATACTGGGAGAAAAATAAGTAAAGGTTCCTAAGAGCTCTTTCGTCTGTGAGTGTAAAGCCCAGAGAGTTATGGAGCAGTTGGTGGTTATCTTGTGAGGAATTCCTGC
>NW_008239553.1:19458050-19486289 GCF_000691975.1 Corvus brachyrhynchos
TGGCAGACTGGATTTTTTAATACCTTGGTAGAACAGACAGGTTATCTGTGACTGTTGAACACCAAACTCCCACCTGTCTTAAGGTCAAAGAAGCAGCTCAAACAAGTACAAAATACATTCACTATATCAGTGTGTCCATTCACATCCTGTATATACAGGTGAAGGATTTTGAGTCCAGTAAATTGCACACTGATCTATAAGGGAGGAGAAAAAGCCCAGTCAGGTGGAGAGCAGGGACACAAGGCATCAGCAGTCTGATAGAAGAGAGCAAAGTAAGTCTGGTTAATAATCCCTTTTAAATTAAACCAGAACATTACAAACCTTGCTGTGGTGTCATGCAAAGAGACATCTCAGATTTGTATTCAGAACCACTTTTTCTGTAGAATTCTTATGAAACGGTGATATTTAAGTAGGGTAAAAACATACAGTCTTTTAAAGATTGCAAGAAGTAGTTGGAGAAAAATAGAAGTACTGGTATCAAATAGTCATAGAATCCTATTTTGTGGTTTAGTTGTCGTCAATAATTCTGTTTAATGAGTGGTCAGTCCAGGGGTTGATATTTTTAAAAGAAAAGCAAACCCCAAAGAAGGCTGCATGGTATGATTTATAATACGCCTTTTTCATCAAGGCTTCCTTTGAATGATCACAGTAACATTTGGTACGTACAGGTTCAAATCCTTCATTCAGGGTGTAGATAGTACAGTGCATCATCAGATCCTCATTTATGGTTCTGTCTGCTGAAGAAAATGACGAGTGTAGGATAGTCTGTTTGAAGGATGTTACTATACTGCATTTGATTTTCACTGTTCTACTTACCCATGTTTTTTGGGCAGGATGTCTTTTTAGATGTCTGTAATGGCACCTTAGGGATAGCAGTATTACCCAGCTGGGGCTCCCTCCAAGAATGGCTGTTAAAACTGCTGAAATACAGGATTGATAGGAAATTTCCCATGAGCAGTAAGGAATTTTCTTTGAGATTTTAGTTTCATAAATCCAGTTTACTTACCCATCTCCCCCATTTCATGTTACAATGTATGGATTGACTTTTATTGGCTCATTAAGTTTCCCTTTCTGACCTGAGACTTCATTGTAATTTGGCAAGAGTTGCCAGTACATGCAAAGAAGACTCTTAGGGTAGAACTGCCCAGAGGAGGACAGAGTGAGATAGGCTCTGGACCTCTTGTAGCAGCCAAGAATTTCTCTGGTTTGACACGAAGCTTTTATCTGAAGTAGACTCAATTAAAGCTGCATTTATCATCACACTTTCTTCTGAGTTGACCACAGTAAAATACAGATACTGGAGCGCAGCTTCAGTCATGCACTGAAGGCTGGAGTTGTGTCAAAGTAACAAGCAATTTCCATGGAAATTAAAGCTATTTAAAAATCTGATGGAACTGGCAAATGGAATGTGGTTGCGCAGAGAGTGCTAAGAACAAAAGTTATCAGTGACTGGCTGGCTATGATTATGTTCATGTAGATGGTAGCTACATCTAGTATTTGTCCTTGTTATAGTCACTATTTGATCAGTTGCTCATGGTTGCTAGTTTCCTTCAGCAATTAATAAATTACAAGCCCTAACAGGTCAGCTGAGCACATTTAAATTCTTTTTCCTTCTTTACAGGTATATTAGCATCCACAGCATTTGATATTCCAGACAGTCTGGGCTTGCACAGATTCTCCTTTGGATTGCTGGACTGGATAAAGCATCTTAATAGTCTTGGAGTCTTGTAATTACAAACAGACATTAGAAACCATATCAGTACTGGGATTTATATCCAATGGTGTATGAGGCCTACAACTGCGTGAGGGGATTAGTGTGTGTTTCTGAGTTGCTGGTCTGAAGTTGTTTGTATGCAGTGGTTTGGGTGAAGAAAGATGTGATGTCAGCTCCTACCTGCTTTGACTTTGTTGCTTGTAAGTTGTGTTCTTTGTGTGGCTGTTGCACCAGATACTGGCAACCACTGTAGTGAGCTGTTGGCAGGCTAAGATCTGTGCTTCAGTGGAAAGCAAACCAGCAGGTCAGGCCAAACCAATCCAATCCATGAGAACAGGGCAGAGTTGGCCATGACCTGTACAGTCTGCAGTAATCTTAGCAATGATGCATGCTTCCCTCAGGGGTAAGATTTTTAGGGAGAATGAAATGCCGTAACTGAAGGCTCATATTTCCCTAGGATTCCTGTAGGGCTTAATTAGATCAGCTAGTAAAAAGTCTTGCAGTTTAAATCTACCCCACATCTATTAGCCCATGATAATACAAATTCATTACAGAGTAATGAATGTTCTGGTTATTTAGGCTAAGCAGGACTTTTCACTCCATTTCCTGGTGAACTTCATTACAGGTTCTCTGTTTCCTACTCCACCACATCCACTGTCATCAGTCACTTCATCATCAGCTGTGCCCTTGAGGTCTTAAGAACTGTGCCTTTCTGGCACTGTTTGTACCAGTGTTGGAGACCTGAGCAGTTTCTCATGTGGCTGTTTCCCAGCTTTTGTTTTGACTCTATGAACATCACCTTCAACTTCTACCTCTGCCTGTCCCAGTGCTGCTCTCAGACTCCATCTAGGCAGTGTTTGTAATAAACAAGTCTGGTCTGATTTTAGGGCATTCTGTCTTCCTGTGCACTTCATCCTCATGAAGTGGGGAGAATGAAAACTGATATGTAGTTGTTTTAAATATAAAGTAGTCCATCAACAAAAAACTGGTTTTCAGAAAGTCTATAAACCATTTGTTTAGGGCTTTCAAACATAAAGGGAATAACTGACCCGAGAAATTTGCTTTTATCCTATTAAAATGAAAAAGGATATGAGTGATGAATAAGAACTCATCCTTTACTCTTCCTCTGCTGGTTTTCCACCCAGAAAGGAAATAGTAAACCCTGTTGATTTTCAGTTGCAACCCAACTTCTTTTGCTTAGTAATGATGGATTAAACAGCTGAACTGAGCTGTGCTCTCTGTATACAGATGCCATATTGAGAAGATGATGAGTACGAGACAGTATTCAATATGTGTAGGGTTGTTTTTATATAGTGCATATTGACAGTTACCAAGATTCCATTTAGACCTTTCAGGTATGTTGGCTGATAGGTCCTCGCTCATAGCTAAATGATTTGTTCAAAGATAGGAATCCAAGGCTCGAAACGGTTGGTTTTTGCCAAAGCCAGGTGACTGGTCGAGTTCTGTAAGGACATGTGGAGATACTGCTCTGTTCAACAGACAAAGTAGTTGTCCAGGAAAACAAAAAACCCAAAGCTTAGCAGGCAAGACCAGTTGCTGAGAAAACTGTCTAGGTAATGCTGGCATGCTGGCTACAAAGAACTGCACCAGGAACTTCCTGTTGCAAAGTGGCAGATCAGCTTCGTGGCAAATGAGAGTCAGTGTACATTTGGAAACTCTGTTGCTCAGACCCTCATTAACAGCATTTTGCAGGAAAAAAAAATCGTAAGTTTATTGGGATCTTGACATAGGGTAACATTTATACAGTCAAGTCTGTTTATGGTGAATTTATAATTCTGTGTACAATTTGGTCAACTCTGGAGCAGGCAAACAGCCTGGACACTCTTTAGAAGGGGCCAGGTTTTGTATGCAGGTTGTTAATTGACTCATTAAAATGCATTAATTGATCTGTGCAAAGTGGGAGCTGCCTGTGGGACTGTTCAAGAGAGTTTGAAATTCCCACCTGGAGCGGTCCTACACCAATTAGTCAAATACTTGACTGCAAAGGCAGCTTGACTTCAGTCAATCGCTTTATTTCAAGTTAGTACATTATATTGTCTAGGCAAGTGGTTAGTTGGGGACCACGCAGGACATTAATGGCTGAGTGAAGTGAGTGTTGCACACAGGCTGTTACCCAAGTGCACTGCAACTGTAGCCATAGAAGTTTGAAATTCATGTTTGTGAGTTAAGTTCTAAATTCATTCTATCATTCTTGCCACAAAGTCATGCATGTGAGAGGAAGCAGTTCGATCTTGGTGTCTGCATTCCTTACAAACTCAGAAAATTTTGTGGCTTTAGTTTTCAGGGGATGTGAGCACTGAGACTATGAGGTGTAGAGGGCGGGAGTGCCAGAAAATAAAACCCTACAAGTTGGGAGCAATCCCTAAAAAAGAGAAGACCTGAGCAGTGCGTGGCTCTGCAGAAGGCTGACACCTCTTTCAGACCAGTGACAGTGGGTGCTGGTGGCCCTGGTGTGACAGACATTTTCTTCCTGCTCCTCAAGCTCCGGCCTCTGGCATGTGTCAGTTTGTTTGCTGTTTTAAAAGGCTCATCAGGGATACAAGGATTAATTAATTGTTAGAGCCTCTCTCGTGCAGGAGAGAGGAAAAATCGGTGCAGTAGGGATTATTGTGGGGGTTTGTTTGAGTAAAACAGGGAAGGTTGTCAATGTGGACTTTGTATGGAGACTTACTGGAGAAGATGGAGCAGGTTGGTTACGATCGAACAGAGTAGGAGCAGAGGAGCAAGCGCAGTTGGGGGACTTTGCTGTGTACTAGACAGACACAGAATGTGGTGCACCAGCTGGAAACTGAAATATGACAAATTCAAGTTACAGATAAGGTGTACATTTTTAACAATGGAAGTAATCAACGTCTGGAACAATGTGCAGTGTGTATATACATACACACAAAACCACTATTTTAATTAAACATTCTTATATCAATCTTTGAGATTTTTAAAAGATGTTCTATTTTGACGACAGGTTGTTGAACTTGGTACAGGAATAATTTGGTTTAATTTTGTGGTTCGTTCTGTGTTGGACTTTATGCAGTGTTTTGATATAAGTCCCTTGACATTAGGTTTGTTAATACTTGATGTTGGACTGATCATGGTCCTAGCTGTGTCACGGTTTTTAGAGTTGTTAACATAAGTATGCTTACTTGGGTTGCTCTCCATAGTCCTGCAGTTCTGTGCTATTGTGCTCTCCAGCTCAAGGTGTCTGACCAGATGTCACAGTTTGGTGTGAAAGAGTTCACCTGTTGGATTCTAGTGTTGCAGAATTAGTTCTTTCCAATACCCACTTCAGTCTTTTGGAAAGATGTCTTTTTTTGAAAATACTTTAAATGTCTGAATAGGAAATTCCATAGTGATAGTCTAGTCTGTAACGCATTGTCTCAAAAAATTTTTTTTGGAATGCTGTTGTTTTCTCTGATTCTCTATCCTGTGCACGGAGCATCTCGGTTGTCAGGATGAGGGAAGTTTATAATTAATAGTACCTGTGGGACTAAAGAGTCTGTGTCCTCCTCATCACTTCTCCTCCGGAAAACTATTGACTCTGCTTGTTGTTAAAGACCAATTGTTCAGTCAAGTTCTATTCTTAAAGTAATACCCAAGTTAAATTTAACACACTCCCTCCCCACCAATATTTTATACAATGCTTGTGCTTATTGTGTGTATTAATGCATTATTTTTCCTGAATGCAGGCTAAATTGAACCCATTTATTTAAACATCTTTGGTTTTCTCTTTGTGTGTAAAAGAACAAATACCTAATAGATTGTGAAATATTCCTTTTTGTAGAAAATGGAAGGTGCTCAATATATGTTTCTGTTTTGCAGGCTAAAGCCTATCTAAAGATAGCTATGGAAATAGTAAGAAGACTACCAGTAGCTCCTGCTTGAAGCATTTGCCACTGAAACTTACCAAAAAAGTGATCTTTGATGCAGCCAATGCAGAAGAGTCCTGCTACCTAATTATGTGGAGGCAATATGTTAATTCTAAGAACTTCTTTAGGAATTAATTTACCAGAGGTTAAATTATGATTGTGATAATTACTGTTTTTCACATTATTGTTTGGCCATGTCCAAATGGATTCAAGTATACAAATGATGATAGACAGTATTTGACTGCTGAATTGTAACATCATCAAGCAAGAAGGGATGAAGTACATTTTTTTCATGTGCCCTATTTTAAAGTCAAGAATGAAAAACAGCTTCTCCATGCAAGGAGAACAATGAGAGGTATGCCAAGGCATAAATCCTGCTTGAAAAATTAAATTTTCAATAGTCTAATTACTTTCAATTTTTGTTTGGCTTTTTACATGGTTAACTATCAAACTGACTTTAAGTTCTGCAAGATTTTAAGAAGCAAAATCAGTTGTGTAACTGCTGTACTTTTGTGTGTCCACCTGAAAAGAAAATTTAAAAATTCCACATATGCTCTGAAGAGTTCTTGTGATGGATGATGAGCAAATTCATTCATTATCGGATAAAGTTCGATCGCAAGGCAATTCACAGTTTAGCGGAGAATGGATTACGTGACCCCAAGGCTTATTTCTCATCTGTTTTACATTATAATGAACCCAGACAGAAGACAAGGTAACAGACGTCTTCACTGAAAACCAGATGTTTTGCCTGCGCTCAGTTTGCCAGGGAATGCAAATATTCAAGATAAATTAAATTTATGATTGCATATTCCTGCTACACTGCAGCAACTTGGAATTTGAATATAAAGATGTATTTTTGAAGTAAAGAAATATTTGGTCTTCAAACTGTGGCCGCCTGGTTTGTTTTTTCATTGCCTGTGATCTTTATTTTTGTGTTAGTGTGTGGAAGTGAAAGATTATGCCTTTAGGGAATGAGTTTTCATTTACAGTTAGATCTTTGAGTTGACATTTAGGCTTTTCCATCTACATAGTCAAGTATGGGTATCTTAAACATACACTGTGAATACCATACAGTGAATTTAGACATCCTAGGGAGTTCTGCTCTTGACCTCTGAGGGACCAGGGTTTTCCCTGTATTCCAAGTACTTAATCAGAATTTTGGATGTAGTTTTTTCTTATTGAAGTGATACAACATAAAAAATTGGTATACATTTACATTAAAAATATTTAAATAATATATACCCAGAGTTTACATGAAAAATCTAGACAAAAGTGATGATTTGAATTTCAAACTTAGGTGATTTTGTAAATATGTAAATTATATAGTCTGAAAATGTTGATTTTTTGCTTCGTCAATCTCTGAACCTCCTTCCCTGCACCCTTCCCCATGAGATCTCATATCAGCGGTCAACTTTTTCAATAGTGCATTGTTGTAGTCTGTAGAATTGACAAAATACTCACTTCCTTTCAGTTGTCTGATATATTTTACAAAAATTAAAGCTGGCTTAGTGTTCTGCCCTTTCATACTTCATTGGTAACTTTTTTTTTAAATTAAGTTTTGTCTCTGCATATTTATTAGCTTTGCTTTACATAGCAAAATTGTTGATATACATGTCTGTAAGTAATCCTGTGGTCGTTTTGGCACAGTATAATCTTACATTTCAGTAGAAAAACTGGGATTTCTGGCTGGTTTTTAGCAAAAGACAGTGATATAATCTGAATGTTAGTGTTTGTAATTTTCATTCTTTTAAAAAGTTTTTGAATGTCTGACATCCAGATCCTATTGAGACTGGGTGAACAGTCGGTATGCAGATAGACGGTTGTTTGTCTTCCCTTTTGTTTCATTATTTCTTGGGTTAGTTGAAGGATGAAATTTGCTTTCAAGTGTTCTTCTATTTTTGCTCCTTTTTACCTTTTCCCCCCCTTTTAATTAAGTACTGTGGTTTTGCTCTGTTGAATCTTTCAGCTGCAGAATTATTTTGATGCCTTTATCAAGAAACAATGATAATGTACTTGATTTGATTGCAAATTGTCAGTCATTTATAATGGTTAAGCATAGTTTCTACACCAGTCTGAAAATTCATATTTAGTTAATAGTTTTGTGGTAGGATTACACAATGTACTTGATTTGATTGCAAATTGTCAGTCATTTTAAATATATATGTAATTGTATAGAATTGGCAGGACGTTTCTGTGTTTAAGGATACCAACAGTCAACCCAAATTTAAGCTGAGAACATATTTGCTTTATTTCCCTCATTCTTATGAGTGAAAAACTGTTTCCCAGACTTTCTGCAAAGTAAATGAAGGGCACTGACAGTGTTATTGCTTCTTAATGTTACTGAAACACGTATTAATATTTTTTTATTATACACTACACTGTTAAATACTTATTAATGAATTCTAGTCAACATACTACATTTGAAGTTGTATTCATAAAATCGTTGATGTAAGTTGTTGGATGGGAGGGCTGGTTGGATCAGGTGGAGGTTTAGCAGGAGAAGGTGGTATTTAACTGTAGTTTATGAATATAGATTATAGGCTTGACACACAGTGCCGTTTGCTCTTTTCAGCTTCAGTATTTTACTTTAATCTCATTGATATTTCCTAGTGTACTAGTATGTTTTTGTTCTAAAAATGCTAATCCTAACAAGAGGGCCTGGCTTTCCCAAGCTGTACGAGTAGATGTTCTTTGCTCAGGAGCTAGGGAGGCTTACTGCAGAATTACTGTGCTCGTGGGTTACCAGAACAGAACTACCAAAGTTTGTAGCACTGTGAGTTCAGTTAAGCACTGAAAAATCCCACAGAGGAGGAAAGAGAAAGAAAGAGGAGGGCTAGGGAGGCACAGGACCAAACAGCCAGGAATGGGGACAGAGGCAATTGTCAGTCCCAGTTTACCTCCTGTGTAGGTTAACAGCAAGACTCCCAAGATCCTTTTGCATTACTGTCAGATGTAGCTTTGCTTTCACAACATGACCCTTTGTATAGTGACTACAGTTCTTGTGTTTGCAGGTAATTCCTGCAGTTTCTTGGGTGAGGAGCCAATGGGCTGTGTCCTAACACAGTACATTCCTTGGCTTTCAGAAGTTTTTGATTTTAATGAAAATGAAACTGAAAGAAGGTATAGAATTGTTTATGCTAGTGAAGTATTTTGCTATGATCTTCTTACTGCTATGTTCAGCTAATGAATTGTTCAACCTTTGAGACTATGGCAATACTTAAGATGCTAAAGTCTTCACAACAAAAAAAATTGTTATTTGAAGTTATGAGAAAGAAGTAGTTTGCAGGTCAGTTTTTGCCTACTAATTCAATTAGAGTTCAAACTACAATCCATTTTAGTTGCTCTGATTGGTGATCATGGTTATGAATTAATAGGAGACATGGCAGGAGCAGGTCATTTCAGTGTATTAACAAAACACCTCTTGTAATTCTGGACTTACTTCAAACAGTTGGACTCACTTGGATCCAGTTCTGCAGGTGAAACCCCCTATAATATCTTTCCCATAGAAAGACTGGGTTTCACCTTGACCAACTCAAACTCCCCTGTTGGGTTTTGCCTGCTTGTGGTGGATGCAGTGGGTGCTGATTAGAAAAGCTTTGATCTGAGGCAGCTGCTGTATGCTGCTTTGTTGGTAAACTGTGTTCAGGCTATTAATGGGCGCCCTAATGTAAACCAAAGGCTGCAATCAAGGGGGTGAAACAGGGAGTAAAGAAGGGGTGAATCTTATGCCAGTGGGAACATCTCCAGGTTCCAGAGAACCTGCCATCACAGGGCTTGCGGGTGCAGGAATGTACTTGGGAGAGGAGCAGCAAGAAAGAAAAACTTCTGTTGCTTAGGTGAAAGATTAAAGAGCTGTGAGAGGCTCTGTGGGCTACAGAATTGATTTGCAAAGGTTAAAGCACTGAAGGTGCCATGTGACAATTTACATTTTGGTACTTATGTGCAAAGCTTCTTTCAGAGCATCCCCAGCCCTGAGACTGACACATGAGCTCAGTACCCAACTACTCAAGTCACAGGAACTGCTCCTGTCCTTCCAGATACTGGTGGGGGTAGGATGCTTATTTTTCTACATTGTTTGCAGTAGTTGTCCAAGGTGCAAGAAGCTTGTTCTACACCTGGCTTTGGTTAAGAAGATTCAAATCCATAGCTCCTAAACTTTGGAGAGGTCTTCAGTCACCTGGCACAGTCTTTGCTCAGGACCATCATGGAATGTTCATCACTCCTGATAAAGCTGTATCGCTTGTGAAAGAAATAAAGAACATAGACTTAATCACAGCTAATTTTTTTTTTTTTTTTGGCTTAATGGCTTGGACTGGGCTTTGCTTCTTGTTCCCACCCTTACTGATGGCATTTACCTGATGATGCTATGAATAAAATTATTAGGCTAATTCTTAGGCTAATGCCTGGCATTTTAGCTGCTTACAGATTTGAGGTAAAGCTCTGGGGTTTTGTTTTTGGATTTTGATACCCGTGCGTCAGTTTATTTTCTCATGTCCACATCTGGGCCTATATTGTTGCTGTCATTTTTATTTAACAGAAATACTTCCTGGTGGAGATGGCTGGGGGAAAGCCTCCTGCTTAAGAGTAGTTGACCATAAGAAGAATCTGAATTGCTGATTTAGTTTCAGAATTGACTTATAATGGCAGGAGTTACAGTGATAATTATGTTTTACTCTGGCAGCATTTCAGCCAAGGCACTGGTATGTCAGCCACATATCACAACGTAGCAAAAGAAAAAATTAATTCCCAAAGTAGTTTTCAGCCTAAATTTAAGACTTGCCTTTTTATTTTTTTTTGCAGGCTCTGTTTTACATTATAAAGATATTAAAGTCTGAAGAAAAAGTATATTCAAAGGTCTGTATTTTTCCATTATCTTTGTGTATTCAGAGAGGATGGATGTTTTTCAGCAATAAGAGGATGGGCACAGCCTGTCCTTCCTTACGCACCTATTTGTCTCAGTTTCTCCATTTGTATGAGTCTGGATCTGAATACCTACTTTAATCAATGCAAATAAAGGACTTTTCCTAGGGAGTGTGTGAGTCTTCGAACAAGCTGGGGGGGGAGGGGGGGAAGAACATCTTAACATTGTTTTGAGGGCTTACAGGTTTATTTGAAGTGTTTTCCCTCATACCACTGGGATTTTCTAAAATTTGTGTTTTCATTGAGAGAAAGGCAGGAGATTCCCCTCACTTGCCTAACCTATGTATGCTGCCTGTTCCTAAACAAGGTCTGTTTTAAAAATACAAACTTCTGGTTGCTTTTTCTGAAAAGTGTTAGCTTATGACTTTCTAATGATTCTTATAAGTACTTTTTACTTTTAGGGACTATTTTTTTTCCCCCAAATGAATATGGAAGAAATGCTATAATGTATTTTTAAAGCCCAGTTTGACTGCTATTTAGGAGGAATAAACAGAGTGAGAAAGTATCTTATTTAGCCAAACCCACATTCTGTAGATGTAATTTTGGAGTGTTTGTTTGCTGTGTAAATGTTGCAAATATTTTTTTATCTGATTAAGGGAAAGTGCTAAGTGAAGTTCAGGAGCCTGAACTCTCTCCTGCTCAGCAGCAGGCATTTGAGGGTGATGTGAGTCGAGTCTGTAGCTGGTCAGACAGGCAAGGATGAGTTTCCACATTGGCTTACTTGCTGAATTGGGAAGTTTCTACATGTCTCTTTTTAGAGGAGGAATTTCCATATAAACGGGCTTTTGTCTGTGGTACCTTGAGGCCTGTAATTAATTACATTTCAGATAGAGTCAGGAGGTTTTGGGTTTGCACTCTGCGGTTCCCCCTGCAGGATAATGGGGCCCAATGGAGGAGTTAGTTTTTAAAACAAGTGTTAAAAGGCTGAGCAAATACACCTCATAAGCATCTAGGCTTTGAAACCAACCCCAGATTTGTTCATGATGCCAGCACTACTGGCATCTCTTTTGTATTGCCTTAATATCCTAAGCTTTTAGAAAGCCTGTGAGTTGTGGCTTGTTAGCACTTTTTTATAAATACATTTCTTATTAACACACACAGTGCTACTTCACTTTTGGCTTAATTTCTTGACACTATAAATAAACCTCTTTTTGTAAAGCAGTTTTCCTTGCCTATTGGTAATGCATCCAAAAAGTTATTCCTCTAGAGAAAGAAACGACAGGGCTGTTTGATGCTGAATACCTTCTTCGCTGTAGGGTTAATATAGGAAATTGTAGTCACTCTCTCAGTGAATTGTTGATTTTGTTGCCCTGATGGGCTATACATCTACATTAAAACAAAATGAAACTGCAGATGAAATGCCTGTTAATTATTTAGAGGTTGCAGCTCTTGAACACTGAAAACAGTACACCCTAGAGTAATTTATCTAAAATATTTCAATTTATAGATCTTTGAAATATGTTTTTCTAAGAAAGTAATAATATTTAAGATGTTTGAACAAGCTCTTTGCTGTTGATATGGATTGCTTTCCATTGCCTGAAAAGGTCTGCATTTTCACAAAGAATATGACTCAGAGAAGTTATGTATTATTCCCCATCAGTGCCTGTCTACAGAATCCGGAGTATGAATCTGCAGTAGCAGGTGACAGGAGGGAACAGAGATGACGTACCAATGTTTGCCTGGAATGACCTCATGCCAGGAAGCAATAGGAATTTGTTCGGCATAGCAAAAATACAAGCAGAGTTGCCTTTTTAGGGAAGGCAGATGGGTCAGGCAAAGCAGGGATTTTTTATAGCTGATAAATGTGACTGGCATATGAAAGGAAATAAAACATTATACTCTCAGAAATAAAATGGGAAATGCATCTTTCCCACTTCTGCCAGAAAAGTACAGCCATATGACCTGGGGTGCCTGTCACCCTGGGGATGTGTTGGTCCTGGTGCTTCAAAGAGGTGACAGGACTCAGCAGAGTATCAGGAGCCCTCATTTATGACACAATTTCTGCAATTTAGGGAAGCAACTGAAAAATGTATTTACAAGTGAATAGTTGAAAACAGCTGATACAGAATGTTCCTTGAGGAACGGGATGTCTCAGTTCTTGGTCAGTCTGTTTCACATCAGATAACATGCCATCCCAGGGTGGTCCTTTATCAAAGGTAGCATTTTAGCTGTCATTGACCACAGGAGCTGAAGTTAAATGCAATACAAAGATATATAATCTCTGCAAAGTGCTCCTCACACTTGGGCAATACCAAGTGTCAGGAAAATTTATTGAATTATGAAATTATTATACCTGAGCTTAATATGCAGTAACTTAAAGTTTCATTCTATTCCAGTCATTTTTTTTTCTATAAGAGAGGTTTCACATTTCTATTTCCAGCACTTTACTACTGTTGGTTCCTCAGATAAAGATAAAAAGATTTATGTACAAGGGCTCCTTGAGGGAATTTCATTCTTTGGCATAAGATTATATCATCTTCTTTAAAACAAAATGGTCAATGATAGGGTTGTTCTTTATTTTGTGTTTAGTTTTTAAGAACTACAGTTACCAGAAGGAAAGATACCAATTGGACATAATTTTGGATAGTCAGATTGGAACTCTTCTAACAAGTTGCTCATCATACCTTGAGAATATAAACCCACAAGCAACATGAATCTCTTTTTCTGTGTGGGTATGAATTTCTTTATTTAACCTTACTGCCATTGGCATGGAAAAAATAAGGAACTATAGCAGATAAAACACATTCCTTAAAATTGAAAACCACATGAGTTAGTGGTCATGGTTAAGGATCATGCAAATAGACCTGTTGAACCCAGGTTCTGGATGCAGCATGTTCTTGTGCTGGGCCTGGAAGAGTCAGCAGGATTCAAACAGCAGTTTTTGCCTCTTAAGTGAACTCCAAACTCATTCTGTGATTTGCTGTTGAGAAAAGTCACACCCTGAACTGTGTCAGCATTGAACCTTTAGACTGTAGGTTTGCATGTCCCTAACACAGGAAGTGACTCACTGAAGTGTTTGTTCTTCGCATTGCTGTCTACTCTCCCTGGGAAAACAGGGATCTATTTACTCCATAGTGTGTTGGTGCTTCTCATCAGACTGTATGATGTCCCTGCCAGGGCCGGCTCTGGTCAGTGTTTGTTATTTGCTGCTGTTCTGTTTGTAAAAGGACAGTTGCTCTGTGTAATACTTGGGAACTGTGTTCATGTTCTGCACCTGGAGCAGACCTTGCAGTTGTTACAGGCTCTGCTCTCTGCTCTGATTTGCTTTGCATTTGAGTAATGCTGCATTATTTGCAGGCAAAGCATGACCCTGTGATTGTAAAGTGTTACTGTTCCCAAGGTAAAATCCTGCACTGAGAATGACCTCTGGAAATGACACCTTAACCCTTGTGTCTCTACCGCTTTGGAAAGGAGCTCTGCATGGGTGCTGGGAGAGTGTGGCAGAGCTGTCCACTCTAATTAAGGACTTATTTGGGCCTGTTGGGACACAGAGATAGCTAAGGGTCAACAAAAAGGTATGAGGAAATAGCCTGCCATGTTATATTCGAACATGAAACAGGAGAGAAAATATAATGGAAGGCTTGTGACTCAGGAAAAGGACAGGGAGAGATCACTCACTGGTTACAGTAATGGGCAAAACAGACTCAGCCTGGGGAAATTAGTTTAATTTAGTATCAATCAAATCAGCATAGGATGATGAGAAATACACCCAGATCTTAAAACACTTTTCATTCATCCATCCCTTCCACCTGGGGTCAAACTTCCCTCCTGAATTCTTTACCTTATCCCCAGCAGCAGCGCAGGATGACTGGGAATGGGAGCTCCAGTCAGTTCATCACGTTGTCTCTGTTGCTCTTTCCTTGTAAGGAGGAGGATTGCGCACACTCTTCACCTGCTCCAGCAGGAGATAGTAATCCACAAACTTCTCCAAAGTGAATCCTTCCCACGAGCTGCAACTTTCCATGAACTCCTCCAGTAGGGGTCCCTTCCATGTGGTGTAGTCCATCAGGAACAGACTGCTCCAGTGTGGGTCCTCCAGGGCACCACAGGTCCTGCCAGGAGCTTCCTCCAGCATGGGCTTCCCATAGGGTCACCTGCTCCTTCATGGGGTCCTCCATGGGTTGCAGGTGGCTCTCTGCTCCACCCTGGATGTCCATGGGCTGCTGGGGCACAGCTGCCTCACCACGGTCTTCACCATGGGCTGCAGGGGAAACTCTGCTGTGGTACCTGGAGCATCTCCTGCCCCTCCTTCTTCACTGACCTTGGTGTCTTCAGAGTTGTTCCTCTCACATATCCTCCTTTCTTCTCTGGCTGCAGTTTGCTTCCACCCAGTAACTCTTTTTTCCCCTTCTTAAATACATTATCCCAGAGATGCTACCACTGTTGCTGACAGCTTGGCAATGGCCAGAAGCAGGTCCATCTTGGAGTCAGTACCTCTGCTGATTTCCAGTGGGGTTCAACTGCAAAAATAGAAGGAGTACACATTTTATTGATGTCTGTTTAAGTAACTCTAAGTTTTGAATAAACCTTTACTATTCTAATGTGCACTTGTCAAGCATGACTTGGAGCAAACTGTGAAGATGTTTCTAACACTTTTATTGGTCTTCAAGTTATTTTGAAAGTGTGTTGTTCATAATCTTTAAAAGAACTTTTAAAAAGTAGCAGTGCTTAATATGTTCAACTAAGAAAAAACTCAGAAAATAGTTTATGACACAGTTTTGTAGTTTCTGATGGGGCATATGAAATGCATATTTTCTATAACCTGTGCTCTCTTAGTTCCAGTAGGATGTGAAATAATATAGCCTGGCATCCATGGAGCAGAAAGGGTCAAATAATTGCAAAGAGGTAGATTTGTTGTTTGCATAGTAGCATAGACAAGGTAAATTGCCTGTATCTCAGACCCAAGCTCTGAGTAATGATCTCTCTTCAAATTAGAAATACAGTGATTACTAATCCCTAGTTGTAAAACAGAATTTCACTCCTGTGATGTGTTGGGGAGAACCAGATCACTCTATCTCTGTATAGGGCCAGTTAACAGCTTGACAAGACAGCAGCAGTGAAGTTTCCTAGCAATAAATGCCAAACTCTTCAAGAGGATTATTTCATTTTGATGAAGATCAATTTTTTATTATGACTGTACATAAACTATTTCATTCAGCCCTTGAAACTGCTGAATTTTAACCCACAGGAATTTTTTCCCACAAGACACCTAAGAATTTACTTTGGCACATGGTCCAAAAATCGTTGACTGACCTCCAGCCTGAGGTGCACAGCTCTGTGTGTACGTGGGGGAGGCATGCATTGCCCATCTTGCCCAGGAAACCTCTGCCTGGCTCACTTCAAGCCTTGCTTCCCCAAAGGGAGTTTTGAGCATTTGTGCTCTTTTAATGAGCTGCATTGGAAGATAGTCTTGTGAAGCAGAGGTTCCACAAGAGCAGAAATACTGTCAAAGCTTCTTCATCCAGGAGCTTGTATTAACTGCTCATTACCAGTGTTTGTCATTTTGTTTTTTTCAGCTGTTGGTTTGGTGTAAGCAATGTCAAGTGATCTGACAACAGCAGAAGATCACACTGCTTTCAGAGGGTCAGATGCAGTTGTAGTGTGTTTCTAGCAGTCAGCTATCATATGCAGCCTAGCATCTCTTTGTGGGGGACACCCCCTCTGCAGACCAGTCGGGATGCTGGCCCAGTTCCACCATTCCAGCTGCACGGTGCCCTTGGCTTGGCTAGCTCCATGCAAAGTGCGTGTGGGCAGCGCTGCTCCGCCATGGGCCCCTGCTGGCTCCTCACAGCTGGGGGCAGGGATTGGTGTGGTCCTGCTAAAGGGTCATATGGACTGCAAGACATTGTGTGCATGTTGGTGTTTGTCATATACACCCTCGACCAACCCCTTTCCTTGCGTTACAGAGGCTCAAAACACAGAACTTCCTCTTGAAAGGGGAAAATCAGCCTCCTTAATTCACTGCGAGAGCTATAAAATGGAGGTGCTTTTCCTAGCATTTCATGGTTGAGAAGTTTTCCCAGCCAAGTGACCCCCTGGGAAACATCAGACTCTGGGAATGGGGCACAGCCCTGGCGCTCAGTGGCAGGCTGAGCAAGGCTCATCTCCCAGAGCCCATGGTGAGGGCATGGCCCAGCCCTGCTGCTTCCAGATGAGTTTCATTTCTTAATTCTCTGGAGGTTATAAATCAAATCCAGGTGTTACAGATCCCTTTGGTGTCCTGCCAAGCACTTCCTGCCCCTTCCTTGGAACTGGTGCAAGATGTATGTGTCAGGTAATGTCTGTTCGGGTGCCACACTTGATGGAAGGGGAAGGTGGTGACAATTTCAACAGGGAATGAAGTTCTGCATGCAAAGCTGAGTACTGGGAGTATGCAGAAATATAGAGATACACAAAAGTCTGTGTCTTTGCAAACTAACTGCAGGTTTTATTTAAAGAAAAATGTCCCAGTAGCTGTGTGGTTTTTATTAGGAGGCAAGGAAGAGGGAAAGCAAGAGTGCAAAGTCGTGGTTGTACAGGGAAGCTCTCACACACGTAACTAGTGCAATAATTCTCTGAGTTAGAAATCTGACCTAGTTACTCCCTTTCAAAAAGAAACATGACTTTTTTTCTCACAGTGACTGTGAGAATCACCCTTCTTGACATAACTTCCCAAAACGAGACATTTCCTTTCATAACTTTAATCTCACTAGTCCATTAGGGGATGAAATAACAGCCTTTACTAAAATAAAAGATAGTAATTGGCTTGGGGGCAGGTTTTTTACTTGTAAGGTTCATTCTGCACTGGAAGCACCTTAGAAATCAGAGTTAAGAATCACCTTTTTAACAGAGTAAAGTCACAGTGCTAAACTTTTCAGCACAAGCAGTTTTATGGAGGGCTGACTACTATTGCCTGGTTCTTCTTCTCCGTCAATGAGATTGTTTCTTTAAGTGGCTGTAACAGAATGAAGTAAAACAGCTGTTTATCTCTTGATTATCTTTGGTAGGAATAGGATTTATAAAAATCAGATTATATTTTTTAGAAATTTGCTGGAGTGTTTTTTGTAGGTAACCACATAAAACGTGTAAACTGCATTCACAGAGAGGCAGATATATGCGACATGAACACTTGTATTTATTAAAAAATTGCCCCTCAAAAAGTCCGTGGCTTTCTTTGTACTGACTTTTCTTTTGCCTTTCATTATGTAAAGAAAAACCCCACCAAAACAGAAACAGCCAACACAACCTCCCTGGTTCTTACTTTTTCTGCTTTCTTTAAATGACTCAGTTATTGAACAGAGAACATTGAGCTAGGTCTTAAGTTCTAAATAACAGGAGGCATTGGAGCTGGCAGCACCATTTGGGTGAAGACTTTCAGAGTGTACCAACCCAAGCAGTACAGTCATTTGAGGTAGATTCCATTAATTTAGTTCTTTACCAGAAAATACCTTTTTTTTTCTTGGCTTTATCTGCATGACAGATGCCAAGAAACTTATGTGCCTTGGTAATTTCATATTTATATGCCTACCCATACAGTATGTTAAAATAAGCTTTTTTCTAGACATTTGTGTTCTTTTAAAATATATATACATTTTCTTTACATTTTCAAAACAGAATTGGTAATAAGAAGGCTTTGATTTTCAAACTGGACTAAATTGCACCTTATTTTTTAAGGATTTTTATTCTAAATTTTGGTATATTGTATACCAGGCCATTGTTAAAATTATGTGCATTAATTTAAAATCCTATGACAAAAATAAATAGATGTGCAATTAACTCAGATCTTTTTCTAAGATATGGTATATATCCTATAATGACAGGATCTATACCATATACAGTTGCTTCTGAATCCAACTAATTGATTGTGACTATATTTTTCTAACATTCTCTTCTACAAGCGTGCAATTTACATTTCAGGAAATGCTACCATGTACATCTATAACATTATTTTCACCCAGCTTATATCAATAGTGTGATTTTGAAAAGGAGAAGAGAGTAATCCTCCTCCCCTTCTGTAAAGTACACCTGGTGTGGCTTGGTAAGGTACTGACTAAAGATCTGCCTTGTTCTTTCTGTCCAGTTTGGAGATGGCTTGATCAGATGCTCCTGGGGTCTGCCTCCAAGATCTACAAAACAAATAGGTTTGTCACAAATGTTAGCAGCAGAGGCAAGGAAACTTCGGCCTGAGAAATCCTCTCTGTTATATTGCTAAAATGAAACACAAGGAGATGGTGCAGATCACGGCTTGGCTTAGGTAATTGTTATTCAGAGGAGAAGAATTGGGCTTTAGCCCAATTTTATAATGTTAAAAAAAACAATACATGAAAGGGCTGGATTTATCTTGGTCTCCAGTACAACTGCCTTGAATACAGTTTGTACAAAGATGTAATCTCCGTTTGCATCCTGAATACCTGATGCCTGCATATCTTGGAGGTATAGTGTTTCTACTGGAAATACCCATGTACTCAAATTTGGCGTACAAAAGAATCTCTGCTCCAGGGAATGAACAGGTCTGAACTAACTGAATGCCTGTGAAGAGATGTAAACCTGTCTGTAAGAAGGGATGCAAACCGTGCTACCAAAACTGGAAGATTTTTCAGCCTGGATCTCTTCTGTGCCTGTAATTCCAGCATACATAGAGCATAAGGCGTTTGTGCAGCTGCTTTTGTGTAAGGACACAATACTAGGTAAATTCATTTATGTATGTGCCTAGTAATGCTCCACCTGCAGTCTCTGTGCTGTCATACTTACTTTGCATACAGGCCTGACTGTGCATCCCTGCGAACTGCCCACACGTGGGCATCGCTGGTGTCATTGCCTGCACCCCCGCATGTGGAACAAGTTTCCGCTGTCCCTCACCCCCCCCCTTGGCAACCCTGAGTTTGTCTTGGGGAACAAAATGTACTTCTAAAATAGCTGTAAGATCAGAGATGCCTTCTTCAGCTGAAATAACTAAATCAAGGCCCAAAAGCACCACTTTTGAAGAGTTCTGTTTTCCTATTCCTTTGGATTCTGTTCTTCTCGCCACCATTACAACAGCAAGCTCCTGTGGGTTGAATGCTCAGTTACTCTTTCTGATATGCAAGAGATAGTAAAAGAAGAACTAAGTTTGTGATTTAATATTGTTTTCATAGAACAATTAAGATACTCTATTAAAATGATAATGTTGATATTGATTCAGCTATCTAGGTATGAGTCATAATTTTTGTAGAATAGGGGGCTGTCGAGAAATGGTTTGGAAACTGGGGAGTGGAAATCACTTCTAACGAGGAAAGGTCACCATAAGTGTGTATGAACAAATACTGCCAGATGTTCTTTAAGAACAATAGGGAACAATCCATCACTTCTATTTCAAAGTTGCTTAGTATGCTCTTATTTTAGTATTTATCTCGTTCAAACAATCATCTAAAAATTCTTCTGCTTGTCTCATTGACATAAACACCTTCAACAACACACTGAAGGTGACTTCTACATCTGCTTGCCTTGTAATTTATTAATAAGCACATACTGTTTAATACATAATTAAAAAAAAAAAAGAATTTATGTTTGAGTTTTTTTTTTTTCTTTTCAGACGAGGGAGAAAATACCTTTGAGTTTGACTTTTTTTTCCCTTTCTATCTGCTGTAGATATGTATATTTTCTGTCAAGACACCAGGTAGTGAACAAAACTTTGCAAAGGTCAGGGAAAGTATCTTTACAATACAATGAGACAGTGAAATACTGAACAGGGAATCCAATCCTGGAAGGTCACCATTGACTGTGAATAATTTAAAGAGTCAAAACCAGTACCCAGATTTGCTTTATGATTTTGCAATAGAATGATGGCCTTAGCCTGCAGTCATCCAGATTTTTCTGATGTCTGTTACCAATTATTTTTCTTTTCCAGGCTGAGATGTGATTTCTTAGAGCTTACATTTTTACCTCCTGGATTTGTGTTTCACAGTTACTTCTTTGTGACTTGGAGCTTTGATGAGAAAATTACAGCCTCTCTGTTTCCAATATGCTTTTATGCATGTTATACTTCCTTATATGCATGGCATCTCTACTAAAGAAATTATAATTATCGGGTTGGCACAGTCTGTGTATGGCCTCTCAGGACACCTGGACATTTGCTGAGTGTTGATTCTTCTGCACAATGTGAATTAATGGAAAATTTTAAATCCTGAAATCTCTTACCTGCTGCTTTACACAGCATTGCAGAGGGAGCATTATCAAAATAAGGATTTGAGTGAGTGTCAAAGGAACTGACCATGTGAGTTCTTGGTGTATTTGCACATTTTGGGATAATTAAAGCTAAGCAGGAATAGAGAAATGACTGTGAAGTGCAAAAACTTTCATACATCTTGAAAACAGGTGCCTTCAGACACCATAAGGTTCCTCTCCTGTGACACCTTTCAAACAGCTCTCATAGACTTCAGCTGGCACCAGCTGATGCTATAAAGAGAGCATTCAGTCATTGCTGGCCTTTTCTGGCTTCATTTCTAGGGGAGAAAGAGGTCAGAGTGGCTAAAATGCAGCCAGTATGTGTCTCAAAAAGGTGAATATTTTAAAACACGTATTTCTTAATGTGACTACCTCTCTAAGCAAATGAAAATGAAGGTGAGAGCAAAAAATCAAGAGCTAATATTGACTCAGAGTGATCTTCAGTTCAGTACTGCCAAAGCTGAATTGCAAACCATCAGGCTGCATAAAACTCATGCTCTGCTTAAGGAGAACTGGAAAACTGGTAAGGCAGACAACCAACCAAACAAAACCCCCTTTTTATTTGCCTATTGTTTTTGAGACTTTATTTAAAACTGTGTTTACAGGTTTCTGCAACTGTGATAACTGGAACTGTACTAGTTTGTTTTAGTGGAAGTCAACATGATAAACTCACAGAGCTGCAGTATAAAGGTAAAAAAATAGTATTTTAATAGGAGTATTTTATTAAAATTAATGAAAGTTGGCAAAATTGCAAGTTGTGGAGATACAGGGCAAAACCCTATTACTGTTAAATTATTGCTTAGGAACTTAAAGAAAGGATTAGTTTTCTGTAGCCCCATTTTAATGCAGCTGCTGTGGCCATTGGATGAATAAAGTTGTAGATAGGGCTAATCAAGGAAAGGAAATCCTGTGGCAGACAGTGGGTGCAATGTGACCAACTATAACTAGTAAGTGAATGAGGGTCTCAGACAGAATGCCTCTTTGGAGGGGCTCACTTAGCTCCTGCATTAGATGGACCAGAGGGAAAGGTATGAGTGACTTTGCTGGATGCAAATGTCCTCGTGCCCTCTGTCATTAGACAAACACAGAAAATTGCCCTCCTGGGATACCATCCCCGACTGCAAGTATTTCCTCTTTCAGGAGGCCCAAGCCTGCCTTGGTGGGGTGGGTGGTAGGAGTCCCAGGCAGGGGCAGGGTGGGTGATGGTTCTCAGCACTGCACCTGACTTCCTACATAAATGAAAGGCCTGGCAAGAGCTCCGTGCAAGAACATAATTGCTCTGATTGCTTCTCTTTTGTACCAAGCAGGTCAGTACATACAATACTGAGACTGAAATAAGCTGTATCCCTGATGCACCACGTCAGCTGCTTGGGGAACTTCTGGAAAATAGTGTTTCATCAATAAGTGGTGACTGAATGAACCCAAGTGTTCATATATTAATTTCTGTTTCTCCTCCTTCTCTCCCTAGGTCCTGTTCTCCCCTCCTTCCTACCTTGTTATCCCTTTTGTTCTGCCAGTGGTCAATGCTGCAATCTTCCCATGCCTATAGCAGGTCTTAGTCCTAGTTGTGCTTCTTGACAGACTGGCATCAGGTGTTCAGGGATCCACGAAGTAAAACCTACCTGGAGATGAAGGATTTCTTTTACATGGCTTACACGCAACCTCTGCCTGCGTTTTTTTTTTACTCTTTGTCTAATTAATTTTTTAAATTGAGAATATATGCAAACAGGCTTTCTGCCTTTGTTTCCCCAGTCCTGGGCTCTGCTTCTGCTAGGCTTGTAAATATTTTAAATTTTTTAAAAATTAAGTTTTACTGTATACATTCATAATTTCTGCTGAGCTTCTTATGTTCTCTTAGAATCCTTCATCATGACAGTGTGCCTAATGTCCTCAGATTCAGGCCTAGTCTCAAATGTGCGTAAACAACCAGAGAGGTGAAGGGGTGAATGATCAATATGAATTTATTTTTTTGACTTTCTTTTAGGTTTTTTCTTCATATGTACTGCTTTCATATTTGTACGTCCTCTCGGTTTGTTCTTCCTTGGTCTGATGAAAGAGTGGCAGCACAAAGATCTCAGTAACAACAGCCTGTGTGTATGTGGTGAAGGGCAAAGAGGTGAGATATTCCCACCAAGATAGAGGGAGAGAAGAAAAGAACACACAAGGAAGTATATTCCCAGCATGAGCATTAACACCTGGTACCTACTAAGCACATAAAGGCTGGTGTTTCTGGCCAGTTAAAATGTCTTGATCATAGTTGCCAACCGAGGCAGTGTGTTTTCCATATAAATTTAGAGGTATGGTCCAAAATCACTGTGTGTGGCAAGTGACAGTTCTTACAGTTCATCATCAGGTTCTTGTACCCTTCAGATGTATGTCCCTTCCAGCCCGAGATCCCAGGGTGCCTGACTTTTCACACAGACTAGGAAAGCAGCAGTTTTCCAAATCTCCAGCAGGTTTCCATTTGACTTTCATGCACCTGGTTCTAACCTTACTTGTTACATTTCACCAGCTGCTGGCTGCTCCTTAGTCACAGTATCCCCAGGGTTTCTGGAGATTTTGTAACTGTTTAATAAAGTGTGAGATAATGGATATTTGAAATTAATCAGATCGGTAAGTAAAAGTTGTTTTGGGAGCTCAGAGAATGACTTGCTCTGTGCCTGTGAGGAGCAGTGCTGCTCCTCTCCTCAGCTCCCTCCCAGGTTGCATCTGGAAAAATAGCCTGCAGTGCTTTCCAACAGCTCCACAGCTGCCAAAGCAGTGACCCAGAGCTGCACAGGGTGAGGAGAAAGAAGGCACCAATGTCATGACTTTGGGGCTGAAGTGGGTGTTGTGAGACTGGGTCATAATACTCCCAGTGGTGGTGGAAAGAGAAGCAATGATAGAGAGAATAATCTCTGCACTCCAGTGTCTTTTACTAAGCCACAATCCACTTTGGAAGCTTATTTCTGTATGCTAATAAAATGGAATTGCCTTTCTGAAAAGTGTCAGTGTCAGCACAGTACGCAGACTTGTATACAGACTTTCACAGCGAAAAAAAGAGTTCATAACCTCTTTTACTCTAGTAATTGCTGTTCTTAATTAATAAGTCTTTGTTATCTCCAAATTGAAGTAATACTGTGAGCTACTCGTGCTTCCTGCTTAGCTTTACTTAATTGTGCAGACATTGGAGTCAGCACTGACTAACCTGGATGCCAAGTCCATATGCTAATACATTCCCCTGCTCTGAGGGGACTGTTAGTTAGCAAGCTGCCCATGTAATGCTGAACACGTGGGAATGGCTGTGTGCTGTGAATATGCTGGCCCAGCACACTTGTTCCAGTGCCAAAATGCCTCACAATCAGACATAATTTTTCAGTCTTACATTCACTTTCAGGGAACTCTCCTGACACAGGCTTTTGTTTTCTTCTTTCTGAACAACCATGAGGTGCTCAGAGATTGGGAAGTAAAACCTGCTGTGAGACTTGGGAGGGCTTTGTACAGTTTGCCCACTGCCTCCCTTCCCTGCCAATGCCAAGGTAGCAGTGGCCATTGAAGCAGTTATTTTCCCACTTTCCTCCTCTTCTCTTTAGCTTCACAATGTCCTCTGAACCTGTATTTTGGAGGATTATACTAGGAGACATAGGACTGAAATATAGATTAAATTTAGCTGAAAAAGAAATGCAAAACCCCCAAATTCTTTACTTCAGGCAGATGGTGTAATTTGGCATGCCAACAGTGCAATGCCATGAATGTGACATCCTCACACAAAATCCAGCCCCTTGCCCTGTGACCTGTAATTCACAGTGGGGTGTAACCGAGGGGTTTAACTAGGCCTGAGTGGGTACCAACCTGCACATCTAGCTGTCTCAGACTGTGAGTGATGGCAGCGCAACATGAGGCTGCCTCTGCTTGAGACTGTACTTTGTTGCAGTTGTGGCAGACCAACGATATAAGCAATGTGAAGTTTGCAGGTGGAGGGAATACCTCAGGGTATCAGCTGGGAGAGCTGGAAAACTGATCAAGAAACAGAAAGCCATTCAAGAAACAGAAGCTCAAGTATAAACTCAGCATTCTGATGTTGTTGTAGTAATGAAGAAACCCAAAAGCTTGTCCAGCCTTTCCAGCTTTACCAGTTGCTCTAACAAGAGATGGTACCTCTACCTTTAAACTTTACAGGCATTGCATTTTCCCTGCTAGGAGCTGCACACCTAGAGGTTGTGGGCAAAGTTTACTGAACAGAATGGTACTTCCTAGCATCACTGGTTCACTGGCACAATGGACTTGATCTGGTCTGTCATGTTTCTCAAACCCCCTCTGGTGGGAGGACAGAAGCAGCTGTATCTTCCCACCAAGGTGTCAGAGAAGGTCAGCATAGCAGAAAGACCAAATTGATGTATTTTCTGTGCACTTACCTGGTCTCTCTTCCCTCTCAGCACAGCTCACTCTTCTGGCTGCAGTGGGCAGTTCTAGGATAACAGCAGACTCCCCAGGGTCCTTGGTTATTGTTGCGTAAATTCAGCTCTAGACCTGTATAAAAAGCAGTGAACAAATGTGAAATAAAAAAATGAAAGGTGAGAATACTTACTTCTTGTGTTGTGTTGAATCACACCACTGATCATCACTTTTGCTCTCTTTTGTCTACTCCGTTTTTGTGGACAGAATTTTAATTCTGTCTCAGTGTTCCTGTAACATTGTACTCACCCACAGTTTTCTTACCTTAGTGTGGGGTTTTACCATGGTGAAGCTTGCAGGAGCTGTCCTTCCCTTTGGAATTCATACCCATCTTTATTTTGTTCCCCATTGTGAGTATGGAGCAGCATCCACTGCTGGTGCTGTGCTCTGGTTAGGCAGAATGAGATCTGTCAAAAAAGAAAAAGGAAAAAAGAAAAGGGTGGGAGCATTTCTTTCCTTACTGGGGGGCTCGGCAACATTTTGAGGCTTGGGCTTCATTAGAGCGGTGAATGGGACTTGGTATTTTAAAACTAAGCAGAGTCCATAGTCCTTTCACAGTCATGGATGATTGCACATTGTGCTCTTAGCAGTTTATTAGTCTAATGTTTCACTTGCTTTCACATTTTTGAATGGCGATTTCTGCATCCCCAATAGGCTGGGGAAGTCCTGGAAACAGGCTTAGTATTGCATATGGTTGGAAACTTGTGGGCAGACGTTTTTCTTTGGAAAAATGCTTGTTCATTGAAACTGAGTGGTGCTGGGGACATGGATTTTGATTTTTTTTTGCACTTATATTTTGCTGTAGATGTTGCTATTATATAACTGTGATTTTAGTTGGTACAAAATAAGAGGCAGAATAATGAAGAAGGGTGAAAACAAGAATGAAATGTTTTGATTTACTGGATTTTTAATGCTCTTTTGTGGGAAGATTCAATTTTTCAGTCCGCTCTGGAATGAAGCCATTTTTGCAACTTCAGTAGTTCACATGAGAGACATTTTGAAATTGGCCAGCACTGTGTGCTGGTCTGCACTGCTTGTCCACCTCTTTCCAGCTGGCTGTGCTGTGCAGCTTTTGCTGTGGTCAGTGGTGTGACCTGTCAGGAAGAACTAGAAAGGTTGTCTAAGTATCAGTCTGGAGAAAAGACTGTGGCAGCAGTGAGCAACTTCTGCTGAAGCCAGGCAGAAAGGATGTGTGGATAGTGGAACAAAGATGGAGGAGCCTCGCTGGCTGCAGTCCTGGCTTTGGAAAGTCTGAGGGGAGAGTTTCAATAACTTTATTTATCATTTGCATGGCAGTGTCCTCTGCAAAAAGGACAGGAAACAATGAGAGTCCTAGGAAAAGAAAGCAGAAGAGGGAAAAGAAAAAAGAAGGAAAAGTTGATGGAGTTTTCACGTAAAAAAAAATAGTATCTAAATTACTGAAAAGTTTGTTAGAGGAAGAAAAGGGGAAAAAAGTGAACGTAATGGAGCAAGAGTTGACTCCATGTGTCTTAAACATGCTGAGAGAAAAGACAGGATGGCTGTGACTGGGAAGCTACAGAAACTGAAATTATGGACAAAAGTAGGGAGAAAAAGGAAAATCAAGTAAGGAAAAAACCAAAGAACATGGTGAGGTTCTCTTCCTTGTAATTTTGTGGAAACAAACAGTGGCTCTGGGGATGAGGTGCTGTTTTCTGTGTATTGAGGGAATGATAAACACCCTGACTTTTGGTACATTTTCCCATCTACTTCAATGTCTTTAGAGGCATGATACTGCACTGAAGTCTGGTAACAGGAACAGGTTAGGCTGTGAAGTTCTATCGCTTTTAATTTATCTGGCCACCATGCATGTCGCAAGGAAGGAGTATCTTGCAATTACTCTTTAATTATATGATTAGTTAATAGGGTTTCCTATTAAACACCATGTAACTATGTGAAGATTACCATGTAATTACCTTTAGTAGATCCAAAACTAATTAGCATATAACCTGTATTCTTGCCTTGTGGTTGGGAAGGCTATAATCTTGTAATGATATGGTGCTCACTGTGTTGTCAGCCTGCCACTACACGCTAATTTCCATGTAGTTAAACGCACAGTAGTTTTCACACAAGTAGTATTTGTGTTCTGTTACCAATTGTGCCATAAACTTGTGCCCCTGTTGGCATTGACGATGACTTAAACCAATTACATTTTCAAATTGCCTATGTGAAAGTCTTTTGTTGTACCCTTTGCTTGCTGCTGCGCTGTAAACTCAGCTGGATGTGAACAGTAAAAGCAATCTTGAGGCAGGAGACTTGATTAGCTTCCTTCATTTGCTTCACCAAATCTAGTGCAAAATGCACATGTCCAAGTTACTAATGTTTACTGTTCTTTTGTGGGAAGCAGTGGCTTCTGGGTAGTAAATGCTGCAGGTAAAGCACCAGTTCAATGATCATAATAAAATAATGTGTACTTTAAAGATAAGCGTTCCTGCACAAGTTTAAGTGGACGTAAATTCTTTCTATGTTGTTTCACTTCTAAAATTCAGCTGAACTATTGGTGAGCAAAGCTCACTTGCTGGATAAACAGAGGATAGGTTTTGTTTTACCAGATGAATAAAAATATTTTTAAAATAATGGCTTTATGATTTTTCGTATGTAAGAGCAAATAAACTGTTTATTTGCAGTGTATTCTTTGCTATTCAGTTTCTAATGAAGAGTTCCATCATACCTCTTCGCTGGGATAGAACAGGAAAAGTGACCACTATAAATACAGTTTGGTTGATTTTTCCATTTTCTTTTTCTTTTCCCATCTCTTTTTCTTTTCTCTACGTTTACCTTTCTGAAATGCATTCTGAATGTTTTATAGTTTTCTTTGAACCGAGAGTAACCTCCAACACATAAATCCACTCTGTTTTTCCCCCATTCCTCCCCAACTTTTTCTCAGAGGACCTTGTTAAACCCTTCAAGGCAGACCTTGAAGACACTGGCATTTGAAGTGATGGCTAAGACATACTAGCAAGGTGGGCTGGTTGTGGTTTGGGTCTGTTAAATTCTGTTGCCCAAACCGTTTGTGCCCTGTTAGAGTTCTGTCACCTGTGGGTGCAATAAATTCACATTCCCATGTTCAGGCTGCCCAGGAAAACA
>NW_008239553.1:19486304-19512863 GCF_000691975.1 Corvus brachyrhynchos
CAGGAGCAGACCCAAGGTGAGACCAGATTGTTGCAGATCTCACTACCCAGTCTCTCTATCTTTCACTTTGTCAGTGACATTCTGCTGGGTTTGAATGTGTAGGTTTTTTCCCAACTAGTTCTGTACCCATCTTCCGATAGTTTCATGTAGACTGTATTTCTCTAGCCTACTTGTGCTAGGGAAAGTCATGAGAGACAGTGTCAAAAGCCTTAATAAGTCAAGATATATAATGTGCACTTATTCTTTTCTATTGCCACATCTGCTTCTTTGACAAAGAAGGAAATTACAATACCTTGACATGACTTGTTCTTGGCAAATCCATTATTGGCTTTTACTCATCTCTCTCTCTCCCTCTTCTTCTAAGGTCTTTGAAGTAGTTTGTTTATTTGCTACTTTTCCTGACTGCTTTAAAAAGGTTTTTACTCCTGAAACCATCTCTGAGGTTTTTTTTATATATTACGTCATTTATCTTTATAGAATTCATTATGTCTCCATATCAACCCTTTCTGCTGTGTATCTCTACACTGTCTAAGCTATGAAACTCTGCTGCTGCTCAGTATTTACACAGATTTGTCAGAAATTCCCTAGCCCCCCATTCACCTCTTCTAAATAAGAGCATGATATTGCTCTTTTTGCCTTTTCCTAGACCTCATGCTTTGATATTTATGAGCTCTGAGAGAGAACTGCTAATGCTCATGACACTGTTTCACCTACCCCTTCAAGTATCCCATGATGAAATCAGCCGGACCAGCTGAACTGAAAACATCCAGCTACTCTCTAATGTCTTTTTTGCTCTTCCAGGCAGCTATATTAACCCATCTGTTGTTGGTACTACCAGTGTTAGCAAACTGATTACATGAATTCAATTATTTGGCCTCTTACATATCTACTGACAGCTTTCTTCCCTATGAGCAGCAAACCAACTCTTCTCTTGGTCTTCCTTTTACTAAATACCTCTTTATAGAAATATACTCTCCTTGCCTGGGGCGTTTCTTCCTAATTGTATCTCATCCAGCCCTGTAGCGGTGCAAGCAGCTGCAAGCGGCTGCAGCTATTCTTTCTCCTGAAAAGAACTCAGACAACCGCTTCTGGTGGTTAGTGACCCAAGTTTAGCACGTAACTACAGTCATGGTGAGAACCCATGATTCCCCTGTTTTGTCTTTTGCATGTTTTCCCCTGACTGGTTAATATTTTGTCTTCTTGTTTTATGTATGAAGTTATAGATATTCATTTTCCTTCTTTAATATGTATTAGTTCTAGAACGTTCTTTGTTCCTCGACGCCCCATTGGATCCTTCCCTGAGTCCCTCCTATGTGTTGTTCCCATTGTTTCCCTTCCTGTCAATCCCACCTGCTTGTCTCTATCCCACTGGCTGAGATCCCTTTCCCCACCTATTCTGTACCCAGGATAAGATCCCTGGACCCTGCTGCCAGTTGGCCTCTTTGTCCCTGTCTTTTCACAGGGATAATCCTGTGTGGAACACATACAGAGAGTCCCCCGTCTTTGCTTCTTTGCCTTCGCCTGCGTGCCTGCCTGACAGCGACAGGAAGGTACAGCCCCTTTGGGTGAGGAGCTCTGCCCCGTTTTCATTGTGTGCTGGGCACTGAGTGCCGCCTTCCAGAGGGGTTTCAGCGTTGACCTCCGGGCTTCTTTGTGTCAGCACATGAGGGGTAAAACCCCCTTCTGCCAGCTCCCAGTGACAGAAACCCCTCCACAACCCTTCTCTGGTTTTTCCCCACCTCTATTTTAGATCCATTCTTCTGTGCCCTAGCTTTACACTTTAGAGTATGTTTCCTTCGTGTCTTGAGCACAATGAAGAGCTTACGATACAGAGAGATGAAGAGATAAGCACCACTTTATACTTAAGTATTCTGAATAAATATATGAGATCACAGGTATGTGAGATGCATGAATGTACGGCTACGCAGGAATTCAGATGCACAAGTGGACACTGGTTCAGCAGAACCAGAGTTAGAGAAAATTTTCCTGAGTTACATGTAACCGCTACAGTGTAGTGGTCTTTTTTGTGCAGCAGTTAAGGTCCAGCTTTGCTGCATGTTGTTTCTTGGGACTGATGATGTGATTTATAATTTCAAAAGAGATTTCTAGGAACTGAGATCAGGCAGCAACACTACAGAACAGAAAACTCACTGTGCAGGAAAGCTGCAGGATAAACTTGGAGGCATCTTTTATCTTCCAGATTGTTTGCATCGGTCTTCATTTCTCTCTGTCATTCTTCTCTTTCTCACATTTCACTTTTCTTCTCTGTCTTGAGATGTCAGAAAACTGTGAAGATTCACGTGGAAGCTGGGAAAGCCCAGCATGTCACAGGCAAATGTAGAAAGTGTCCGGAAGGCAGCAGGTGCTCTCAGCTGCAGTGTCTTTTGGTAGGCTGAGAGTGAGCCACTGCCTATGAGGTTATTGTGGTGGAACTGGAATCATTGGTGGCACTGGAATTCTTATTACCAGAGGGCTGGAAGCTGCCTCAGTGATGAGGTTTGCTGTGAGGTCCTCCTTGGCATTTTGTGTGATATCAGGAGCACAGCAGGACTATCATGTAGTGCCTGAATGTTGTATGCCTATACTGATTTTAGGGACACAAATGAGGAGAGGAGCTTTGGCAGCTCAGTTGCTTCTGTTTACTTGAAATCTCTGAAGGTGACAAACCTGTGGTCTCTTTACCAACACTGCCAAAAGAATCAGTTTCTTTACCTGTGGATATACTAATGCTACTTTGAAATAAATGATCTGTAATGAAGCTGGTTTCACCTGGGATGCCTGAAATCTGGTGTTTGATGAGTACAGCACTGTTCTCTGATCTGTGGTGTACTAAATAACTTTGGGCACATGTTGTGCAGCTTGTGCTGGCTCTGAACCAGGAGCAGCTTTGTGTGTTAGCTAATGAGATCAATGCCATTGGGGGCAGACTCCATGCTCACTCTCAAATTTAGTGCGTGATGTTTTGTGCTATCTAGCAATAAAAGATTTCTGCAGTACTCAACGTCTGACTGCCTGGAACCCGGAACCTTTTTTTTTTATATATATTTTTTTTTTATTGTTAATTCCTCTCCGCTGTTATGGAAAAATCCATGTGATTTAAGATGATACTGTTCTGGGTGGTGAGTATATACATAATTGCCTGGACTCTTCAATGCAGGAGAGGGACAAATCTGTGTGATATGTTAAGTTCAGATCTGGGAACAGGTGCAGGCTCTTTCTGAGGTAGTAATGCAGATATTAAAAGAATAATATCCTAAAATGACAGAAGTTTAGTAACTAACAGTAAGAACAGGTGAAGTTCACTTTTAGGAAGAATATGAAATGTATCGGTGGCATTCAACGTTTGATTCCTTTAAACTTTCTGTCCTCACAAGAGCTCTGGTACTTTTTCCTGTTCTGAATGGAGCTGGAGAGAACATCCTGAAAGAGTCATAGCACTGGTATTTTACTGAGGTCTTAAATAGAGCTGTGCAGTGCCCTATTGACCCTGCACTGGTGCCGAGCTGAAGGACTCTCCTGGGTCTCGTTTCTCCTTCCCTACCTAAGGCAGAGTCCTTTGGCTGTGTGACTCACAGACTGCTTCATGTGATGACAGATACATGGAGGGTACACTCTGTAGTTAAAACTTTTATTAGTCCTGCTCCCGGATCTCAGACTTCCATATGGGACTGGGTACCTTGGCTTACCTCCTTCTGAATGGGGTGCTGTGGTCTGGATAACACAGCAATGGTGCATTTTGAAAATTGTTTTTGGATTGTCCCAGTGAAAAAGTTATTTAACACATTTTAATTTAATTTGGATTTGTTTAGTCATCTATAGTAACCTTTTTCTCCTCTCTTTTGTACAATGTGGCTTTTAAGAGTACATTTTTTCCATACATGTTTCTGAGTTTCAGTTGAGAGCAAAATATAGTTAACCCATCAGCAGCTGTGCATGAAGAAGTTTTCTGAGGAGCCAGTCTGCTGTTCTCCAGACATTTTATTTTCTTTCTCTTGCAGAGAGACTCGGTAGACACAAAATCGCCCCAAACACTGTGGTGTGTTTAAACTGTATGGTTATCTTTCCACAGTTGGAATAAACAAACATAATTTGTTTAGAAACTTCTATTACCCTCTACTGTTCTCTACAGTAACTCACTTGAAATATTCACCCTGCAGATGTTAAAAATGTAGGTGTCAAAATCATCTTCTGCTTGTGCTCCAGCCCTGTTATGGAAGTGTTACTAAATTGTGTCATTCTATTTACAAAGCTACATGATTTAAGTGAAAATGAGTCTTTCAACTGTAAATATTTTACCTCTCAAAATACTACTGAAATAACTTCTGGGGGGAAAAAAAAAAAAAGGTGAATCCTAACAAAAAAGAAAGGCTAAATAAATTTCAGATACATAAGACGGTATTTGTTCTTTTCAAACCAAAACTGACAGGAGACTGTTATGAAACGTACTCTGACCATCACATAGCTATTCATGGACAGTGTAAGACTTGGCAATGGAAAAGGCACTACTTGTGTACGAGTCGCGTTTTATATTCACATGGCATTACCTCAGTCTGCTGTTGTACAAAGCTATGCTCAAACAAATAATCACCAGAACCATTATTACATTTTGACATATCTGGCACAATGTTTGAAGGTGTACAGACATGATATAATGTATTTTTCTAATCTGTAATGGGATGAACGTGTGTCTTACCAGCCTTTGTCACAGACATTTCACAGACTGAGTATCCCAAACCCATTACTCAGATACTGAGACAATTGTTTCTCTTTTTAGAGCAAAAGAAATTGAAGTCTTCATTCAACTTGCTGGTTCCATGAAGTTGCTTGAGTACCATAATTTCTATCTCTAGGTTTTTGCTTTTAAATCTTCCAAGGGTGCTGTCCTTAGGCTAAGCTCGCGGTCATAAAAAATTTGATGAGTTTGTTCCTCAATAAATTTGAATTAATTTCTGAGTCTTTGCTGTTTCTATAATGTGCATTTGATAGAAACAAAGATAGTGCCCTACTGCCCTTATTAGAGATTCAATTTCAAGAGGACGCCTGGACTATTTCCACTTCTGAGTCTGCTACATTATGTAGCAAGGCAGGACAAATGTGCTCTGGATAGATGATATCCTTGCATAACAAAAGTAAGAAAACTGGCCAAAATTGTTTTTGTGCTATCCCGAAGACCACTAGATAGAAAGCACATTCACAAGAGAGCACAGATGAAAGGGGAAAAAGTGGCAAAATAACAGATGGAAACAAATACTTTTTCACCAAGGTGCGATATGGTTTTGGGACTCTTAACCAAAATAATTTCCAAGTGCAGAATTAGGCAAAAAAAATTTAAGAAGGGGATTAAACATATAAATGAATTTCAAGCGGAATATAGTGCTTGAATACAAGGCTGATTGACAGAGCATTATGGTAACAGAGCATTATATATAAACCCAAATGTTTGTGTTCCTGTATTTGACCAGAGTTTTAACAGCTTGAATGAAAACCATGTCCTTTTTCTTTACCTCTCAAAAAGCTGTGTATTTAATCTGAGCTAATCTTCTAAACATTGTGTGTGGTGTCAGGGGAGAAGGAGAGACAAGGAGCTATTTCCTTAGCATTTTAAAGCTTTGGTTTGGCAATGAGCTCTCTATCTGCACCAGACAGATACTTCATCAGGTCTGGACAGCAGGAGCTCTGCTGCTCATGCAGAGCTTGGGTAGCTAACAGTGCCTGTGAGCGAGGATGTTGCCTTTGGACTGTGGGCCAGGGCAGGGACAGAATGAAACCATACAGAGCTCCTTCAGGACTGGGACATGAGTGTGATCTATAGTGATTACTCTTCTAATATCATCTGTGTCTAGACAGATGAGTATGCTCTTGTTAGCTGATGAGTTGTGTTAATGGCATTGGTAGCAATGTGTCTTCAGACAACCATTTACTTCCTCTGAGAGCTGCATTTATGATGTTCCACGAAGACTGCACACAATTCAATAGATGTCGAAGAGCCTCTGAATGTTTTTTTCAGTCTTGATGTTTTATTTTAAATAGCATGTCATTTACAAGACTCCCAAAGACAGATAGCTTTCCCTGCTAGCTTGCAGTCACTCTGCAATTATATGGAACAGACGTTGAAATGATGATGGTGGCGTCTCACTGCTACATTTTGCTGCTGCTGTGATCTAATGTATTTCAGCAACAAGCTATTCCCCCTGCATTTTGTATTCATCAGATGTCGACATTAACACACTGTCACTTCTGCCAGCTATACTCACTTTTTTTTCAAACTTGTAAAATGTTTTCTAATCTAGAAAAAGTGTCACCATACAGCTGTAATTGTAAAGGTGGAAGTTGTCCAATGCAAAAGTAGAATGATGTCTTACCTTTTAAAATCTTATTCTGAGTCTTAAGATACGTGTAGTGGCCTTTATGGAGTTAAGTTTACTGGGTCAAATTTCTCATGCTGTAAGCTTAACTTATATTGTTCTCTTTAAGCATCTGCTTTTGACAAAAACACTGATGTGATGTGCACACTGACATTTGTAGCTATCGTTTTAGTTTGGTTTCATGATGATCTAAAAAACACCTGTCGAGGTTCTGTCCATCCTTGATCAAAAGACAAAAAGCAGAAGAAAAAAAGATTATGTACGCCAGATTTTGCTCACAGATAGCATCACACTCATGCTACTGAAAAATTCTCTGTGAGGTTCCAGCCTTTCATAAGTATACTGCACCTCCCTGGGGGATGTGTGCTTGTTTACTTCACAGAGGTATCACCTATCTTTACAGAAGTTCACAGTTCACAAAGTACATTCTGTATCTCGTTTTTTATCTCTGTGATATAAAAGTTTGTCAGGTTGGTTTTTATAATGGAACAAACCTGGGCGTTCTAGAAAACAAAGGAAAACTATTTGTTTGGTTTTCATCCCCATGGCTGTAAGTCAAGAGATCAAAGAAGTATTGAAAGCACAGAATGCCGAAACAGTGAGTAGAGAAAATTTCCTCAGTGTGAGTTGGACATTAATACATGTGGAAGAGTCTGAAAAAAAATGAACGTTTTTCTTTACCTCTTATCTATTTTTCTCTCTACATATTTGGTTTACAAACATATTGCAATGAAAGTTCTTTTCACATATCCTGCTGGTTGAAGATTTAATTTCTTGTACATATCTAAAAATACATAGATAAAAAAAAAAGTCTGCATGCAGCAACTTACCATGTGAAGACTTCCTCTGCATATGCTCAGTGTTTTAAAACTGCATCAGCAACAAAAAAACTGCTCACACAGCCTTTACTACTGACCTGCACTAACTCTTCACTCACCAGGCAAAACTACCCTCTGCTAGTTTGTACTAAGGCTGCACCTTTGTGCACTGTACACAGCTGAAGACTCTTCAGGATCAAAGCCTCATGCCTGAGCATAATCTTGTTCCTGACATGTCATGCCAGGCCCTTTTCACTGTGGGTGCTTTGATGCAGCAACAGGAAAAATAACAAACCAAGAACAAACTGAGAGAGGAAGGAGGCAATGCAACGTGTTCTCATGGCTCTAGGCTTCTGCATTAAAGCTAACATGTGCAAACCCCCTGGTTTGGATAGGTTTCTCTTCACTACTATTGTTTTTCTCAGTTTCTGTTTCCACTGTCATGTCTGGAGTCTTCATTCTCATGTTCTTGTAAGGTGAAAACATAAAGGATTCAGGACAAGAGAAGAGACTATTTCCAGCCATTCCCAGTGTAGAAGGAATAGCGCACGGCCCTTGGTTCACCCAAACCTGGGCATCAGTAAATGGAAATGTAGTGCATCATATTATGCAGTATCACCAACCTGGGAGGTTTGCAAGAACCTTGAAAATTCTATGTTTCCCTTCTATGGGGCCCTTCTTTGCTCAGGAGTGGCTGTTCTCAGTGGCTGATGCTCAGTTCTGAGTCACCTAAGGGACCCTCAACATATTTTGTTCTGCCAGAAGAGGCCAGGGTACAGGGCTGATAGTGGACATCAGAGATGTGGCAACTGAGGAGAACCTCTAGGACTTCTGAAATGATAAGCAAGGTTCCCAAACAGAAAGTTAGTACATGCACAGAGGAAAAAAACCCCTTTGTGAACACTATTTGAATACTACAAAATTTCAGTAATGCCTGGAAAGGGGGGAAAAAGGACCACCTTGGAAGCTGATGAGAAGCAATACAGAAAAGTACAATGCTGGTATAATTAGTATTTCAAACACGACTTCTGGAGGGAGCCAGAAAAAAGCTTTCTTCTTTTTTCCTCCTGGTAGAATAGGACTGCTACCACCCTGGCTAGCAGTTACACTGCAATACCATGTTCCTGATGCTGACCCTGTCTTTTCACCTGAAGAAGATGGCAGTTCTGTGCAGGAAGTCTCTTTGGTTTCCTCTCTGTAGAGAGGGCAGACAAAAACAGTTGCAAAAAGGAGAAGGTTTTTCACTCGAGTCAGGGCATGGTCCTTCAGGTCACTTCTGGGAATCTGTTTGTGCAGCTGCAGCCAGAGCACCTCAGAAGGTACCCCAATACAGCAGAAGCCAACTGCCCAGTTTCATGGTAGTTCTGCAGCTTCTGCCCCTGGGCCCAGCTGCACCCTGAGGTGTTGTGAGATGTGTGTTGGCAGGGTTTGAGCTGCAGACACCTGAACCCCAAGGAGCAGTACAGGAGTTTTGTGTCTGTGGCATGTCAAGCACATTTCTTTATCCAGCTTCTGCAGGTGTATGGGCATTCAATTAAAGCCAGAAGAATAATGGCTTGATACTAAGCAGATATATGATCTCTTTGTGCTTTCAGCCTTTACCTAGGGGAAAGTCCTATTAAATTCAGTAAAAATTTGCATAAGCTGGGATTTTAGGAATGAATAAGAGTATGGATTAAAATTGCTTTTCTGTGATTATTTATGGCAGCACTTTTTATATACTAGACAAGTTACAAACCCGTAGAGATGATAGTGAGAAGTTCACTTGATGAAAACAAACACTGGATTGCATTTAGAGAGACATACAATAACCTAAACAACTACTCCACTTCAAAGTTGTCATCTGTACTTGCTTCTCCTGGCCTGTCCGTAAGGATCTGCCAACCCATAATCAGCAAGCTCAGAGCCAGTAGGGAATACAGAGATTTTCTTCCTCATGGGGATCGATGCTTTCTTTACCTTATCATGAATTACTGTCAATAGCTGATTCTACTGAGTTTGCCAAGGCTCACAACTGTTGTATGTTCTTACAGCTTCCCTTGTATCTTGTATTTCTTTAGGTTGGTTGCTGTGATTACTTAAACTATCTGCTTTTGATTAGCTGTCTATGAGCAGATGTTTTAAGGTGCCTATGAGTATATTTCACTTATTCTTGGTTTTTGCATAATCAAGGAACTAGTGTGTGACAGGGGTTGTTCCTCTGGTACAGTTGCACTACTTCCACTTTACTACCATCTCCAATTTTATCAGTAAAAATCCTTTTGATTATTCCTTTGCTGGATAAGCAGAAAAATCCCCTTCTGAGCCACAGATGATATTAATGGGTATGGGCAATGCCAAGCTTCCACTTTTGCTTTCATTATTTTAATAAGAGATTTTCCTTTATCATATCAACAGGAATAAGTGTTGATACCAGATAAATAGAGTGTGGGTTAAGTTCCACAAGTGACGTTAATGTTTGTACTTTTACAAATGTTGCCTGTAGTAATTGCAGTTAAACTCCCTATCTGCTTTCCACCTCCAATCATTAGGTGATGTCACCTGGGTTGTAAGACTGGAATTCACTAAAATAATACAACATGAATCCAAATGGCCTGCATCTATTGTTCTTTCATCTGAAATTTCTCTCCCCTTGGACACACCAATTCTTCAAACACTCTCCCAGTAGCAGGACTTAGTATCTGCATCAGCAATTAGAAAAAAACCACAAAACCTGAAGCAAACAACCCCATAATGTGCTGCCATTAGAAGATCTAAGTGAGAAAGCTGCTACACACACTGTATTCTTTATGAGATGTTTGTGTCATGTGATTTTTAAAGCATTATATTTGCAGTGTTAACCATTAGTTGGTCACTGGAAAAAGTTGGCCTCCTTCAAGATGTCAATTATCCTAGTGGATATCCTATCTTAAAAAGCCTATGGGTATATACTTCTGACTGGAAAACATGCTAATGGATTGATTCAAGCCAAGCAAATCAGTCTATTTCAAACTCTCGGAGACTTCTGAGTAAAGATCTACCACCCACGCAGTATAGATCATCCTCAAAAGTCTTCATTCTGTGCCATGAAAGTTCAGGGAAGTTTTCTCTACTGTCTTTCATGGAAACAGGCTCAAACATGTTATCCTGCCCCCAGTGATGTCAGCATCAAAGCTGGCAGACTTTATGTTCATTGCAAGAACATAATTGTCAACCATTTGATATCTGGGGAAGCTGAGCAGAGAATGTTCTCCATTGTCATAAATAATAAAAAGTATTAAACAGAAATTATTTTTTCATAGATTTTGAATAAAAAATTTTAAAACCTTTTAATTCAGGAGAAACACAGATATACTTTGACTAAAGATTAGAAATGCATAGTATAAATACATTTTTAAAGGTCAATACATTTGCCCAATATATATTCTCATAATTGTTTTTCTAACTTGAGGCAGGCGTAACTTGTATAAATGTGAAATGATTTGTGAAATGAACACAAGACTGTTTTCCTACAGACAATGATTGTAGATGCCACTGAATAGGAAAGACTCTAATGGTTTTTCTTTGTAGATATCAACCTGTTTATACAAATACTTACATTCTGGTTTAAACTTTGTGTTTTATAATAATATGTAATGAGAGAACGGTATATAGTAATGAAGTAGTCACAGAGCTAACAGAGACTTTTCTTAATCGTCTTCAGAACCATCTCCTAGATAAAACCTTGTCTTTAAGTTAAGGGCAAAGATAACAAAGTTAAAGCCAAACCTCTAGTGCAGATTGCCTCTGGAGCAATGCTTTACATGCCCCTTTTTCTTTTTGCATTCTTGTACTGCTTATAGCAGGCAAGGGAAAGAACAATGTGAAATATTACAGCCTGTGACTGGTAAATGTGTGCACATGGCCTGTGTCCAGTCATATTTCAATTATAACAGGGATGCAACAGCCTTGGTGCCAAAGCATTGACTGCACACATCACAGCAAGGTTGTGTTAACTTGATTGATCTGATTTGGTGAGCTGCATTAATAGTACAAGCTTCTGGACCTCATTTGCGTTAGATGTAACAGGGAGAGCAAAAAGTCACAGTAAGAAACATTTTTCACTATGAGGGAATGAGGATGTGAGCACACAAATCAGTAGGGTCACTGGGAACTGCCTTTCTGGAGAATTTTGGCCAACTACTTCAGAAATGATCAGAGTTAAATAAATAACAAAAGTGATGAGGCACAAAGGCTGTGTGCAAATAGTATCAATTTCCCTAATGAATTGCCCACTATCAGTCCTGGAATGTGTTAACTGCACAAGCTGTAATAGAAACAAGAGAAACTTCTTTTCTCAGTGATGTGCAGAGCTGCCAAACTTATTATCATATCACAGACATTCCCCACGAGTTGTGTATATCCCGCATGCTTGTGCTTTCTTATCACTGAACATTAGAGTCTGTATTGCACTACATATTGCTCAGCTGCTTCCCTTTCATGGAGGCTCATTTATCATGTATTTTGGCTTGTGCAAGGATGAGATTAACGGCCTTCTAGTTGCTGCCTGATTCACTCCTACTTTTCATAACTTCTCAGTATAGTCAGCTGTGTTTGTTCTTAATGGGTATATTAATTATACTTAATCACCTTGTTTACCTGGGAGAAACAAGATTCCCTGACCGTACATCTTTGATCACTGTTCTCCATGAAAGCCAAGCAATTTCAGAAAAGGATCCCCACTCCCCATCTGCGATGATACTTCTCCCATCCCATCCTTGCCCAAAGCTGTATATCTTTAAATTTTCCTTAGTGTGTTTTCTGTATGCAGTTGGGTTTTGGTCACTGCCTCAGGCACAGACCTTTCTCTAAGCTTCATCTTCTGTCCTTCCTTTGTTTTCCTGATGGAGCCCAAGTAATTCAGCCAATAGTTATTTGACCCACAGCTGCAAGCAGTGGTAATACTGAAGTAGGAATGAACATATGGGGTATATTCACTCTATTGCACATTTTAAATCCACCTAAGCAAAATGTAGAACACTGTTTGTTCCTATAATATGTTGATGAGGGACAGTAAACTCAGCCAAGAGGGGTAAAATTTCTCTGAAATTGTTACTTTGTCCAGAGGTTTTCCTTTTCTCAATGGATTTAAATACTGCACCACGGTTATGTTGTTCCCAAATATAAGACTTTGCATCAAAGCTGAAGGAGAAATATTCCAAGGTGGAATCCAAGTTTCTCCTTCCTATGCATGTATGTTTTTTTATCTATTGCTACTTCTCTGAAAGAGCAGCCAGGGGATAAAATGAAGAGCATGTTCCTTCAGTGGTGCAAAAAGCCTGTATTTCAGCAATAGAGGTCTGTCTCCTGGCAGGTGTTGCCTAGAGCTTTACTCTTCGGGTGCACTTTGTTTTGCTTTCTCTTACACTCTATGATTCCCTGGAACCAGTGCCTCAAGACACTTCCCTTCTGGACACTGCTTCTGCCCTCCCCCACACTAACTGCACATTGAACTCTGCCAGTTCCTGTTTTAAGAATGCAATGTTCTTGAGAGCTGACAAAAATATAATTTGCAGTGGCATTTCATTGAGTTACTCGGCTTTCCGAGGGTCAGGGTAACAGCCTGCAACAATGTGGCCTGCAAAAAAAATAAGTTGCTTTTCAAAATCAGTAATGCACAGATAGCAAGTCACGCTCCTCTGCCTTGCTTCTGCTCTCTCTAAAACTTTGAGTTCCCATCTGTCAGTATTTTCTCTGGGACATCTTGTGTCTCAGTGTAATCTTCTGTGCCATCTTCTTTGACAACATTCACCAGAAGCGTCTTCAGCAATTAAGGCAACTTGAGGTGAACAAGATCTCCTCTATTTTATTCACACTCCATGTTCTTGAAGAAATCTCTAGTTGTCTCTTTTCATAAGAAAAAACATATGCAGCAAACAGCAGATAGCCATAAGCCTACTTCAGTCATGTCCATATGTTGCCTGGATGTCGGATAATTAGTTTAATAAAGCCCAAGATGTTAGGTTCAATACAATTGAAATGCCTAAACCCAATATGTTTCTTTTAAAAGCCTAACCTTCAGTTGTAATATATTTTAACCTTGTAGGCTAATTAAAAACCTGGATAAGGGTCTTTAAAAGACATTGATCTGGAACACCTAAAGACATTATTATGTCCATAGGTGTGGGATTAGGGCTGTGGCATACTGAGCTTTTTAACACCCTGCATCCATTCCCATCATCCTTTGAAACACACTGTCTGAGCAATATATGGTTAAAAGAACAATCCCAGCCAGGGCCACGCTTCTGTTTCAAAATCTTCAGGGTATATTGAATAGACTGCAGTTACCTCATTGCTGTGTCCTTGAACTCTCAGCTACTGGTTCCTGGCCTTCAGCTGAGGAGCATTTTGGGTTGACTGGGTTAGTCCTCCTGGCCCCTTCCAATGCCAAATCAGACAGATTAGGTTAAGTCATTTTGGTAGTGGTTAAACTTTGTAGTGAAGTATATTAAAGTGTTTTCCTGCATTCATCTTCTGCTTCTCATCACTTTGAACACCAGGAATTTACTGTCTGGAGCAGCTGTGACATATTTTCTTCTTGAACTGCTACAGCTGTTTCCCAAGCAAACTGAGGAGCTTGGCACTGACACCCCTGTACTTTTCCATTCCTACTGCCTTTGAAGAGAAGGTCAGATTCTCTTAAAAAGGGCCTCTAGCCCTCTGAGGGCTAAGAGACTTCCTTAGCCATTGGAGAAAAGGCATCCTGGCGTAGCTGCATGGCTGAACAACAGGTGTAGTGTTGTGAGAATCTGGTCTCAGTCCCAGGTCCTAAATACCGATGTGCAGGCCAGAGTTACTTCTGGCTTTACTCACTTGACATTAACTCTTCTTGCCCTATCACTGTGATAAAAGCAGCTTGTTTGGTAAAACCATCTCTGAGAAATAGTCACAGTCTGTGCAAGCACCAGGAAAATTATGGAACTGGCCCCCAGAACAACTGTGACCATTGCTGTACCTGACGGATTGCTGCCGTAACCTTGCAGAGGTCTGCTCATAAACCAATGGGGTGGTTGGGAGTGAGTGTACATCACTAGGAACTTATACCTGGGATCTGTACTCAGCATCATTTGCACAGGAGATTTTTGCCAGTAGCTCACTGAAAACTCTACTGGAAAGTGCTCAGGAAATGGGGCAGTACAATCATAGCCAGGAGGACATGGGTAACATTGGCACAACAGCCCTGGATGCACTACAGAGGAATATCTGAGTCTGCTGCAGCCTTTGCATGTGAATAATTGATTCTGTCTGTCACCTCTTCTAACCCAGGGAGAAGCAAAAAAATCCAGAGGAGACTGCTATTACTGAGCATTTTTCAAAAATAAAAGATGGTGGCTAATAATTACCTCAGTCTCATCTTAAGAGTAAAATAACAGTAATCAAATGAGCTGGGGACAGAACTAACCCCTGTGCCTAAAAAACAAAAATCTGAAAAGAGTAACAGAGGCTTTATACCATCATCATAATGAATGAAGTTGAGTGAATGCACATTAGCCATCACATTGATGTTAATAAGAAGTGAATTCTTTTTTTCTGGTTGTAGATTAATGAGTGAACCCTATGCATTAGTAGTAGTGGAAATACTTTGTCTAAACCAAAGAAAATCAGAAACTGTTGTTTTCTAGCACCCTTCCTATGAAGAAACTCAGCTGCAAAGATTTTTCAGCCAGCATGAGGCAAGGCTGCATGTAGGGCAGATCCCAGCATTATCCAGCCCTCTAGCAGCATTTGCAGACCAACACAGCAGCCAGCTGCCCATCCAGCTCTCCCAAGGCTTGGCAAGACTTACAAAAAAAGCCGGTCACTTGGAAAGTGTGGGTTACAGTAGCAGGGGATGGTAGAGCTCTGCAAGAGAAGTTACGAGTATTTTATCCCACAGGGGTGTAAATCTCTGTCCTCAGTGGCTGCTCTAACTGCTTTGGGAGAGCAGCCAGCTGGATATTGCATAGCTGCACTCCTGTCAGGGCCTGGGTGCTAGGCCTCTTTCCAAAGCCTGGCAATTAAACCAGGAAAACATTCAGTTGAGGGTTAATTTAAAGCCTTAACTGTAGTACTAACCAGAACAGGAAATTCCATCATTTAGCAAGACTGGTAATAGTTCTTTGCTCTATGACGACGGGAGAAGCATGGAACAAAATCTAACACTGTGAATATATCTTTGCCCCTCTGGTGAATCAAGATTCACCTTTGCACATATTTTACTGGATAATTTCAAGCTAGTCATAAAGAAAGAGTAACAAAGAAGCCTTTCCTCTCCCCCCACCAAGGAAAGGGTTGCTCATCTGGTGAGCACTGTGGGCTCTCACTGAGCTCTTCTGCAGGATGCTGCTCGCCATCACTCAGGGTATGACACTCCCCTGCTAGCTGAGCAAGAAGGCACTGTGCTGCTTAGAGCAAGGACTGTGAGACCATCACTCAAGGTATGACACTCCCCTGCTAGCTGAGCAAGGCACTGTGCTGCTTAGAGCAAGGACTGTGAGAACAAGGATGTCCCTGGAAAACAACCTCTGTCATGACAGGACAGTCTGTGGGTGCCGTTGGGGTGAACTGTTCTCACTGCAGGGAAAAGCTCCAAAGGGATTGCTGATGGATACTGTACATCTCTGACAGGGTTTCAGTATAATCTTTTTGCACGTGGAAAACTTGAAGATGTTGCTTAATCTGTTCATTAATTTTTGTGGTTTCTTTTGGCTTGTGAAGAGGCATGGAGTGAGTGTAAATTGTCCGTATGTCTGTAGTCCAAGACAGACCTGTTGAACTTTCCTTTGAACATTGCTTTTCTACATAAAAATATCCCTATTGGAGGAGAAACTGAAGCATATTTTTTCCCAGGATGTGTCTTTACTAAGGCTATTAGACTGTTTTTTTAAGCTCTTTGTGTCACTGAATATTTAAGTGCTTTATCCAGACTGTTTCATTCAATCTCTTCTAGCAGCAGGAAACAGGTTTGCTAAACAGCCGGGGAAGGCTTTGAGAAGGAAGAAGGTAGTTAGTGTAGGTAGTAGCAAAAGTAGGTGGAAGCTACTCCTACTTTATATTTTTTTTTTTTCCCCATCTGCTCTTTGTTCCCTTCTCAGTCTACTGTTTGGGCAGAGCTTGATATGAAGAGTGTGTGGTGGAAGGAAGATGGAAAAGCAAGGGAGAGCCCTTTTCCTTGCCCTGGTTGCTCCTTCTGGATCGCTGACTGCTCACCTGAGCTCAGCCACGCTGTGAAATATCACAAGGCCTGACCAGTTTTATGCTGTGTTGCAAGACAGAGTGATGTGACATGGATGCTGATGTCTAGAAGAGGATCTAAATGTGAGTTTTTATGGCGGCTTAGAAAGTCCATGAGCACTCAAGGTCTCAAGCTCCAGCCTTTGCAGTGTTTCTTGCTGGAAAGCTGAGGTTGTTGCTTGGACTGTTAGCTGATGTCTGTGAACCCTACTTTTTAGCACTTATTTCTCTCTATGAAACATGAAACAGTGGCCTTAGGACCAGGACCCACTAGGCAGCAGGATGGTTAAGATGTTGAAACCAATTCACCTTTAGAAATTAAGTGCCTTTTTATTTCCTCTGTATGGTACAGTTCGCAATCTGGCAAGTGCAATTAGCTCTTGTCTCAGTCTCTATAGATACATAATGCTTTTTGTTTGCTTAAATCGTTCTACAAGGGCTCGTGTGTTTGAGGACTCATCAATAAATCTGGCAGGGTGACTGCTGTATGTTTCTAATCCTTTAACCATTTATTTACAAACAACAGTTGGTTGTCTATGCTGTGCAAATTAGTCAAAAGGAGGAGAATGTAACAAAAGGCAAATGAAGGAGGATTCAATTTTAACTATTTGTTTTTCAATTTCTAAGAAAATACACATAAATACCCATTTTTGTGGAATTTACATACTTCAGAATTTATTACCAAGTTCTTAATTTTCCTTTTTGAGATACTTGCTTTGTGTAGCTGTCAGAGTCCAAGTCTAAAGGTGGGGTGGGACAAAAATACCTATTCCATACTTGGGGATATCTTGCGTGAAAAAACTTCACTAATTCAATTTAACATCACGAATACAATTCTAGTTCTAAAGTACTTCATTTCTATGGAAGGTTTTAATCTGTATACTCTCATTCATGCACCTTAGTGAGCATGCCTACTTAAACTTCACCCCATTTTGCATGGGAAATGGGAGCACAGATCTGAGTGCCTTCTTCTGTACAGCAGGCACACCTGCAAATCTATACAAAGTCAGGACCCCCACCATCTAACAGATATTGGACTACCCTGTTCAGTGTTACTGGTGTATATATTGTTCTTAAATTAAATTCAATTAAAATATCATCCATATACAAGCTCTTCTGTCATATCTTAGAGGTAGCTATCAATTTATTATTAAAATTAAATACAAAAGTACATAAAAATAATCTTATCCTGAAGAAAAAACAATACTAGAAGCAATTGATTTTCACAAATGGCTTGATTTTGGTTGATACCAGTTTGGGGTGCCAGGCTTTAATGGATATTAGCATGGACTCTATGAAAAGATGCTTCAGTATATTTCAAAAGGTGCAAGTTTTAGAAAGCTCAAACAGTAGTAACTTGAAAATAATAGCCTATAATATTCTGTAGTAGAATTCTGTAATTGCTACATGCTTTTGGGCTACTGTTTCCAGAATGCTGTAGTGTTTTTATAAGATTGTTTAGACAGATGTTCTTCCTTTTTTGTATAAGAGCTATTTGCTCTTCTGGGGCTCAGAGATGTTCCTTCTGATGTTGAACTGACATCTGGTCTCTCTGTGGCAGGATGTCTGCAGGTAGAATTGCTGTAGAAATACATCTGTTAGATAATTTAGGTGCACTAAGTTTTAGAGTTGTGGCAGACAACAAGATTTGTAAGCTCACAAATCCTGACTGGTATTAAAGGTACTTCCTACCGGGTATGAGAATTTAGGGACTTCGCAGGTCAGATTTTTCTCTTAGATGTTTCTGCTGCATCTTCAAAGTACAAGGACAGATTAATCCAATCATTAACTTAACATTTAGTTCTTGAGAATCTAAACAGTTTTCTAGGAGACTCAAGTCAAAGACAAAATGGATAACTCCTGAGCCAGAGGGAGCAGTATTAGAGACACTTAAAATTGCCTGGCTGTGAGACTACTCACTCCAGGGTTGTTGGTGAGTTTGTAGGGATGGATGAGCATGGGAAAGGTCACAACAGGGCTTATCCTCACTGCTCTGTCCTACTAGGATGACACAGTGAGATAATGGGATGAGCTTCCATTAGTTCAGAGAATACTTTTGTGTTTGAATCAGAGAGTATCAACCAATACCGAACTGGTTATCTTTGGTATCTGCTGACCATTGGAATATTTTCAATTTTCCAGATACTACAAGTTTCACCCTACAGAATATGCCTCTTTCCAAAATGAGGAGCCCTCATATTTCTGTCCAGGATTCCAACAAGGAAACTTTTGTGAGCGTACACTATGTCATTCATGTGTCATAAATCCAGCTTCTGGATATGTCACACTTACTGTGCGTACATTTAGAGTCATTTAGAGTCAACCTGATCATGTTTAGTTCTTATCTGCTCCAACCAGCATATCCAGAAAAATAACCTAAGTCCTCCTCTTACATCCAAGCATGTCCAGAGTAACTCAGACATACCACAGCCAGACAGGAGTTAGACTGTGGCTCGCTCTGTGAAAGAAACAATGTGGTTTCCTCATGCTTTTTGAACCTTTTTACATGGACTTCCTGTAGTCAGAGATGAGAAATAATGCCATGTTTTTCCTGTATGGACTGAGGCTGCTACCCTTCCAAAGCAAACAGGGCCACGGTATCCCACATTCCAGCAAAAGAAGGAATCTCCTTTTGTGTGGAAGGGCTTTCTCCTCTGTAATCTCAGTCCTCTGGGTCATGCATTCCCATTCCAGCCAGGCCAGGTGTGACGCTGCCTCAGTCCCTTTCAGATGGTTGTTTGCTCAAAACATGAAGCCTGTTGCAATCATTCGTCCTTCCCTTTTGGAACTATGAGTTTCTGTTCAAGCTGTGTCATTTTAGGAGAAAGTAAAAAAGATGGGAATGAGGTCTAGCTGCTGGTAGAAAAGGAGAAAGAAAATACAACATTGAATTATCCAATGTGTAGTGGGAAGTGCTGTTGGAAAAATAAGGTGCATGTCTGTCACAACCTAAGAATCCGCCTCGTCCAGAGTAGGATGTTTGATAAGCAGCTCTCTGTTCACAATTCTGCTGTCACAGCCAAATTACCTATTCATGCTGCTGGGACTACCTTCAATGGAGCTCCCTGCAGAATTGATGTGCTTACTAGGTTTGCTGGTGTTTGTATTCTAAAGTTGCATGTACAACTGGGTAGAAAGCTGTCTTCCTACCTCAAAACACTGAATGCTAATCAAATATAAAGCTACTTGCAAATGAGTTCTGTAGTCACTGGCCAGTTTTCACTGTGGTACCTCATTATTTCAAGCTATATAATTGTCTTCTAATAGGAATTCTCATACTGGATCTTATTTCCTTCATGTGAATTTCCACAGGTGCACCATTTCATACTTCAGCTGCAAGACATTGCAAATGACATAGTGCTATTTAAAGCCAGTGCTTCTCAAGGACAGAAAATCCTTTATTTTGAATCATCCCTAGTCAATCAGCTAAAAGCATCAGATTTGTCCTAATCCAGTAGTGGCTCCAAAGAGTTAAATACATTCCTCTGAAGCAATGCCACTGAGACAAATTAGATATTCCAAGCAGAACCAGGTTCATTGTGTAGTTTGCACATGTGAGACAGTGCTATTCATGGAGTTTTTATCAAGAAAAGATACTGAACTTGTCAGAAAATAGTATGTATTGGCCTAAATTGTGCAATTCTCATTCATGCTTGTGAACATTTGTACAAATAGACCCATTGACTTCATGAGGAAAGTGTTTCATTATGATCATTCCTATTTCAGTGATCTTTATGTGATTTGAAATAATAAAGCACCACAGGCCCATTGACTTCAGTGATAGTACTTGTTCCACCAACATGAGTTGGTGTGTTGTGCAATGTAGTTAAAAGGATCTTAATAACAGAACCTCTGTTACCAAGCTAAATATAACCCCCACCCCAACCCTGCCACAGAGTAGGCACAAAACTGCATGGACACAAGCTCCCCCATCCCCGCACATACACACACATCCCCCTCCAGTTTTTCTTTCGGAACAAAACCAGCTGTAACTAGAGTCTGAGTTTTACAAATTGAAAGGAGCTTGTAGCAAAAAGAACAAAAGTGCTAGTGTGCAGAAGCCACCCTGCAAAGAATGTTGGCAGGAGAGGAAGCCAGGCCCTTCCACTGCTGTAACCTTAAACTATCATTTCTTGATGTTGATGTATTTCTAATAAGAGAGGAAACAAGAACACAAGAAAAGGGAGATGGAGAACTTGAGACCTTTTGGAGACTAGGCTTTTCACATTTTTATGTGGCCTGGTAAGGCAGAAGGAACTCTGTTGAGTGATAACAGCATACACTGCACAATTTACCCGTACGCTAATGTGAACGGGATAGTGCCATAATCTTCAGGCTTTTCGTTTTACAGGAGTGAAACCAGTAAAGAAAAAATGCTTTGTTGCTCAAGTCTGAAGTGCAGACAGATACGGGATTGTGGCTCCAGTTTCAGAGAGAGCTGATGTTTCTCCACTGAGCAAGCTATTTAGCTATCACATCAAGTGGTGTGATCTGGAGCACAGCAGTGCATTGCTCTAGTGTGAAGTTTAGTCTCTTCATGCACACTGGGAAGGAGTCTTGCTTAAAAAAAAGCACCATTTTTGTAGCAGTGCTGCTGCTTAGGGAGCTGCAAAGCCTAATGCATGGATTAATCTGTAGTTTTGGACTAAAGGGCTGTTTTTACTTGCAAAACAAAAAAATCTCTTTAGGTGTCTTCTATTATATGAAGAAAACAAACTAATGTCCATAAGCAGTCACCTTCCACCTGAGGATCTCTAAGCACCTCAGAAATAGGCAGTGCTCTTATACCCATTTGACAAAGAAATTGTGACCAACAGAAGTTGTGGCAAAGCCATGCCCAGCACCCACATTTGCCAGCTCACTCTCTCTGACCCCAGAACATACCAGTAAAAAGAGTTTTCTATGTCAGTTTTACAGCTGCCTTCGACTTTGAGTGGTTGAGGTTGAAATCACAGATGCAGAGAAGTCAACAGCAATTGGGTCCCTCAGTGCATTGTCCCAGTTAAGTAGTAGATATTGTAATAAAAATATTTCACAGGCATCAACCCCATATGAATTATCAGCAGCTGTCAGTTTTTATACTGAAAAATATAGGCCAATAAAAGACATGGTATCTTTTTAAGTTATAATGCTGTAAGAATGAAAAATTCAGTCTATTCCAAGGGTTAAACCCAAGCTTCTGCTCTAAAGTTTCTATGGCAACTAGATGCAATCTATAGTGATATTGTAGCTAATGAAATGTTTCTTCCAGACCAACAGGGCAACATGTAGCATTCAGTAATGAGGAATGTCTTTGGGGAAAGAAGAGTGGCATAAAAGATGCCTTCTAGCAAACTACATTGGATGATAAAAGCCTGCAGTAAAGTGTGTCCTGAAGTCCAAATTCCCTTCTGTTTATTCACAGTGCTTCCTTCATATCTGCTCTGATAATGAGAAATACTGGTAATAAGAACAGTACTTGAGAAGGAAGAGAGTAAGGAAAGAAAATGTATTTTATCACTTCTTTAATTGAATCATAAAAAAGAAAAAGAAAAGCTTGTAAAGAATATCTTTTGTGTGTTTGAAAGAGGTTTACTTTTCTTTATGAATGGAATAGCTAAATGTTGACATTTGGTGTCAGCATGCTATATCATATCTGTATGTGCTCGTGTATGAATCGTATGGATACAGATTAAATCTCTCTCTTCCTCTTGACTTCTCAGAAGCTGAAATCTATATTAGCCTCAATGCAAACCCCAACATTTTCCAGTTGTACTCGACCCATCTCATAAAAGACAGATTAAAGACGTGAAAGCCATGCCGTGTGTATCTGAGAGCTGGAGGCAGCAACTTGGACACAACACTGCACCTGAGCGGTGACACAAAACTCCCCTCGTGCCCTCTGGTCCCTTTCAGCAGGGGTTGGCCATGCTGCCAAGACCCTCTGCTTCTGGAAAGCAGCTCCTTTCCTGTGCACAGGGGCAGAGCTCCTCCTCTGCTGAAAAGGGAAGAAAGGCAGGTCAGAGCAGGGTGCAGGAGCTGTCTTGTGGCTTTGTGGTCTGCATGGGAACGCCTCTTCCCTTTTCTGCTTTGCAGTGAGGCTGCTTAGCCACTTGTGCAGCTTTGTCCTTGCAGGCCTTCCAAACTTGCAAGAAATCTTAACAAACCTGTAAGTAAATATGACCACACATACCTGATATTAGATGTTCAGGTTTCTGAGTTTCTAGAATTACTTTGCTCCACACAGGCCTTGAAGAACTGTATTAATATTATTATTGAATTTAATTGAGTATATTGAATATAACTAATATTATTGGGAGGTATCTAGAACTAATGGATACCTAATGGACTGCCTCCTTTCCATGCAGTTAGTTGTTCTGTGTGTGTGCTATGTTTATGTTGTACATGATATATCTGCTCTGCTGTAGTAATGCTGCTGTTGTAGCTATGGCAGGCTAAGAGCATAAAGAAAGCAAACAGGGCCTCCAACACAGAAATCCTTCTTCAGGGTTTGGAAAAATGTTTAGATGCTAAACTGCTTTCTGCTTCTTCCGGTGCTGTAAATGGATTCAGTAAGGAGAAGCATACTTTTTCTTTCCACTTGCCTGGCCTTGCTTCAGACACATACAAACGAGAAGAGAATAAAATGGGTTACATGCAACACAAATTCTTACCCTGGACAGAGAAATGGTGGCTTATTTTAGCAGGGGAGTTTCAGAAATGCACTGAATATGGAAGTGAGAACCGCTTGTGCTCAACACCAGCACATTGGCTGAGGGGCTGTGGTGCCATAGTTTCTTAGCCACAAGGTAGATGCTCTGTTAGGCCCTGGGTTTTTGTGGGGTTTTTTTTTGCAGAGCACTGCTGAATAGTGAGAAGGCTATGTCCTTTTAGCTGGACCTGTCAAGGATTTTCATGTCCATGTGACATTCAGTGTTTTCATTTAGATATCTGCATTTGAAGAGTTTTAGCAAATCTAGTTTTAAATGTATAGACTGGCCTTAAAAAACCCTCACAGCTGTATCCCTGCCTGTGTACTATTAAAGTACAGTAGAAAAGACTGATTTAAAAAACCCTCACAGCTGTATCCTTGTCTGTGTACTATTAAAGTACAGTAGAAAAGACTGAACTCATCTCTAGTGGTGTGCTGGATAAGAAACAGTGTTTCCTTAGACAAAATTACCAAGAATTTTTTTTTTTTTACTCTCTGGTTCTTGAAGTGGCATTTACAGCCACAGGAAATAAAGAACAAGGTACGTTAAAACACCCTTGTAAACTTTATACAGTCATTTAAAGTGAAGCACAGTAGTAATTTACTTCCAAAAGGCTGAACTTCGTAAAAATTTTTGTCACTCAGAGAAGCTTTCCCTTCCTTAGCCAGGTTACCTTAAAATGTATAATGCCTCTTCTCTGAAAGGCCTTGTGCCCTCTGTCTCTCCTCTTTTCTCCACTCATACCAAATACTTTCATGGTTGAAGTACTGATAGTTAAAGCAGTGTTAGGTCCAGAAACCTTATCTTCATGTACAGGGATATTTGCCATTGTTTTAGCAGCTGCCTAAAGAAAGTCCTACAGTATTAAACAGAAGCACTCTGTTGGCAGCTTTCTCCTTATTTTGGAAACTGTTTGGATGACTAAAATGAAAACAAAACTGCAGGCAGGAATTTATATGCCTGAGAGAAGGATTCTAAAGCCTCATTTTTACAGCCTTCAGTTTTGTGAAATAACATCTTACTACAGATCCTTTGCTATTATCTGAGGTTCAGAATAGAATTTCTGTTTTAGATTTCACCTCTGTGAAAAAAAAACCAACCCACACAGTCCATCAGGATCACAATAAAATCTTGTGTCATCAAAATTCAATGAACCGTTCACAGGCAGTGAGAGCGCTTTAGTAGGACAGACAGTCATTTTGGTGGTCGGGGTATTGCACGTGTCAGCATGGCAGCTGCTGTGCTATGAAAAGATCACTGTGCATAGAGCTGAGGCACAAATAAAGTTGGCTGGGAAACATGTTAAGTTTGCTATGGCCAAAGAAATTAGATTCTTCTGCAAAAGTAAGTCAACTTTGTGATGAGTATACATTTTGCATTTTTATTAATTTGGTGCAAGCTTCGTTAGACAACTAGCTCATAAATACACTCACTTTTTGATAACAGTCTCAGAATAATTAATGTGTATGAGCACTGATCAGTTATCTGATGAACTGTGTATTGTAACAAGTGAGAAAAATTTCTTTGAGATGGATTATGACTTTGCCTTACAAAGTTAGGAAACTGAAGATACTGAATAAGCCCATCCAGAACATCTCAGGCAATAGACTGAACCTGCTGAGACCCTGTCCTCACTTCTGACCCTGTGTTTGCCCTGGTGCTCATGTGGTTGCAGAACAAATTGTTCCAGAGAAGTGATGAAAACTCATCCTACAGGAAAAGGCATTAGTTCATGGTTAGATCAGCTTTCTGGTCAAGCAAGGCTAGGAACACACAAACAGGAACAAGGGGGAAAGACTTAGGTGGATTTAAGTTGTCCTTGAGGCATTCTCTGGGGTTGCTTTTGCATTCCATTGGTAAAATTGCTGAGAAGGGTGTTGGAGGACCAAACCTGTTGGTGTATATTCAGTGAAATTTGTTGCTTTCAAGAGGAAGGGACCTGGAAAGCCCTGATATGAGGAGGTTTCTTCACCTTTGCCCACTGGATAGGTCTAGGTAAGCAGATCTGCATGTGTAGCTTTCACTTGCCTTGCTCACAGTAATTTGGTTGGTATAGAGCTACAAACAATTCCCATGGCGAGTGGATTTAATTCCTTCTTGGATTTCTACAGTGTGAAAGGTAGAAAACAGAAAACTCCTTGCAGAAAACAGAAAACTCCTTGCTGAATGTCTGCCCTTCCCAGTTTCTCACGAGTCATTTTTGTTCCATACCTAAAGAAAATGTGGTCTCACACTACTGAACCAGTACAAAACAGTAGACAGAGGATCCCTGCTCCTTCTACGCCACGGCAAAAGCACTGCATCCTGGCTGCAGTTTGTGAAGTCCCACACTGCTGTTACAAGTGACCTGTCCTTGCTCTTTCATTATTGATGTGCTTCCTCACTGCACTGAAAGATTCTTGACTCAGAGAGGTTTTCAGCACACAACTCTCATCCCCGTGAATCAAACACTGTAATATAGAGCTCATCATTTATCAAGCAGGCGCGGGGCTGAATTCAGATCCGGTGTAATGGCTATATAAAGATGACTGTACGTGTGGTTTTTCTGGGTCACTCTGATTGTTTTGTGGCAGTATAATGTGTCGTATGAGCTGGGCTGATTGTGGCTGGTGTGACAGCTCTAGCAATGTGAGATATTAGTGTGTGCTGTTTTACCACCACACCTACAAACTCAGTGTGCAGCAGCTTTGGTGAATGTGATGGTATAAATCATGAGATGTCTATAAAAGCATTGCAAGCATTACAATTGGGAAGGGTTTTCCCCAAAGCAGTGGCAGGGGAGTATGTACAGGAAACCAGATTTGGATGCTGAACTTGTTCCCTAACTGAGAAGAGCTTGTGCGAGTTTTACACAGAGAACATATTGGGTCTTGTAGCAAGAACACTGCACTTTTGGAGTTGGAGGTGCAGGACAGGAACACCAAACATAATGATGCTTCTCAAACACAGGGAAGGTTGTCATGATAAAAGACCAGTTGAGTAAGGAGGCAAAGGTTAATAAAGAGAATACATTGCATTTTGGGAGCAGGCCTCCTCTTCTTTACACACTGCTCAGTCATCGTAGATATGAAGGTCAAGGCTCATCAGTATTCCCCCGTCTGGAGTCAGTGTCACAGCTAACAGTTTGTTGTTCTTTATGATGAAGTCTTTGCTTCCCCAAATAAATAAAACTGTCCATACCACGTTGTCTATTGTAAATAAGATGTGCAGATTTGCGCAGCTCCTGGCTCCACAGGAAGCTCTAAAGCTGAGAATGGAGCTGGCTGAAAACCTGGGGAGTGAGGCGGCGTGACAGAACCAAGGGTACTGTTACTGCTGTCTCCATGTCTGCTCACAGTTTGGCTCGTTCCTCTCACCAGGTGAAGCAGCTGGGGCAGTACAAAGGGATTTCCAGGCTCTGATAGGGCCCAGATCCCCTGCGTGTGCAGTGGGGTGAGGGCTCACGTCTCCCTG
>NW_008239553.1:19512921-19548110 GCF_000691975.1 Corvus brachyrhynchos
GGCTGCGCCCGGAGCGGAGCCGCGCCCGGAGCGGAGCCGCGCCCGTAACCACGGCACCCCTCGCTGCGCTCCCGCTCTGCGGCCAAGCGCTGTGCCCCTCCTGTCATTTCACGGCACGAACCTCCACTACTCGGTGTGCACCAGTATAAACTTTTTTTTCTTGAATATTCTTCCAGCACCGGTAATGTCACTAGGTGACCTAAATCCTTCATTCACTCACATTTATTTTTAGTGAATGTCAGATAAAATAAGAGCATCACTGTGCAGGGAAGAAAAAACCGACTGTGTGAACTTTTTTCCTAGAGGTGAACGGTCTGTGGGAAAATTAATGTCAATTTTTAATCACAACATCACAATAATATTTGACTGCCACTAAAGTCTTTGCATTTCAAATGCAGGGGAAGAGCTAGAGTCTTAAATGCATGAAGTAAATAAATACAAAGGTATACAAAACTACTTTTGAAATGTGTAATTTAAGTGTAAGATAGCTGAAAACAAAGCTGCTATTCACTTATAGATGAGAAAAGAGACCTTAATTCATATAATTAGGCAGTTAATTGTCATAAATGTTATTTAAAGGTTCTAATCATAATCATGCATATCTAAGTAAAAACTTGGAGACTATTTAGCATTTGTAAACTTATTTATTCTAATATATTTATATATTCTAATACATATACATTATATGAGAATATAAATATATATAGCTCTATACACACAGCACATCCATTAACATAGAGTAATCTATTGCAGCTTTGCATGTATTGCAGATTGTTCTGTAAGTCTCCTTTTCTTTCCCTTTCATATGTACCAGGTGTGGTAGTAGGCCTCACTGCAAATGAAAGCTAACATTGTTGTTTAAAAATAAAATTCCATTCAGTCATTTTACATGTAAAACAAAAGTTATGTATGTGTATGTAGACATACATATTTACAATTGCAGTATTCATAATGGTAGTATGGAAAGGCTGAACATCTGCCTGAATGTAGGAGAAAAAGCTCTGCTGAAGTGATAAGTGAAAGCTGGCCTCAAGTACTACCTGTAAGCAAACTTTTTGCAGGCAGAAGTTAATCAGTGTAAACATTTTTTCATTTTGAATGGAGCAGAAAGAAGAAGGGTCACTAATAATAGGTAATGAAGTAGAAAGATAAAGTACTTGAAATGAAATAATGGATTAGGAAATGGACTAAAATAGATATTTTTTTTCTATCAGGAATCTCACCATTAATTCCAGGCAACAACATTCACTGTGTCAGTTCCAGGTTTCCTGTAAGTTCATGTCTGCAGCAATCACCGTTTAATCAGTGACGCAACAAACAGGCTTTCTAGATGTTAAAGGCTAGGCTTTGCTTTACACAGGGAACTGCCTCTGTGCTCCAGTTTAACAGTGTGTCTGGGACCCTGGCTCTGTGAACCTGCTTCCCCAGAGCCTTGCAGAGTTCACATCCGGGCCTGAACTCCATGGCATTGGTCTGTCAGCTGGGGCAGAGCTTTTACTGTACAAATAACAACCTCTGATTCCCCTTACTGTGTTTGCTACACATGTTCCAGTGAAACGAGACACAGGATTTGTCAGGGAGGGCAGATTAGCCTCACTGAGGCTGAAGTAGGAGCAGTGTATATGGTGAAATCAATTTACAGACACCTTTTATTTCTGGGGGGGAACGGTATTTTGTGAATTGGATTAGTAGTAGAAAAATGTTTTAATTTACCTAATAGATTTTTGGGGGCATTATGCAGAATTTCCTGTGCAACACTTAGCGTTGCTCATGGGGAAAACAAAGTCATGCCTGAAAGAGAGCCATGCATAAAAATGATCTTAAGAGTACTTGTTTGTTAAAGCCTGCTTGGACTCCATTAACTGTAGCAACTGCTGCCTCCTGTCGCTTACCATCTGCTGGTCCTCAGTTAGACCATCCCCCGGGAACTGAGCTGCGCGGCTCCGCCCCGGCTGGCGCGTGCTTATTCCCATGGCTGGTCCTTACCGCTCCCATGAAAGTGCTCGATGCTGCACGAGCTGCCCAGTCCAGCTCTTAGTGGCTCTCCAGAGGGACCAAGTAGATGGACTGTGTTCAAAGTGTTTGGCAGGAACCATTCCCTCAGTGGAGGCAGCACCTGTGCCAGGGACCCTCTGGGACAGAGCAGAGAGGCTGGATGTCCATGTGCCAGTAGGTCGGGCAGGAGCTGGGGCAGAACTGCATACTCTGTTACTCTTCACTAATTTCCACTCTAATGGCTTTTATGCCAGTGTTACATGTCAGAGAAGCTTCTTTGTGACTTTATTGCCACAGTCTCATAAACCTAAATCAAGGACATTGTCTTAATAGCTTCATCTGCTGCTCAGCTGAGTGGAATTTGGACAAAAACAATAACTGAAACTTTTCCTTTATGAGAAAACATTATTCTAAAGCACTGCTAGAAATATTGTCTAGAAATATTCCTTTGGAAAACCTCTCAGTGCCTGTCCAGTTCAAGAAGTGCCTTTGCAGGTTGAGAAATGGAAATGTTGCCATTAGAGGAGTGCTGTCCTGCTGTAATTTGGTTTGGCTTCATCCTTCAAATGTTGCTTTTTAAAACCAGACTATCACTGCAGCAGCCTACTAGAGACTCCTCATGCTGGAACAATTTCTTAAGCAATAATTTGCAGCTAAAGTAACTAGGCAAAGTTTAAAGACATGATCCTGAATTTTAGGAAGATGAATGAAGTTTTCTTGCTTTTTGGAATAGCAGTGTAGTTTATTATTGCCTGTAGTCCTTATGATGAGGATAACATGGCCATGCTCATAGGAAGTAACTGAGGAAGTGACCATTTATGCTGTTGCTGCCCAAAAGTCTACAGCATGTGGTTATTTATTTATCCACTGCAACAATTGCTCTATAAACACACAGTACATTCTTGGAGAGAAACAAGTCAGGATCTCTCAGCAGGGAAGAGGGAGCCCACTTGTGTGTCCCACCCAGCAGAGGCAGCCAGCCATTGTTCAGGGCTGTGCTCAGTTATTGCACAGGGGATCTCAGCCTGGGCTAAACACAGCCCTGGAAGCCATTCCTGTGCCAAAAATCAGTGTCCTCCCAGTCCAGATGAGAAATTTGAACTGAAACAGGTGAAGTTGCCCACAAGGAAGCATCCCATTTTCGTACTGCTGTCCATGTTAAATAAAAAGTGTGAGAAATTAAGCATAGAAAATGATACTAAAGTAAAATGGTTACTGAAAGGATACAAATTCCATTAAGCACCAGCAGCACTGAGTTCAGTAAATAGAAAGGTCATCTTTCTGTCTCTGCCTCATTCCCAATTGCAGCATGACTCAGAAGAACAATCGAATAGGTTTTGTTAGATGCTTGCATGCGTTCTGGGGTTTTTATTACTTGAAATTTCATTCTGTTCCCTGTTGATTGTACCACAATCAACAAAGTAAATACTTAAAAAATTAGTTGTAAACCAAATAATTTTTTGCATATGTTTAACAATCAAGTGTCCTGATTTCAGAAAGATTTCAGCTGATTTTATTACATGTCCCTGCTTTGGTGGAATTGTAGAAATTGAAGACAAAAAGGGAAGGGAGAAGTGAGAAGAAAAGCCATCCTCGACCTGTCGAGAGGTTGAAAGTGCATACACAGCAGGTGTACATGTGCTTTACAGCTAACCATAGCAGTGGTAATGGTTGTCATAATCTGAAGAGGAATAAAAGGAGAGCTGGATACCACCAAGACTTCACTTAAACCATCAGATTTGGGATGCCTCTCTCTGCAGGGCAGACTTCTTTCCAAATACTTTGTGCCCTCTAGGACAGGCAGAAAAATCTAATCCTTGTGACCTTTTTTTAAAAAAAAACCATAAGTAAAGTTTGCAGCATGGTATTTGTATGCAGAGATTAGCTCTTGATTTCTTTGCTTGGTACCTTAGGGTATATTTTTAAAGTACTACACAGAATTTTGGTCTCACTTGTCAACTTCTATTGACTTTAAACCTCATGAGTCACTTTGACAATATATCCCAGAGGGTTCTATCTTACATCGGCTTTAATTTAAATTCCCCTGCTTTTAGGGGGGTTATTTCTGAATTTAGAGTTAGCTTGCATGGGAAGTTGGCTTTCAGGAGAATTTTCCTGTCTTAGAGATATTCTGCTTCCAGGTTTTCACAGTATTATTTTATGTTCTGGTTTTCTTTGGGGGGGAAAAAAAAAAAGACATTTTTGTTAGTATCTGCAATTTCTTTTACTTATTAGGTTTATTCATGCTGGCAGTGGCTGCATTACTCAATGTCAGTATGCATGGCCCCCTTGTGAGTGCTATTGTAACTCATGTGTAACTGTAAAAGTATGTACTTGGTAAGACTCGTAGTACAACAAAGGCGAAACTCTGTAAGTAAAACCTAGCCAAGCATTTATGCATTATTTTCTTTGCAGAAGGGCTATGTTCTTCTCTCTTAAGAAGAAAATCCCAGCTGATTTTCCGTATCAAAAATTCCAGTGAGTCATGTGATGTCATAAATCCCTACGGGAGTGATATGCTGCTCCATGGCAGCTGGATGCACATCAAGTCCTCTGCCTGGTAATGTGTTAAGGTGCCCAGACTGGTGGATTGGTCATTATTTGTGGCTCTCACATAGAAGTTATGTCAAACAGATATATACAAGGGTGAGAGTGACATTTTGCTAGTCCCCAGAAGGGTTTTCTCACAGTTCACTCCATTACTCCTCCAAAATGGTAAATAAATAAATGACATTTAGAAAGGGAGCTCAGTGAGAGACAGGTCTGTGTTCTGCTAAATGTGGATGGCAGCCCGAGTTATCCGTAACTCCCCTCGTTGACTGGCAGCACCAGGGGGGCTAAAAGGCATGGCAAAGAGCCAGCTTCCTCAGCTGGAGAAATCCTGGGCATGGTAACCACCTTTGCCAGGCTGTGCCATCATGTACCTCTGGGTAGAGCATCAAACAAGTGTGCTAACAAAAGGGTAAGTATTTCCCCTGAAGTGTTTGACAGAAAATAAACAGCTGGAGCAACTGGCAGTAAATTCTAGTTTCCTCAACAGCATTCTGGTAACAATGGGAAAAGGAAGGAGAAGTCAAATCAACAGTACCTCTGTTATAATTGGCACAATAGTCTGGTTTCTCCTCTTTTGTCTTATGTGGTCATATACAAATATGCAAACAGCAACAAATACTGCCTTAGCTAAAGACAACTGCTCTCTGTCTAGGAATTCAGGTAGCAAGATGGTGAAAATTCAGGCTGAGCATTGCTTTCAACATAATTTTCTACTTTGCCATGAAATATGAGCTGATCTTCCATTTTCTCAGTATCTTTCTCATCTAAGGGACAAAACATTGCTCCAGGATTGGTAAGCATATTGAAAACATTAAACAGTATAAATGAAATTCTTACTATTGGGCAGAGAAAATAAACTCTCAGTCTTTCCTTAGTTCTTGCCAGGATAATAACTATGGCATACATGACATTACTACACATCATTATCAGCAGTACTAGTTTCATTAAAAGAAACATTTTCTCTAGCACCACTAGCCATTTCTCATTTGATTTTTTGATTCAAATGCTTTACTGACCTCTAATCAGCATAGGTGTACTGCACTACCTTTGGCTGGAGAGTTGGTTATCTTGGAAAAGGAAGATAAGATTTTGTTAGTATTTAGCTATTAAGTAAGCTCATGTTATATTCCATTCCATTTTCATTGCACCTTCAGGTCTTACTGTCTTCCCCTTCAAAACTCTTTCTACGGCTTTGCATTTTGTTTGGATCAGTCTAATGGGCCTGCCATGGTCCCAACCGCTCCTTTTTCTTCTTCCTTTCTTTCTTCTTCTACTTCATATGCACCTATCACAGACATAATTTTCTGGTTACTTAGTAGCATTCAATTGAATAAATTTATTCCTAATATTTGGTATCAGATCTGGAATTTTCTGTGTCCCTCCTTTTGAGATTCAGTTAAAGAGATGATCGAGCCCTTCACATGTGGACATTGGCTTCCAAGACAAGTTCCATACCCTTTTTCTAACCTGTCCTTGCTTAATTTTAGGAATGTACCTATGTGTCCTTTAATAAGTCTCCCTTCATGTATAATGAGCTTAATGTTATCTTTCCCTGCTTTTCAGTTTTATGACTAAAGGGCATTGTTTTAATTTCCTGTGAGTATTGAATATATTGACTTTATTCTTACACCTCCTGACTAGCAAAATGTTTGTTTCTTGGCTGACTGTTGGTGTTTTTTTGTGATTTCCTTATCTTCAGTAATGTTTTTGAGACTCTTCCTGCAAACCTCTGCCTTAGTGTATAAATTCCAGATAAGATTGGCACCTTTGACTTAATGACATTCCCGCCTTCCTGAAGACAGAGGTGTTTTGCCTGGCTGACTTCACTAGTCCCCTCACTTCCTTAAAGTTTGTCCTTCTAAGTCTGGAGCTTTCACTATTATGAGTATTGCAACCCTTGCAGTAATAAAAGTGTAGTGTAAACATCCGTGGCAGCTTTGATTTAGGTTACTCATGCACTGCTCTAACTGCAGCAGTTAGTTTTGCTTAGACTAACTTACTCAATTTCTTAGGTAAGTTTTGCAGCCTGCCCTGAGCTCCAGGCTGCTTTATTTCAACCTCTGCTAATGCCCCAGTTTATTACAGTTTACTGAGTTACAGCTTCTGTTTGTTCTTCCATTCCATTTAAATGGCATCAGCTTCAGACTATTCAATTCACGTGTTCCTGTGACCAAATTCTGTTATTAATGTTCTCACTACTAACAAAACCAAGCTTCAAATAGAATTCTGTCCAGTTGTTTTAAGAGTTATTTGGTAAAAATATCAGTTGGTTATTGTACTGGGGAATAGCAGGACTCTGAATTATTAGTGGCATTTCTCTCAATCATTTTGCTTGGGAAGCTAATGTCACTTACAATTTGTCTCCTTCCAAAGCCACAAATTTCTCTTTATGTACACAGAATTTCCTCTAAGTAATTCTTGGTCAGAGGAAAAGTGGTTTTGACTAGACCTCATTTTGTCACTTGTTCCTTAGCAATAGTCTCTGTTTTAGCTGCCGTTTTTTCTACTATCTGAATAATTGGGTATGTTTGCTCTTAAATATCTTCATTCTTCTGTGGTGGAAGTTACATCATTTGTTCTAGATCCAAAAGAAAACAATAGATGGCAATTTCTTTGATGGACTTTCTGCTGCAGTTTGGCATCCTACCATTATCTCTTTGTGTAGCATCAACCCTGACCCTAATGAGCAAATTTACTTTTGTATCCTCCTACCTGGCAACAAGTCTTTGCAACACTTCTCTGTATATCTGGCAGAGATGCTGGCTGTAGCAGCATCTGCAGGCAAGTGAGGAGCAATTGTTATTGAGTTGTAGTAGAGACGCATTTCAGGGATGTGCTCTTAAGTATTCCTGAGTTGAAGTGTAGGAAAGAAAGTCAGGGAAAATTCTCTCAAGGTCGCAGAGTAAACCACATTCTTGTTCCTATGCACTGTTTCTCTACTGACATCCCGTCAATGAAAATCTGATAAAAAAATGAGTAACTTGAGGAAGTCATGCTTTATTTATGGAATTTGGTTTGCTATTTATTTATTTATTTTGTATTCTCAAAATTTCTGCTGAAAGGGTGGAAAATTGGTGCCTGGAAGCAAAACTGGAGAAAATTCAAAGCACAAACATAGAAATTCTCCTTGCATATTCATGTAGAATAAATATTCCACATTTTATTACTCTATTTAGGAGTGACTGTGCCTAAATTCACAGACAGTCCGCGGGTAAGTTTTGGAAAAGATAGTGGATCTCCTGTCATTCTGTTTAAAAAAACTTCATAATATTAAAAGTAACTGAGTATATTAACTGTAAAACACAACAATTTATGTTCATACTAATTTCACTTCAATACCTATGAGAATTTTAGTACTTTTTATTACTCTTTCTGAAAGAAGCTAAAAATTACAGTTCAACATTCACCCTAATGCATTTTCATTTTAAATCAAGATTTGATTACAAATGCCAATGGAAAAATATCATTCAGAAAATCTAAATCTCCATAAAACTGTTTCTTTTTGAGCAGTGTCCTTCAAAGTTAATACAAGCTATTTACATGCGTGCTTGGGCATTTACCTACATATCCATATTTTTTATTCCTTTTTTCTCTTCATGTGTATACAGGGAAAGGCAAAAGAAAAGAAGGAGAAAAGGGAGACAGAAAGTTGAGAAATCTCTGCTTTGATTGCTGATAAAATATTTTCTACAGAAGTCACAAGTGTTCAAGGAGCTTGTAAAGAGGTTTAACCACTACCATCAATAAAATATTTCAATGGTTTATAATCTCAAAGAGTGAGGTCCTTTCAAATTTGTTGCCTCTTTCTGTTACGAAATCTGCAGCTGGCTCTTCAGTGTGCTTTGCCTGATATATTATGTTAATCAGCTCCCTTATTTTTGCTAGGCAGCAACCACTCCTTCAAAAACCCCACCTAATTGAGTGCACTATTTTGGGGTGTTTTGTCTTGCAGCTGGGAAGCCACATTTTTTGCCAGTAATTTGTAGTCTCTACTTATGAATGAAACATCTTTGTAGCTTCCTCAAGCTGAGTTTTTGGAAGCTATTTGTCAAAGCATTTTTCATAGTTCAAGGCAGAAGCCTCCACTGCGGAAGTAATGAGAAACATTTGGCAACTAGCGGAATTTGTTGATACTATTTTTTCTGGTTTTAATCATAGAGGTGGTCTCCTGCTGGGAGTTTCCCCTGTTATATAAATCTTCTGTAGAGAAGACATTTCATGTCTCTCTCCTGTAAGACAGTTTGGATTCTTCAGATTCTTCCTCTAAAGTATCTTTCTTCTCCTGTGGCTTGGTTTTTAAATTTATTTATTTTCTTTTCCTATGAAAACTGTACATATTCAATAGTACTTTAAAAAGTTTTAAATATTCTCTCTTGGTTTTTTGTCTTCTTGAAGACTTTAATTGCTTTGGAATTTAACAATCCCTGTGTTATTAAAGTTTAGTTCTTAGATTTACCTGCACTTTCACCTTTATAAGAGCAGTCTTCTGGTTCCTAGTGTTTCACAGTGCTGGAGAGATTGCAAAAATATTGACATGCTCTTTTCTGTCTCTGAAAAACTGCCCGAAACAGATTTTTCTCAAGCCTGTTCCATTTCCAATTTAGTCAAGCCACTAGGCTGCATCAGTAACTCTTCCTCTGTTAAGATTGTTTAAAGCAAATACTGTATTTTCCTATTAAAGAATCTCCCTATTTCCCTCTAGAGATGCACTGCTGCTAGAGGCTGCAGGGCTGCCTGCTCAGTATTGTGAGGTATCAATTTTTCCCTCACCAGCCATGAATAACTCTATTCACAGCCTTCAATCTGATTATGACTTTTCGGATGAAGGTTGTCTGAGGGTGGTAGAACTGTATAAAACACGGGTATTTGTGCTCACAGACACTGATGGCAGTGGGTAGTGTAGCCTTTTTCTCTAAGGAATAACCATTTCAAGTCTTTTGTTGGCACTCTCTACTGCTTTGGCAGATGGGCACAGGGTGGGCAGGCATTCTCCTGCTTGAGGGATGGGGTCAGAATCCCCAGGGGATCATCTCAACTGCAGGAGACGTCCTTTGTAAAAGCTCTGCCACAAAGTGCCAAAGGCAGGAAGCAGGATGCAATAGCCAACACAACGGCCAAATGTAGCAGGACGGGATTTGGTACAAACTGAATTGTTAAGAATTCTGTAGGCTGACATCTGGAAGTGGTAGAGCTCTAACCAAGGGCAGCAAAGTCTAATTATTTTCTCTTTATCTTCTCCCAATGTCTTCCATGTATCTCATCAAAGTGTGAAATTTTCAAGGGAGATACTGACCTCTTCCCACTTCGAGAGCATGGTCCTTGCTAGAGTGCTGGGGCCACAGAAGGCAGGAGTTACCTACTGAGTTGCCTTCTATTTAGATCTTTGCTTACCTCCTACCAATAAATAATAATCTAAGAAGTTACACTAGTGGTATTTACAGCCTCTTCTGTAGAACTGAAAGGCATCTTTTCAATTAAAAAGTGAATGTAGAGCATTTCCAAAGGCTCTTGACTTTGGTAAAGAGACCCTTTACCCAGGAGACAGCCTAATCTTTTAAACTTCCTTCCCAATGAGCCTGTTTTTTGGATAATCCATCTTTGCCTGCTAGCATGCTACCCTTGATAATGAGCCTGTCGTGACATCAGGTTAAAATGTATCACTACAATTAATTTCTGTAAAATATATTGTTCAGAGGATAATGAGAAATAAGTCCTATTTTAAAGCTGATCAGGCGGTGCAAGACAAGAATCTCATTCTTTTAATGAAAACCTACAGACTTTTACTTCAAAACCAACTAGACTTGATTAAAACTGTGATAAAAGCCTGCAAAGTAGAGCTAAAATGTTGCAGCTGGGATTTCTTCAAAGTAAGAGAAGAGCTCTTATATTGTTTCAGTATGATGTAATGTGCATGTGATGGATTAACTATATTTCCAGCTACATTTGCACCTGAAGTTTTGATTTTCTTCCTTCCTGTTCATATAATTAAAGGAATTTGGAGCCAGACCCAAGAAAGGACTTCTAGGCACTTCAGGTGGAACTTAGATGCCTATATCCAACATTTTAGTGCTTAAAACCTTCGCTTGATTTGCCAGCTGATCTTGAAGATACCAGAATTCTTATCTTTTGATCTAAAGCTTTCCAGGCATTTTTTTTTGTACAAGCTCCAAGCTGTCTCAGTTCTGTGATCAGATGTCATCAAAATCACCAACTGGAGAGTAGACACTTTCCTTCTCAAGGGCTTGAGGCTGTAGGTATTTCTAGAATGCACTTAATACTACTGACCCCTCTAAAAATAAATTAGTGGTAGCCACTGTCTTCTTGTAAGGCATAAGAGGAAGCACATGCCATTTCTTCTAGCTTGGGGCCCTGAGGTACCCTAGGAGAACCCAGATCGGTCCCTTCCTTTTGATCACATGAGGAAATTAGATAGTGTTCTCAATGTATGGCATATTCTGCATGGGGGGAACCAAAGAGGAACAGAAAAGAGATTAAATATTTCACTGAGGAGGAAGAACACTGAAGATGATATAATTTTGTGACTAGGAGGTTAAGGTAAACCTCACAGATGCTAGGGAGGTAAATTCTACTTCCACATTTTTTTTAATGTTCAGTGTAAAGCATTATTTTATATAATCCAGTATTTTTTTCCCAAATAAACTGATTTAAGGCAAAATGATTTTTAATTTGGTACTATTGCATAATGGTGCTGGCTTCTGATAGAATGCTGGGGTTTTTTGATGCTTGTTTGTTTCTTAAGTAATTTAATTGCAAAGGGTGCAATAAAAATACAAACCGATATAGGAAGGGTAAAACAAGTACAGAATGATGCGGTGTATTTCTTATTCCTCACATGTTTGTAGCTTGCAGCTTGCAGCAGTATTTTGCCAGTCAAACTCTTTACAAAAAATAATGGTATTAGAAATAGGTTGATCTCATCTGTATGTCATGGAAATAACTTGTGATTCAGATGACAGCTGAAACCCACTATCCTTACTACAAATAAGCAGTTCAAACACATTGAACTTCTAAGGATAAAATTTTTAGACATAAACTTAGAGTATGATTTCTTAGTGTTTAAAATAACAAAATTAAAAATTCTTTGTGAGTAATAATTTCCTTTATGTAAGAGTAACCATCCTAAGAGACATCATTGGCAGCCTGGCTGTGTATGTCATTACAAGCTCTGGGTGGACACTCAGCATATGACATTATGGAAAAAGGTGGGTTGCTAACAGTTCCATACGTAATTATGGTGATATTCCTATCAACTCATATGGTGAAAACAACTAATCAGACATGGAGGACATCTCTACAGAGGAAGATGTTACAACTGGGAAGCAAGATGATGTTATGTGGCTTTTCTTCACCAGAAATGCAGATGCTGTGGTGATGAGGAGAACTTGGATGCTGGATGCCAAAACAGGCTGCTAAGAGACATCTAAGCACAGAATTGCAGTGCCACAGGAGAATACTTTGAAACATTTGCTGGGTTATCTGTGAAAACAACACAACAATGCAAAGAGAATTTAATTAAATTTAGAAAAGGGCTTGAGAGCAAAACAAAAATATTATTATAGCACATTGTGGACCTGTAATATTCCCACATCTTGATTATTGCTTTAAGTTTGGTGATTTAATCTCTAAATGAATACAGAAGAATTAGAAAAGAAGAACTGAACAGGACTATAAAACCATGTATTCTGCATACCTTCTGAGTGAGGCTAGAGCGGGACAAATTTTGGGAGAGGATAGACGCCCACAATTTCATCGATGAAATGGGAGAAGAAAATGGGAAATACTTAGTGAATATGTGAGTCAGTATAAAGGGGATCCCGATGAAATAAGGCTTTAAAACAAACCAGTGGAAGTTGTTCAATTGTGCAAGTTCAGCTGTAGAAGTGAAGGTATTGTCTTATCCAGAAAAAGGTTGGAATAATCTATGAAAAATAAGGAATCTTCTTAACATCTAGCATAGGAACTCCTTCTATTCATGACCTAGGTAAAGGTCATTCAGCTTGACTTTACTCTGACCTGATATGGATTTCTCAGGTGGAGAGAAGGCTGGCAACATGAAAATTGTAGTTGCTGAAAGAACCATGCTAACAGTGTTCATGAGCATAAAATATTGCTCAAAATGGCTTAGAGAAAACTGTGAAAATTAAAATAGAGACCATCTACAATCTTTCTCACCAGCCCAATTGAAATGTGTGAAAACTTTTTAAGTCCTAAATGTAAAAAAGAGCAGAACTCTCCATTTCCAGAGATGCTATCTGTAGCTGGTGTAAAGTTACTTGTGATTGCAAAGCCTGCTACAACACTTCAGGAGTGCTGTGACACAGCCTGCAAACTAAGTAGTGGTGAGCATTTTGTAGAAAAAGAGTAAAGAAGTTATGGGGTGAGGAGCTTCCTTACTGATCCACAGTGAGAACTTTGATAACATCTTTTCTACCTAATTCTAAAGGCAGAAAGTTTTTTGTACAGTATTGAGAACAAATGTTGATTTGCAGAAATAAATTTGTTCCTTACAGTATTTTTTTTATGTACTGCAAAACATAGAAACCATTGGAAATACCACTCCCAGTGCTACAACGTGTCTGTTTCCCCCTAGTACAAGCATTTTTGTACAGGCCTAATCAGGATTTGAGCATTCTCTGAGGCTATGACTTTAATGATTGGTTTGTGAAAAGATATTAAAAATCATTGAAAATATTACTGAGTTCATTGCCTGATCTGCCAGTAGGCAGGATCTGAACAAAAGTGTTATTTCCCTGTCTGAATCATGAGCACTATTGATTGTCTTTCCAGTAAATGTGTAGAGCTATAGAAAGAATATTATAACTTGTCCTTGTAAGTCATATTCTGAGTGAATGAGCTTTTAGAAATGGAAGTTCTGGTGATTTATATTTACAGCAGCTGAGTTTGAATTTCAGGAGGATGCTTGGTAAAATTGAATGAGGACAGAGGCTGGATGGCTTAGCTTGTGCTCAAGGAGTCACAGGATGTAAAACAATTGTTATTATGGTTGCTGCTAATAATGAATAGAACTTCTCTGCCTCTCTTTGTGTAGATCCTTGTGGCTGAAAACATGCAACTTGCCTCACATGCTGTGTGAGAAGAAATAAGCATGTATATTTACTGGTAAGAAATATATATTTGTACTGGTAAGAAATTTTCTCTTATTTAATGAAAGCCCAGTGCTGCAACCTGCTAAGCATTCTTGATATACATTTAAGGCAGATGCTCATATTTTTTATTAGTCAGTTGGTATACTTGAGTTCTTTAAAATCTTTTGAGCTTTTAGTAATCCCAAAGTGGTGCCAATGTACAAGACTTACCTTGTCCTTCATGAAATTTTAGCAGGAATTTTTGGAAAACATGCTGAATTACTGACCTGCTATATAATATCTATTATTATTTATAAGAACTTACCTGTTGCCTTTAGTGACATAGGAAATTATTTCAGATGAAACACTAATCATATCACTATAAAATTCACCTTAATTACTCTGCCTTATTTTTGGAATTGCTTATTTGGAATGACCACTGCACAAATCCATCACCATGCTCAGCTGGGTATTTTCACCTCACTTACATCTATATATATAATAATACAATGTAGAAAATAAGCAGAATGCTATCCTGGGGAGCATTCAAGGTCAGCTTGGATGGGGTTCTGAGCAACCTGACCTAGCTGAAGACCTCTCTGCTCTTTACAGAGGGGTGGGTCTAGCTGATCTTTAAGCTCCCTTCCAACCCAAACCATTCTATGATTCTGATGAAGCTGTATCATTGCTATCTCAATGATCAGGAAAAGCACAATTATGTGGTTGGTAAGTGTAAGAAAGTGGGTGGACTAATATACCTGATAGGACACAGCCAATATTTTGGGTTAACCTGACCTCTCCCTCTACAGACACTTTCTTAAGAACAGAGAGGTATGATAACAATGCTGCTTTTTAAAATATCCACGTTGAATTATTCATTGTATTTTAATAGAGAATAATCACATGCAACAGGTGTTTTTCCTCTGGCTTGTTGAATTTCAGTGTAACTAGCCTCCAGTTATTGGCCTCAGGGAAAGAAGCAGTAGAACAAATCAGCCTTATTTTAAAATAATTACTGCAATCCTACAGTGCCTGTCAGTTGTTGTTTTCCTATTTTATGTCAATGTACAGTACATGTACAAATAGGACTCTGAAACTGGGAGAAGAAAAATGCAACCTATTAAATAAAATTGAGAAAATAACTGGTGGATTTAGTAAATATGTTTTTAGTAGAAGTGAAGGGCCCTTTCTGTATGTTGTATTAAAATCCTTTTGAGCAAAGCAGTAATAAATTGCTAGCATGATGATAAAAGGAATAAGGATTATTATAATTTTTCTCCAAGTAATTGCTATGATATAAAAATGCATTTGGGGGCTCCTTTTGTGGCTTTTACGTCAGCATTTAAACATGATTAATTTAATTTAAGGAGGATTAAGTAAAATTTCAAAAGGGATAGAAAGTATGTTTCACTAGTCTGATTCTTTTACATTTCAAAAATACAATGGCTGTTAATAAGATATTAGGGAGAACTGCATACCTATTTAATTTGACTGATGCAGCAAGGCCTTCTGATGGATCCTGGGTACTCATGAAGGGAAAATCCAGCTCATTCCCTATTCCCACACTTCTGCATTTAAAACACTGCACGAAGTCTACAGGTCAAGGAAGAGGTTGGAAATAAAATAATCTCTGAATCTGGGCCTCTCTTAAATCTGCAGAAAACTCATGTACTGGATGGATATTTTGGAAGAGGGCATAGTCATCAGAGGCATGCATCTGCATGTCCACCTCTTCACCTGATGGTTCTTCCTGTTAGAGCTCTTCTCCCACATGCTGGTCAGACCCCAGCTCTGAATGATCTCTGCCTGATGCCTGTTAAGGAAGATTCTCCTTCCTGTGGCAGGACACAGATTCTGCACTGCTCTTAAGTGCATCTGCAGGTGTAGATGCACTTAGTGGGTATAGGTTTTGGTGTCAAGGAATGACCCTCCTGAAGGCGAGCCACCCACACCTAACAGCAACATCTGGCAGCCTTTGAACAACGCAGCGCCGCTCTTTGCATGGGGTTAGCTCAGGGACTTAAAAGGTGGGGGCTTTCCAGAGGTGGTAAATTACTCAGAGAAGGCTTAGGATACACACAACTGAACAGTTGCTGTATTTCTCATAATTTTTTTCAGTCTCTCCCAGGCTAACATATCAGCAGGACTGGGAGAGACTTTTGATGGACTGCAATGCACTGCAGCAAGATGCTACTCAAGCATGCAGCCTTCATGGAGCTGGTGCAGTGTGAGGTGGAGTTCTTCCTTGTAGCAGGCTCAGAATTTGAAAAATTTATTTCACTGTCATCAGATCTACCTATTGGAATGTAAAGACAAGTGAAGAATTAGTTTAAATTGGAAGTTATTAAACTTATGTAAATGGATAGACTGCTAAGAGGACTTTCCCAACCATAAAAAGAATATAAATGTTTTTATTATGCTTTATTCTTGTAAGTTGATAATTTTTTAATAACTATATCTCAGTGCTAGAAGACTCTTGTGCTTCTGAATGAGGCAGGGAAGATTTTGTTTCTATTTTAGCAATTAAAGATCCTCTCACAGCACAAATATGGACATAAATTCTTTATAATTTTCACCTTGTCCCTTTACAGCAAATTATGTTCAGAACATAAAGTGTTACCCAAAAATTGAAAGATGAGATAAAAGAGATATTTTCAGATTTGGAGAATAATATGAATAAGATCATATTTGTTGGAAAATAGACTAAAAGAATTGATGCTTTGTGCCACAAAGGCTAGGTGGGAATAGTAGTCATCACAGCTCTTTTCACAGTCTGCATCATCACCAGTAGTGTTTCATAGTATGAAGACTGGACAGTAGACCAGCACACAGGTAAATGATAACTAATACAACACATTTCTCCTATGTGTTTTTAATTAATGTAATTTGTTATTTTGGTACTTTTTAAATAGTAAAAATCTTTTAATAATTTTTTTTTAAGTAATAAAAGCATTCCTGTTAGCTTTTTACAATGAGAACATTAAAATAAGAAAAAACGTAGTCCTATATTTATTCAGAAATAATAAAAATTATGCATTTAAAATGTTAATGAAAGCTGGTGAGTAATTAAATGTAATAATTTTGTACATTTATTCTTCAAATTATTCACTAGCCTGTATTAGTGAAATACACAGATAATGAAAATTAGAAAATGGACTTCACCGCTCAATTAAAGATAAAACAGGAGACACTTTAAATGTTTTCTTTTCTATTCTATCTTGTGCTTCTCTGTCTCAGTTTCAGAGGGAAGCAGAAACTCAAGGAGTTGCTGCACTAACAAAAAGACACTTACACAGGTGCATTCCCATTTCTCCCTCTTAGTGCCATGCAAACATTTATTTCCCTTCCCTTCAGCCAGGAAGGAGACACATTCTGTGTCAGATTCTCAATCCAGAGGAACTCTCCATGCCCTTCAGTGAAGTTATTGTGAACTTACTTTTACCTAATTGAATCGTCACTAAAATCAGAATCCAGCTCTACATCTCTGACAAGAGATGGAACAGCTGAACAAGAGTAGGCATAGAAGAAACACTCAGCTTTTCTTTGTATTTTCCTCCTTTGGCATCTTCACAATTCCTTCTGAAAGCTGGAGACACAGGAGCTGGGAATCCTGCTTTTACTCCAAACTGAGGTTCAACAGGGAAAAACAACTATTTTGCAACAAATTTGAGAGACACGCAGCTTAGATCTTGATGTCTTATTTCTTCTGAGTTGTATTAATAAAGGCCCCTATTTTTTTCCTACCGAGGAAGAGATGGAGCACGATTATGTAAAAATTATAGAAGAGATTTGAGTTATTTTAATACTATTTTCTTTTGAAACAGGAGGAAAGTATGAAATGTTTCTTACCTTTTAAGTAATTTTTCTTATGTCATTTATTGTTCTAGTGATGAATGGTTAAAACTTACTTCGATAAAATATCAGGCTAAGTGAAGTTAGCTATGATGAATCTTTCATTTGTAGATCAAGATTTGTTGCAACTAGCCTACATTTTCTTTATACACTTTAAAAGACATCATCAGTTCCAGAATTCCTTCATCTAAGAATGCACACATGTACAGACTAACACATCTTCTTTGGAGGGCTTCTCCTCTGTTAGAAATTGTATACTTGTGGTCCTTTTGGAAGCCTGGACCCTAGTGGAACACTTAAAAATGCTCAACAGATGTAGATAGTTAAAAGCTCAGTAGGGGGGCCTTCATGCATCTTCAGTTATGTTTAAACTTTTTTTAAATATCTGAGAGCTGGAAATTCAGCTCTGAGTCAATTTTCAGATGTTTTCATAAAGTTTTACTCTGCGGCCATTTTTCATGGTTTTGATGTTTAGCTTCTATCAGTTAGAAACTAATTTAATGAATGCATCAATACATAAATTAGTCTAAATATGTCAGAATATAAGCCTTATGTCCCACAAACACTCGTTCTTGTATCATCTGTACATGGGTTTTATTCTTGTCTTTTACAAGGTGCAGTAGAAGGAACAAGCACACAAAATGTACAGTTACTCAGACAGAGTACCTCAACTGTGTGCATCACTAGACAGGAAGTCATTTGGGAGTGTGTCTGTCACCATTGTCACCTGCTGTAATTAACAGCATGCTAAGAGCTATAAGCAACCCGAGAAACTTGATTGCATCACACGTTGAGGAAAGGACAGCTAAAAGTTTTTCTAAATAAAAACCAAAAAAATAACTTCAGATATGGTTCTCTGTTCTGTAGGTTCAATAAAAATCCTGCATAAGTAGTGAAGGTGATTTGACAAGAAGAGCCATTATAAGAGACAAATAAAATAAAATAAATCAAGTGAATTACTGATAAGATGAATTTCAACTTAGATGGTTTGATTTGATCATGCTCAGTGTTTCTGGTTCATTGTGATTATAGGGTCTGATTTCCCAGCTTTATACTCTTGATTTATGCCAAAGAATGAGATATACCATTGATTTCAGACTTCCTGTTTTAATGCAATGCTAAATTATGGGTTGCATCTCATTACATTTCTGATTCCCAAAATTAAAAGTGTGTTTGAGAAGAGACTGCGAAGGAGAGAGAAGACAGGAGTGCGATGAACTGCCCAGCTGTCTCTAGCAGGAGCTCTATCTAATGCTGGGAAGCAACACAGAACAGCAGTGTTCCTACGTCTCTTTTTCATTTGTGAATGTTTGCCAGAGATTACAATCACACCACTTCTCATCAGAGCTGGAGTTCTAGTTTATCAAAGTGTCAGTATGAAGACTAACACTAGGGAAAATTTGCTGCAATATGGCTGGAATATGAGCCCTAGTCTGACAGCTACAATATAGAATCAAACCCATCTCTGTAGCCAAAAGGTTTTGTAAACATTATTGGGCAGGAAGGGACAGCTTTTACAGGTACTTAAGGCTTAAATAGTTTATTGTGGAGTGTGCCATTATAGTTTTTAAAGCATTTGCATGTCTGGTACTGTTATTTTACTGGGAAGCAGGCATAAAGGTATTTTGTAAAACCGTAGTGACTTTTGTTTCCAATGCTACTGCACACCTAACACTACAAAGTATATCCAATTTCTCCCTGGTGGGGGTTTCACACAACAGGAGGTGCCACACCTCTCAGGAGGCTCCAAACTTTGTCCTTAGAGCCTACACTCACAGTCACAAGGGAAGTGCCATCTGGGCTTATGATAGTGCCCCACCCCGTTCTGTTTTTCAATGGTTCTAATCATCAAGGAATTACTCACAAATATTGCAGATTTAAAAATTATGATGCATATAGCAAATATGAGTGTGCATAGTCACTCTTTTTAGAAATGGAACTCATTTAACAATGTAGTCTGCACCAATAAACTTTGGGTGTTCCTTACCCCAGTCTTAATTATATTTGAACTTTAAAAAGCTCTCAGACTATTTGCAATCTTTTATATGTTTAGTGTATTCATGATACAGAAATGCAAAGCTCATGGCTCAAAAAGAGTAGGGGACAAAAGGGAGGCAGTAAGATGAGGGCTCGAAATACCAAAGAACTGACATGCATCATTGTGTCAATGGTAGCACATAGCTGTATGGACACCTGCAGGGAACTGTTTGGCAGCCTAACTCCAAACCAGGACAGCAGAAGGCTGTCACAGAAAGAGTCTGCAATGCTTTCTTACAGACCCCAAGATTCATTATGCAGTTCTGAATCACAGTATCATTTCCACTCACATCACCTGGCCTTGCAGAATAAAGCTGAAGAGGTTGGGATTGTAATTCCCAAAAGCACACTAATGCACTCATGCACTTTTCCTGGGATCAAATCTCCCCCAAAGTCATAAACCCTTGCTGCATGCTCTGGTGACTAACTAAAACTTTAACTCTGCCTATAAATTGATCCTTTATGTCAGCAAAGTTTTTACTAGACACAATTTTTCTTCAAGATGTGTTTGGTTAGTGGAACTAGAGTAAATATTTCATAGGATGATAGTAGTAAAACTGAATGGCAAGCAAATACCTTTATTGATCTTGGACTTGCTGACTAGACATCGTAATGAAAGACACACTGGGAACTCGTGAATGGATGACTGGTCACTGTTCACTGTGAAGCATTATACTGGTACTCAAATCCTGGGCCTGAAGTGCTTATGCAGAGAAAACACTGTCCGCTGGAAATCTGTGGGAGATTTGCCCAAGTAAAAGTTGATGGAAGGGTCCCAAAGAGCAGTCATCTACAGGGGAACTCATGGATTAAGGTCACCTCTGTCTTTCTATGGGAGATGAGTCAAGGACCTTCTGCCAGGAGTGCTTTCCTGGGTCTAGCCTGGCTCAGGCTCTGGTGTTGTTGACAATCTTAGTGGGTAGCCTCTGTGGTGAAAAATTACCAGGACATCTTTGAAGGGGTGTAATTTTTGGGATCTAAAGATTTCTTTGTTCAGAAATAAAAGGCAAACCATACCTGTTTAAGAGAGTTTCTTTATCCTGCCACTGAAGGGATATAAACACGAATTGAAGGTTTTTTGTTTGTTTTTCTATGGCTCTGGAGCTTGTATCAAATCTCTATGGTTACTTATTTGTATTTTGTTTTAGAAGTATCTTAAAATATTCAGTGTTCATGGAATATTTTCTCCAGAACAAAGACTGCTCTGAAGGATAGCATCAAATGCTAAAAGGTTGCATGATCCAAATTTGTCGGTTTTAGAAGAAAGGCACTTCCTCCTTTTTTGAAATCTTCTGAATTATTATGAGCTCCTTTCTGTAACAACTCTTTGCTTCTACAAGAAATATTCTGAATAACCAAAAGGTAGAAAAAAAAGTAGCTAGAGAACAACCTTCTACCAGGTCTATTTTTAAAATGGAACTTTGCTTTCTTCTCCAGGGCTGTGACCAGACATTTATTGCTAAATTGAGGTGTTTCATCAAAGCTCTGAGTAATATGGTGGGATACATGTGACCCAAAAGTGTGTATTGGGGATTGAAAGCTTACCTATTTAATCGAGGACCCTGAGACAGGAGCACCTTGCACTATGAGTGCTATGTGTAGGTGCTGCCATGTTGAAAGAAACTGTACTCATACAGGCCATTTATTGCTGTTTTTTGTTATTCCTTTTAAAATTGATTCACAGACATTAGAATCAGGTAAAAATATGATTTGTATAAATAAATATATGCAAATTCACTGGTTCACTCTCTAGGTTGCAAGAGATTGTGAAAACTTCAGCTTAGTTGGAAGATGCTGTTTACCAGATTATTTATTAGGTCTCCTTCAGCTTTGTCCAAGGGTGAGAATTTGGCTTTAAATACACTTCATTTATTTAATGCAAGCCTCCATTGAATTATTCTGATTCTGCTTTTATTGCTGTGTAAATACATTTCTGTTATTTTTCAACCTAATAGCTTTTCTAAATTTCTGCTATTTCACTTCTGGCTTCTGGTCATTTTGAACTTAGAGGATTTTGTTTTGGGGGGGATGAGGTTTTGTAGAACTGTGCTTTGAAAACATGATGTGTGCAATTTGCTACTGGCCCCCTTCAGTGTGCAGCACGGCTGCCTGCTACGCACCATGTGCTTCACCTACAGTCAGGTGCTAGAAACAACAGTCCTGTTTTGTCCCTCTGCCCCATATGTTTCCACTCCATCCTTCATATGAAATCTAGGCTGAAAATTGACTTAATTCAATTCACTGGTTTGCCAGTACTTTTGTAGTTTTGTGCTTGGCTCTTGCTTTAGTTGAGTCAGACATCTGCTAAAGCAGTGAGCTGGCCCAACTCACCCTACAGCCACTGAGCTAGTAGGCTGAATGTAAGTAATGAGGGACAGACCACACAGATAAGGTGTGACACAAAATAAGTAGTCTCAGTGACTGTTCTTTACTCCTGATATTAGCTATGTCTGAGCCAAAGTCCACTGCTCCATGGTGCTTGTGCCAGCTGCGTCTACACTGCCTGTAGCAGCAGGAGTGCGTTGCACTGGTTTTGAGCTTGGAATCTTCCCCACCCGTGCCTGAGTCGTCCCTCTTGGCAAGCCAGGATGGGAGCAGTAACAGAGCTTTGGCTTAATCCTGTGTGATGATATTGTCATAGTCTGAACTCCAGAATCTGCAGCCATTTTGTGAGGCCAGACTGCCCAGCTGTAGCACCACACCACAAGGGGCTGGCCAGCACAGGTGGCAGAGCTCAGCGCTGTCACGCAGCCTGTGGTGGGTAACCCTTGGCAGCAAGGGAGGGAGCATCCTTCTCACCAGAGATCCAAGCTCTGGGCATCTGTCCTGTCTACAATGTGGTGACAGAAACAAACTGTTCTAGTTTGTGTTTTCTTTCTGTGAAAGAAAATGTGTAAAATAGGACTGAAGAGATACATACAATCTTTCACAGACCTTTATTTTAACTGAGGAATTTAATCCAATGTAAATAGATTGCATTTGAGTAAAACAATGCAAATATGTATATTAATGTAATTGGAAGACACTTATCTGCCTGAAGGACCTTTTAATGATTTTATTTTTATGGGTTTTTTTCCCCTGGAATGAAGAAAAGTTCATTTTTATAGAATCCTCTGAAGTCTCTGGGATATGTATTCTATGTATCTTCTGCATGTAAATTTACATATATTTTGGAATGTAAATACAGTGGCACTCTATATGGGGGGGGCATTAGAATCTAATAACAACTCCAATCTCCAATAACAAAAAGTGTTCATATGAATAAAAGAATTGTTGTGGTTATACAGTAAAGAGACTAAAAATGTATATGAAATTAGGGAACTGGAAAAACACATAATTTTTATCATCACTAGAAAAATATCTGGTAGAAGTCAGTGGAGGTACTTGGTTACCATTGTCATTAGTCTGAGTATTACCCAAAGAGAGAGGTAACTAGAAATAAAATACGAAAAATATTTTTAGAAGAGAAAAGCAAATCACTGCGCAGTTGCTTCTTTATCATTCAGAGCATGAGATGCATATTAGTCATAATAAGTGTTGTGCTGGGGGAGTAGGTGCTTTAAAAGCTTTCTTCCTCTTCTGGAAACATCTTGAATGAAGAGCTTAGGAAGAAATCCCTAGAAGAGAATAAACTATCGTGTTTATTAAGTACATCCTATTGATGGGTTATTTGGAATGGTACTAAAAATTTCCCAAGGGAAATATCTATGACTTTTACAATCAACACTTGAAACAATTTTTTTTATAATGTCATAGAAATCCATTTAAATTGAAAATACTTTGTATCAAACTTTCTAATATGACCAAAGATTTAAATCCAACCAGTAACAGTGAACATAATGATAAAATTAAGCATGTGGTAGAGAAAAAATATCCTGGAACAGACAGTGTGGCCCTAAGTTCAATGTTGCTTTAATATTTAAATTTGTGAGAGTTTATTTCAGTAGAAAAGAATCAAATGCCATATCTGAAAAACAAAATGCTTTCCTTAGAAGAACAAAAATTAATGCCCCAGATCTACAACACACTGTCCAAAGGGTTGGTCTCTCCTCTGCATTTCATTTTCAGGCTGCCTTGTATTACAACAAAAGTACTGCAAAGGCAATCAGAATGATGTTACTAAGGAAAAGTCTGCAAGCAAAAGCTAAGGGGGTTTCTGTCTTTGCAACAGAAAACATAAGAAAACTCAAGAGCTTTTCAGGGAAAATGTAGGAATCAAGCAGAGAAGCAGGTCAGTGAATCCAGCATTTAACTTTTCTGGCGAATTCCTGCACCAACCATTGCTCATCTTTTATTTAGTTTCTGATCTCTAGCCCCTCTCTGAACCCTCTCTATCTGTCAAATTTTTTTCTCTCTGATACAGCCAACTTCAAGGAAATGTCAAGATCATCTTCAGGAGTTTACTGTGTCAATTGCCAGCTATTTAGAGCTAGCCTACAAAAAGTACTACTTAACACTGTTAAAAATATGTTACCTGATTATAACTGTATCTGAAGAACCAACTCCCCCAACCATAACTGTTACAGGAATGTCATACAGCTGAGCCATATCAGTCTTTGGAATGTCCAGAAAATTATTCATATCCTTTTTTTAAAAAATGTTGGTGAAAATGAATAATGATGAACTTGAAAAATACATAATTTTGTTCCATACTTCTCTTAACTTCAAAGCCATACTTGTAAGACATGTTACAAGTTTGTTTCCAGTATCTTTACAGTGACCATATCTTACACACATATTATGAGCTCACAAGCCTGAAAAGCAAACTTCAGTTGTAAATTCAGTATGCTCTACCTGTCTGCTAGTGAATAAATATAAAAGAATATTCAATTCAGCAATACATTAAACATATCCTCTGTACTCATCCCAGGGAGGATATATACAATATAAAAGATTTATATGGATTGGTTTCACATAATACTGTGATTTCCTTGGTCTTGCGTTTTTGTTACCTTGTGTATATAGCACCAGCAGAGACTAGAAATTTGTTTTTATCTGGAGCTCTGCTACAGCTCTGCCTATCATGTAGACAAGAAATTAACATGGCTTTCTTCAAACAAAATACAATTATTCTGAAGGTCTTTCTGGTTCCAGTTGTGACTGAACATTCTGCTACAGGTTCCCGTGTTATTTCACTTCAAGCTAACATTTCATTACCTTTGCCAGTTCTTTCTGGCAAATACAAATCATTCCCATGACGAGGAATGAGAGTGGAAAAGGAAAATAATCTGTCCTTTCTCAGCATCAGACGTGCTCTCTTCCCACTGTCCAGCTGGCATCCAGAACCTAAAGCGCAGTTTGAACAGGTATCAGCAGGCATACGGCAAGAGATAGACAAGTCTGACCTGAAGTTTGTGGTCAGACTTTTTTTGCAATCATGGTGCTACATGTTTAGCAGAAATATTTTTTTCTTTTTTCCAAATGACCTCAGTGATGCTCCTTGTATGCTTCCTCTCTAGACTCTTCACCATCTTCGTACCCCTCATTTAGATGCTCTTTAATATCCTTCTTACCCTATCCTAGCTAATGTCCTTCTTATACTGTGGCACCCAAAACTGGACACAATATTCAAGGTGAGGCCGCCCCAGTGCAGAGCAGAGTGGAACAATCCCCCCTCACCTGGCTGGCAATGCTGTGCCTGATGCCCCCTGGGACATGCTTGGCCCTCCTGGCTGCCGGGGCACTGCTGACTCATGTTCAACTTGCCATTGACCAGGACCCCCCAGATACCTTTCCACGGAGCCTCTCATTTCCCAGTCTGTGTGTACTTCCAGGATTGCCCCATCCCAGGTGCAGAATCCAGCATTTGCCCTTGTTAAATTTCATATGGTGGGTGATTTCCCAGCCCTCTGATTTGTTTAGATCTCACTGCAGAGACCCCCTGCCTCTGAGGTAGTCAACAGCTCCTCCTAACTTTGTGTCATCAGCAAACTTAGCATACTTTTGAGTCCTGTGTCCAGTTAGTTTATGAAGACAGTGTTGGAAGGCCTTTATTTCTCAAGTTACATAGACCTTCCCAGGCATCTGCAAGTGACTTGTACACACAGCCTTCCTTCCCCTTTCTATACCAGCCTAGATTAGCTGCCATGGCAGCATGTTCAAGTTGTTCTACACAACTGCTGAAAGCAAACACACCATTCAGATTGGTAAACAATTACCTGGCAGGACTCTGTTATGATTACATGGCGTGATCTGGTTCTGATGAGGCCCTCCCCACCCTAAGCAGACAATCTCTCAGGCACCTCCCCCTTCTTCTGGCTTTGGCTCGACTCATGGGCTTGTTGAGGCACAAGTCAGTATCATTCCCCCTGAGGATTTTCTACTCATGATCTTTGTCGCATCCTGGTCACTTCTCCTCTGCACTGACAGCTTGATAGTTAAACAAGGTATGGCTCAGAGCAATATCAAATAACTCTAGGAAGGAAAAAGGGTTTTCCTGCCACCCATTGGGAAAGCAGGACAAATTGGCAACTGCTGCATTCTTTCTGTGGAATGGATCTTAGGCAAAGGGACAACAGTAGGGTTATGTGCCAGACTTAGATAAGGGCTATGTCCCACCCACTTGTCTCCTAGCTCCTCGAGCTGCCAGGTCCTTGGTAAAGCACTCCATTAGTACACAAATATGTATCCTCTGAGAATAAGGAAGCTTGGGAAGGCAGTGTAGTTGGTAACTTGGTGTGTGGACCCTGACTGACTAGTTAGGGTGATATGGTCCATAGTCCAAGAATTGTTCTATCTGCAGGGCAAGCAGGTAACTTGCAATCAGGAATGTCTCTCTGCTGTCATGAAAGGAGTGTTACCTTATGTGTGGTGAAAAGGAGCAGAATACCTGGACAGGAGAAGGTGAACTTGATTAGTATAGCTGCTCATGGCACTTGAGCCACTTGAGAGTGAGAAAACACTGAAGCACCCTGGGCAGATATCCTATACTGGCTTGCTAACTTGTAGGTGTACCTTTTAAAGTGGTAAAATGTAAAGTATGTTCCTCAGTTTTTCTGCAGAGACAAAATTTAACCCTTGTCCAGGCTCAGCACTAGCTAAAAAAGACTTCTGGCTCTGGCAAGGCTGGAGTGCTGTGTGGTTGGTGCTATCTTTTTTTGTTCATGCCTGGCCCTCTGCAAAGGTGAGACTATTTTGGTCTATACCTAAAGCCTGGTATACAGAGAGGCAGGTCTGCTCTTCTCCTGTGTGTGGGTATGGATCAGGTAGGGCATGCTAGATCCCTCCCCTTTGCCTAGACATCTGATGGAGATGGAGAATGGCCCTAAAGTGGGTTTGCTGCCCCCCAGTTTCAGGATGGAGCCTGAAGGACAGCAAAAGAAGAGATCTAGATTATATAAAGCACACTGGGGTGATCGCAGGAGATATCTGTCAGGAAAATACCAAATAACAAAGTTTGGCAAGAAGGAGTGCACGTGTTGGCTATAGTTTGCCAGGGACAAACTGTCTGCATGCCTTAGGAGGAGGAACACTGAAGGAGCTTGGTGTGCCACTCTGAAAGAGGCATGAAATAAAGGGTGGATCAGCATGGAGGTGTTGCAGTCATACTCTGTTTAAAACAATGCAGATAATGGCATCAAAGGAATGACCAAGAGCTGAACTTTGCTTCAATAACACAGAAATACATGTTACTTTTCATGCCCTGCATATGCTAATGAAGTAAAAACTTGCACATGCTTTTTATGTGCTACTAAAATCACTAAAATTCCACCTAAACATGAAATGACATCAATTGTAACTTTATGTTTTCTCCTCCCTCAAAGGAAACAATATAAATATAGCTTCAGTGGGGAAGGGGATCAGAGGGGGCTCCACCTTTGTATCCTGGGACAGTCGATGGGCTGTAGTTATCTCCTTTCCCATAAGGACTCCTATGGCTATTGGCTAGGACCTGAACACTTGGCTGTGCCAAGTGCTTCTTCAGGAAATTCAGAAAGCAAGCTTGTGTTTGTGGTTAAACTTGCAGTGCTATATAGTCATCTTGCAATTTAATGTATTTTTCACTGGCTGTATTATTTGTATTTCATGTATTCATGCCCACTTCTGAGGACTGTATATCACCACAACAAGTAAGAACTTGCATTTCTGTTTCTCAATAAACGACACTATTTTGCACCTGACCATGAGAGATATTGAATGTGACTGGACTTTTAGTCTGGCTGTGAGAGTTCTTTGGGCGCAACCAGGCTTAGAGTGGATCGCATTATTTGTGAATCCATAATCATGGTAGTTCTTATTGAACATGACCAGACTTACAGCGCCACGCTGGCTCTGCATTTCTGTTGCTTAGTGTTGAATTGGCTATCAGTCAGAATCTAAGCCCAGTGACCCCCAGCCACCTGACATCTGAGGACCAGCTGGAATGCAAGGAGGTTTATTTTCTGTCAGATCTTCCTCTTAACGCAAAAGAAACATTATCCTTACTCTTAACACAAAAATGTCTGTGGCAGCAGAGTTTACTGAATCTTGCACAGTATAAAAGCTGGTGTTTGGAGATTGCAAAGACCTGTGGGATAGTTCACAGTGCTCCTTCCAAAGCATGAGATGGACATCATTATGGCATTTGCCAAGGCCAGGGCACTGGACTGGGTCTGGCAAATGATTTGTGCATCTGTGTGCTGTTAAAAGAGATAGAATGGGCATAGCCAGAGTAATCAGTTTAATTAACTTCTTTGTATCTATAATTAGTCTGATTTTAGAGCATATTAAAATCGAAATTAAACTTCCAATACATTATTACAGGAACATATTATCTTTCCTTTATGTCCCATTATAGCTGTAATTAATATATTCAAAAGTATACATTACACTGTCACAATAATGAACAAAGCTAAATGAATATAAATATCTGCAGTAAAATACAGTGAAGTCCTGTGGTGCAATGGTAATGTTAGTCATTTTTGCATGAATAAATTGAAGTAGAGTGTGAAATTCCATAACTCTGCTGTGAAGCAAAGTCTCCAGCTGGCATGGACTGTCAAGTCTTTGCAGGACTAGTCTGTTGTAAATATTCATTATTACTAATTTAACGCTTAGTCACAAAATAAACCTCTTATTCTTCTGTGTGATTTCCTATCTGCACTGTGTTCCATTTTCATTCTTTTCTGGAAATGAAAGCTTGAGATATGATTCTGACAGTGTGAACTTTGGAAGTAAAAATCAACAGAGAAACACTTGCTCTAGTCTCGTACAACAACTGATTCAGCACTTGTGGCTGATTACTGAGAATCTTTAGATATTGAATTGTATTGGCTGAATTCATTGATTTTTTTAAGATCAGAGAACAGTATTATTTAGTTTCAGCTCCTTTCATAGCACTGACACCACATCAAATGAATTTATTATTAAAATAAAAACATCAGCAACCTGTAATCACTATTCCCTTGATTACTTGAGAATTCTCTTAATTACTAAACTAAGGGGTCCTTTACTATGCAAGTCTTCTCTGTTGCAAACAAATAGAGAGCATAAACAAGACAGCTCTTATTCTGATGGAGAAATAAAAAGTATAGGGCAAGACAGGCTTTTCAAACTTTTGTCCAAGCTTGCAATGCATTTCCAAAGTCTTTCTGATTTAAAATGCAAATTCTGAACAGGTATATAGATTTTCTAGTACTTTCATTACAAACATGAGTTCAGATGTGCTAGCAATGTTATTATACTGATGTGTATTTGTAAAATTGGAGTATCATGTAGTTTGGAAGGGATGTCTAGACCTTGTCTGGAACAATGTCCTGCTTAAAGCAGGGTCACCTAGAGTGGATAATTGAGGGTAATTCCCAGCCTGTACAAAGATTACTTTAAACAGTGCACTGGAACTTGTATTCAGACATTATTTGCCATGAACCTTGATCCTTTTTCTAAGTCACCTCTTGACAGGTAAGGAAGTCCTGACTTAAAGAAGAACGGTTTAGATCTGTTGACCTTTCGGATGCAATCTCCACATCTTCCTGACAGATTCTCAGTGCATGTTAAAACGGCATAAAATATCTCCAATGCATTTCTAAATGTGCTGTTAAGGGTACCGTTGGCATGAAGGAATCCTGAGGTACCCCAAAGGCAACTTTGTACTTCTCTTTGCTACCCTTGCCAGGGTGACTTGTCAAGATTACTTTGGGGATGGAAGAGTAAACCAGGAGTGTCATTCACTCCATGATCAGTTGCAAGATCTGTAGTTTTTCCTGCTTTTGTGGAAGAATTCTAGCTTGTGTTGGGGCCTGCTTTGACCTCAGGTAGTTTCAGGAAGAAGGGGAAGCCATTGGTTGCTGCCTTCCAGGGAGTGGTTGCTGCCTTCCAGGGAGTGCCTGGAACAAGGCCAGAAAGTCTCCTTAGCCTAGTCAATTGTGCGCCTTGAGATCCCCTTCAATCCAGGCTTAGTAGACTGAAGAATTCAATATGACAAATATTGCTGTGACAGTAGGTCATGGACAGAGCCCTACTGCCAGGCTACGGGGCTGCATGAAGAAATTCTTTGAACTTAAAAATACCCAGTTACCTAAATCCCAGGTGAAATGCTCTCTGAAGCAGCAACTGAGCATTTTGTACTGCTAGTAGGCTTTAACAATTCTTGGATAAAAACCATAAGTAGGGGCAAAAAAGGTCATATTTCTATATCATGGCTGAAAAGCCCTCATACAAAAGGAATATGCACATTCTTCTAGGAATCTGAAGACAGTAGAAAATGTTTCTTACTATTTACCTGGCAGATTATCAGGAGGAGATAGTAAGTTCCTGTGCTAACCACGTTTTTGACACATAAAAGGACATTGTCCTACTTAGAGTTCAAAGAAGGTTTCAGTTAAGTGTTTTACTCTTTCCTGTGTACTTCTGTGCTGCTGTCTTCAGCAGGTTATGCTTGAGCCAGTTTTTTTTTTTTTCCCTTTTTTGAGACATTCACTATTTCTATTTTTGAAAACAAAGTTGTGGAAACTATGTCAATGTCAAATACTGGGTAAAACCTGCTAGAAGTGATGGTATCAGAATGTGGTTTTACAGGCTTGTATAATTTTTGGACGTGATAAAATAAAAATTCCTTTTGTGATATGTTAATTCTTTATAAATATGGGTTTTCTTTGTTCAGCATAGACCCTTGAAGGACTTCAGCAGTCCCACTGGAAACCTGATTTTATTAGTGTTTTAGAAGAAGTACTTGTTGAAAAATCTTTAAAAATTTGTTTGGAGAACTTTGGAACATAGCCTTACTTTACCCATCCACAGTAATGTCTGATCTTCTAAAATGAAATGTTAATTTTGTTCAAATTGAGTAAATGTTATGACAGGGATGGTCTCATGGTCATTTACAAGCTGATGTCTGATGGCACTGTTAAAATACTTTAGTAGCTTTAAGTCATTGCTCCTTTGTAATATATGGATTTATCCATGAATTTAATATTTCTGGTCCTAAGACCTGGATTACAATCAGAGGGTTTTGGTCTATGTTGTGATCAGTGCAGCTACTGTATTCATTTTCAGGAAAACGGAAGTTTAATTTACAGCAAAAGCAGGTTTCTTTACATTACTTTGTGCTGACTTTCCCTAGTACAACTTCTGCAATTTCTGCTGACTCTGCCAACATATTAAAGGGCAAGAGTGGCAAGCAGTCAGAGGACCCTGAGTGTATGGGGATGAACTGAGGAAACCTTTACAGTCAAGCAGTTCTTCAGGATTATATTTCTCTTACCTGTCCATTAATTTAATTCTAAAATGTACCATATAAAAAGACCCCTTATTATTTTCAAGGTATATAGAAAGTGACATCAACTCACTTAAAAATCTTAATTGTGGGGAGAAGCAAGAGATTTTGAACAGCTAAACTACCTCACTTTAAAATCCCAGCAACAAGAAATAGTCTTATAAATTAATGCCTTGCCTTATCTCTGAATAATTTACAGTGTTACTTGTGCCACTATCAGAATGGCTTACTGATCAGAGTTATGCACTGTTTCAAGTCCTGAGAAAGTGCTAGTGAGTTTTTGCAGCAATTCCCAGGCTGGCTGTGTCTAGATCTGGGCTTACACCTTTTAATGCCAGGCCTGGACCTAATTCTTCAATCTCAGGAAGTATGTATTGGAGAATTTTAATCAGAAAATAGGGAAGAGAGTTAAAAAGCTTGTGTTTCAAAGAAATAAAATGAAAATTGGATATCTGTACCAAGGTAGTGCTCTATTTGTAGTATGAAGAGTCAAGGAATCTGAATGAGAAGAAACAGAGTGAAAATGCTCAGTTAGATCATAGCATAAAAATAAACAATTAGTCTGAACTGAATTAAATTACAGATATTTAGATCAAAATGTAAAAGACTATAAGAACAGTATATGCATTACTGAAACGCCCTAAGATCATTGTGCTTCAAAACACACCACAGATTTACATTATGCTGGAAGATTTATTAAAAATGCAATTTTAAAAGAAGAATTAAGAAGATGACTATGGTATTTTTGGAAACTAACAAGAACCAAGGAGAAACCTTGCCTGACACAGGAGAACATACAGCAAACACTTCACAGAATCACAGAATATGCTGAGTAGGAAGGGAGCCACAATGATCATCAAGTCCAACTCTTATCCCTGCACAGGACACCCCAAGAGTCATTCCATGTGCGTGAGAACATTGTCCAAATGCTTCTTGAACTCTGTCAGGCTGGTGCTGTGACCACTGCCCTGGGGCACCTGTTCAAGTGCCCAAACATCCTTTGGGTGAAGAACCTTTCCCTAATATCCAACCTAAACCTGAACCTGGCACAGCTTCAGGCCATTCCCTTGGGTCCTGTCACTGGTCCCCACAGAGGAGAGATCAGTGCCTGCCCCTCCTCTTCCCCACAAGGAAGTTGTAACTGCAATGAGGTCTCCCCTCAGTCTCCTCCAGGCTGAACAGACCAAGTGACCTCAGCTGCTCCTCCTATGGCTTCCCCTCCAGGCCCTTCACCATCTTCACTGCCCTCCTTTGGATGCTCTCTAACAGCTCAGTGTCTTTCTCATATTGCAGTGACCAAAATTGCCCACAATATTCAAGGTGAGGCTGCACCAGTGCAGAGCAGAGAGGAACAATTACCTCCTTTGACTGGCTTGACAGATTACATTTATTTAAATGATGGATAAACTAGAATATTACTGACTTAATGTCTCAAGTTACTGTTGAATCTTGTAACTTCGGAAATTAAAATAATTTGTGGTGATTTTCTTATTGATTTACTCAGAAGCATGATTGCTATATTAGACACACAATTTTTCTAAGATTTCTGAAAATTGCAATATCAATTATAAGAGCAAACAAAAGGAAATATAGAAACCACTCAAACAAACAAACAAACAAAACCACACAAAAAACCAAGCAACCAAAAAAACCCCACCAACAACCAAAAAGAATACTAACCAATGGTAAATCTATATGCCAGGGAATAAATTTTCCTATAATCCCCCAAAGACAAGCATTTATAAATTTCATAGAATCATATCATAATGCAGGTTGGAAGGGACCTTTGAAGGTGTTCTAGTCCAAAACCACGCAATAAAGAGGGCCATTTTTAACTAGACCAGGTTGCTTGGAGTCCCATTCAACCTGATCTTGAAGGTTTCCAGGGATGAGACATCCAATACCACTCTGGGCACCCTGTTCCAGTGTTTCACCACCCTAATTGTAAATATTTCTTCCTTGTATCTACTCTGAATCTATCTTCTTTTGGTTTAAAACCATTAACCCTTGTCCTACCAGACAGACCCTGCTAAAAAGTATGTCCTCAATTTTTTGAAAACTACTGCAAATTATTTTAGAGCAAATTCATTAGTAGCTTTTCTTTATTCAGGTTGTCCATTTCAAATTGTTAAATAAATTCACTATGCAATCTATAGTTCATAGCTACCAAATTGAAATTAGGTCACATCACAAGATAGGTATCTTCCTTCGTTAGAAAATGGAACCAGAAAGTACAACTTGTTGTATTTTAGGGGCCTCTATGTATTGTTTACTATAGACTTCATGTACAAACAGAAACCTAAAACATTCTTCTACATATGGCATATCCTAATAAAGTCACATTCTCTACCTACTAAATCAGTAAGTGTCTACCTGGAATTAAAGTGCATGTCAGAAAAATAAAAGCTCAGAAAAATAATGACGGATGTTGTTTCTTTTAATGTCATTTTCTCTTATTCATCACATGGGGACAAACTGTGGCCCTGTAGTCACTGAAATATATGCTCCAAATGTTCAAACTTCGCATATTGAACTTGGCTCAAAAGACTAACTAACATGTAGAAAGTTAACATATAGGGATGTTCAGACCCATTATCTTACAGAAAAACAATGACAGCAAGAGTACTATGCATTTTTCTGGTGGTTCCTAGGCCTTTTACAGATCTGAAATTATGAAGCCTAACAATAACCTGAGAGATTGCATTACAATTTGTTTGTGGATCTGAGCAGAAAATCTGAGCTGTAAAAATGAAGAAGTATTTATAGTGAAAGGCAGAAGTACCTATAAATTAGGTGTACAACTTGTAAGTATAAGGCACCTGGTGCTAAGAATGGGATTCAAAACCAGGCTAGATGCTCAGGCTCCCCTCAGCAATTCATGGTACCTTTGCTATTCAAAGCACCATCTGGTGAATGGAAAGGGATGTAAAGATGCCCAAAGGAAGTTTGGGAAGCCACCTTGGAGGTGACTGTGCCTCTTAGTTCGAAGACCTGAGTGCTGTGGAAAGTCACCTAGGAAAACAGAGAAGTGGATGTGTTCAATGTGGTCTTTGCCTTTTCTCTTCAGATGGTGAAAATTCAAACTTCTCTAATTACCATGGAAAGACCAAACCATAGACAGGAGGAAAATATTTCCATTGAAGCTGTGCCACTGGGCAGAATGGAAGGAAAGATTCACATGATTACTAAGAGTTAAGAAGAGCCTGACACTGTAGTTGGAACACTAGCTGTATTGGAGGATGCTGAAACACTGTCCTCCTATCCATCCTATGTTAGACAGTTGCTAGAGAAAAATATAAGGACTGAAATAGTTTACAGCACTGAAGCAGTGGGCCAGGATTCCTTACTCCTAAGGAAATTCCCTGGCCAATACAACACAGAGTGATCTGACAACAGTCGGTTGGGAAGGGTTTTCTGCATGTGTTTGTGTCCTGCTTTGTATATGTCCTCATATTTTTTGAATCTGGCTGTACTAGTTTGAAAACAAACCAGTGGGAGGCACTAAGTCAGAATAACAATTTAATGGAAATTAAAGGAAAGGGAAAAAAAAAAGGTATGGGCAATTAACAGAAAGATAGTCTGGGGGGAGGAGGCAAGGAAACACTGCCCCACCTGATTTCAACAGCTGATGGGGATGGTAATAGAATACACTGCAACCCAGGACACTGGCCCTAAGCAATTGTTGATTCCACACAGCAATTTAACAGCAAAACTAATCCATGCTTCCATTCCATGACCAGAAACTGTAACTCCTGCAGAGCACTTTTGAAAGGAATTTTAAAAGCCTGAGGCAGACTCAGCAATTTGTGTGATGTACAAATGTGAAAATACCAGAGAATCTGGTTACCTCTCCTGGCGGAGAATGGGTTTTTGACAGCGGAAAAAGAGTCATTTTTTTCCTTTGTTGGCCACAATGGGGTTGCACACCCTAATGTAAGGTGGGGAAACCTTGT
>NW_008239553.1:19548152-19549501 GCF_000691975.1 Corvus brachyrhynchos
GGTTTGGCTTAGCTCTGCTGGGGATTATTTGCCACACACTGCTTGCATCTTATTATACTAATGAATCATATACAGGCATCATGGGAGAAATTTGGATCCTAGTGGAGATGTTGGCAAACATCCCACTGACTAAACAGCAGACTTAGATGAGCCCAGTGAAGACTAAGGACACTAATGGATTCTTGTAGGGTGTTTCTCAGCAAAAATGGCCTGCCCTGCTGCTGCTAAGCTTCTGAAACAAGCCAACCATTAGCTGTCCCACCAACTCTTCAGGTTGTCCTTCAGGTAATGCATTTAACTTGAAATAGAAATGAACTGTTACTTTTATTTTTCAGACAAAGCTAAAATGATACTTCTAGAAAGGTGAGACTAAATGTTCTTTTTTAAAGCAAAGAGCAAAACCAACGAGTCAGTTTTCTGAATGCAATCTGTGTGATTAATGTGTCTCGAAATACAGACATTTCTATAAAATATTAATCACTTCACTTCTGGACTGTATTAAATTACATTTAGCAGTTTTGAAATTCCTTCCATATACTTTTATAAGCAAATAATATTTATTAAAATTTTTGATCCTGTAAACCACTTCTTGCATGATTTTACTCTTTTTGTTAAAAAATCTGATTTGTTTGCCAGGCAAAATAGAAGTTCAAGGAGCTTCCTAGGAGAAGAGATGACTTTTGTGAGCAGGAATTCAAGGAATGTACTTTTTTCCTTATAGCTACAGTGCACAAAATTTCAGACACGTGAATGTTGAAGAGTAACTGATTTTTTAAAAAACATTTTGCTTTTTTAACAGGATATCGTCATCATAGCTTCTCTAATTAAAATTATTTACATAGGTAAGTCTATATTAAAGTTATGAATACAGTTTAAATTCTTGATGTATCTTATAGTACCCAGAATGATTGAAATGTGTTTCTGTTTTACTAAAAAGAAAAATTCCCCTAATTGCAAAAGTAATGTGGTTCCATATTGGTTGTTTGATGAATTAAGGTGTAAAGTTCACAAATATATCTATTAGTTGACATGATTATTTTCATTTCAGTCTTATTAAGGTGAAACTTGGTAATGAAGGATTAGATTATAAGAAAACAAAATGGCAATAATGATACCTAGTGTTTAATAAACACCGTATTTTCTCTTATTGGTGTCTTCAGAGATAGAGAAGAGTGCCACACCTCTTTCATGAGCACAACAGATTCACTGTCAGACAAGGAAGGAGTTGGCAGGCTCATGAATACACTAAAGGAGGAGAGCAGCTGTTTAGCAACAAAACCTTCCTAGCAGAGCCTTTCAGCCAGTTGCTGGACCATTTGATGTGGTGCTTGTGAGAGCGTGCGCACGTG
>NW_008239553.1:19549520-19556405 GCF_000691975.1 Corvus brachyrhynchos
GGAATGCAGGAAAAAAGCTTACAGTGGATGCACTGATTGTCATGTTAACTAGGTAAATATGTAACTTTTATAAGTGGGAGGTATTTTAAGGTTTTACATATGAAAGAACCACTTTCATGCTTTTCAGACACCAAATGAGAAAAATGTCTATGTTGTTGTTTATTGGGACAGTTCCCATAAATGTATATGCACTCAAGTTGTTTCTAGTCCGTAGAGTACTTCTCTTGACTGCAGTCTGTAAAATCTGCGATGAAGAATGGGAAGAATAGGCCTGTTATCCTGAATTGATACCAAAAAAGGGCAAAAGGAGAGAACTGCATATCTATTCAAGGCAATTATCATCCATTATGAAGACATGGCTGTTCTGCATTCTTCACACAGGCTAAAGAGCCACATACACTTTTGATGAAAAAATAGAACACGTGTGCAGAACAATAGGTTTCTAGAGGATATATTCCATAGTTGTATTCCTTTGCTGTTGTCCAGGACTCCAAAGCACATTCTCCACACCAAGGACCTAAATCCAAAGGTTTTGCATTTTTTTCTTCAAAAGTTGGGCAGAAATTATCTTAAAAAAAGAGATGTGTATACCATAATGTCAAAAATCCTATTACATGAATAAATTTTGATTTGCATTTAAATGTGTTCATATGAATCCATTAACTCATCTTACAATGACAACAAAAGATCTTTTTTCCTGTTTATTTTAGGTGGATAATAACTTGGGCTTTTATTCGGCATCACGTCTTAAGACATGTTTGCTCAACTGACTATTTTCATGCATATATGTTTTAATGCATGATGTAAAGTATTTATCATAGGCATGTAGACCCCATTTCAGAGTCATAGCTTAGAATCCAAGTTTTAGAAGTAAATGTTTACTGTTTTATTAACTTACTATGAGCTCAGTCTGAACTCTCCTAATGTAGTCTCACCTGACTAAATACTGGATTTATAACACTGAGCAAAAGAATAGAGATCTGTTTCTGTTGAAGGCAATTAGGACCTATGAGGAAAATAATGGCTGTTCTGTGTTCTTCACACTGGGGAAAAAAAAAAAAAAGAGCCACATACAATTTTGGTGAAAAAACCAGAGCACAAATGCACAAACAGTAGATTTCCAGAAGAGGTATTTGTTTGCCTTTGTCCAGGATTCTGATAGATATACAAAAGAAAAGCCTATTCTGTCTCTCCAACCTTTAAGGCAAGATTCAGCTACTCTTCCCAGCACACTTTTTTCCCAGCTCTGCCTTTATATCTGGGGAGGGAAGACACAAGAACATACAGTCCTATAATTGTAATTTGTCTTGAAAATATTCCAGCTTGGTAGTTGGTGAATATTCTTTATGTGTATTAGATTAGCTATTTAAGATAATTTCTATATAAGTAAAGTACCTTCACAAGGATAGTTGCAATAGTAGAAGTCAGCATGATCACTGGTGTGATCACTTTGTAATAGTAATCTGTTGCTAAAATGAATGTCTTTCCTGCTCCTTCCCTTGGCATTTGTTGCCTTTAAATCTCCTGCGATGTTTGCAATTTGGAGGAATCTTCTCTTCCTGTGATATTAAAAAACCTACAGTCTCTGACAACATTTTATTAGAGAAGGAAAGGTGCTTGCCCTATAAGAAAGACTGCTTTAAAGCACAATGCTTAGTACTGTTTCTTTAGAAATGCAGTATTTTAGCATATTTTTCTCGTAACACCTAAACTGTCACTATCTGATAGCACAATAACTTGGTTATTGAAATCACCTTGTTATGTTCAGAATTTGACCAGAAATATTGTAGTCAAATGAAGCAATGTATTATTCATGCTTAGTTAGGTCAGCTGAACACATTTCAGCCTCACCGTGTTTGCAATCATCTTGACTAGTGTCATAATATTTTCCATCACCTCTCCCGAGGCACATTTATCACCTTTTTTTTTCCCCCTTTTTAGAAAAAGAAATTCTCAATTATAGCTGTAAAAAAAACAGGCAACTGAAACCCACCCATTTCCTAAAGCTCTATTATCCCTGAGGCATCTGAAACAAAAACATATCAATACCAATTACTTAGCAGAAAGCAATCAAGAAAACCTTCTCACTTTCAAATCTCTCTTCTCCCTGTACTCCTATAACCAATGTGCCTCTAAAAGAAAAGCCTGAGCTGTCTGAAAGCACACAGGGAGACATGGTGATAGCGAAAGCAAGCCTCCTTTATGACCTTGACCCCATGAGTCTTTTGTGGTATCTTCTTCTCACAGCCCTCTCCTGGTTCACCTGTGATAAGTGTAATCTCTTCTCAGCAGCTCCCAATGCTTCAACTCACTGATTTCAACAAGCAAGCAAGCAACAGAAGAGGTGTTGTTCATACAAATCTATCCTCTCCCTTCATCAGGCCGATGCCTGTACTGAAATGAGCTATCATCAGTAAGTCCATAAGAACTGGCACCCACGCCTGCGCAGGACTGGCACCCAGCCTCACAGCAGTATCCTCTGTGGGCTGGAGAGGATGCTGCGGGCAGGCCTGTTGGGGGGCTCCAGCAAAGGCTGCAGGGTGCTGTGGGTGGCTCGGTGCTCTGCTGTGGCCAAGGCTTCTGTAAGGCTGGGCTAGAGCAGCCAGGGGCTTGGGACAGGAGTTAAAAGTGGCTCATTATAAGTGAAATAACAAACTGAAACAATCCTTTATTTCCTTCTCTATGTTCTCTGTGTTGAGCTAGGCAATCACTCCTCAGTATTTAGGTTTCATTAGTATAGATATAGATACAGATATAGATATAGATATAGATATAGATATAGATATATATAGTAAGTGGTAAACGTACTCTGGAAGGTTTGGGTTTTTTTTCCCCTTTTTCTGAACTAATTAATACATGTACGGTGTCTGGCTAGTTTTCTTTTCCAGTTAATTTTTAAAAGGATTATGGATTCCATAATTTTTCTCAGTCTCCCTCTCATGCTCTGTTAGATCTTTCTGCACTCATTTGGGATTTTCCAGTCCCTGGGAGTCATGGGGCTCATACCAGCAGAGTAGAACATAGCAAGGCTTAGAAAAAGGCACGGCTTCATAACACAAAATGCTGAATGTGTGAATTATGTGAATGCTTGATTTTGCATAAGCCAGGTTCACTGCAATCACTGGTCATACTCTTGATGTTTCTTTTGAAATGGTAGATGATCAAAATTATCAAAAATGGTGATCAATGTAGTATTTAATTTAAAAAAATGAATAAAATATTTGTTACAAAAACACAACCCCAAAACCTGAATCCCCAAGGGTGGAGTCGGAGAAAGGTAAAGTTTACTACCTGCTCTTTGTTTTGTCAGGTGTACTGATGATCAGAAAACCAATAATGTTGGTGAGCTTTCCCCTCAATGCCATGGGATTATGCAGTGATGTGGGTCTCTTGGCAAGTAAGTGCATTTATCTAAATTATTCCTATTAGAAACCAAAAAGTCTTCAATAATTTGATATGATGGTGTAAGTATTTATGCTTCTATTTTGCCGTCTCTTCCTGTATACAAATGTTTTTACATGGAGCGCAATGAATTAACGTGAGCATAAATAGCAGAACAATTTCAAAGTATGTGAAGATTTTCTCACAAAGAAGGTGTTGTAACATTGATTCTTAAACTTTATGCAAAACAGTGCCTTTCCCTTGAAGTGAGACAGACCGGGGAGTTCTCCTGTTTAGTTAGGGATGTTGGGGAAGAGGTCTGAAAGGCAGCTTGTAGTAAAATAATATGTGCAGATTTCATGTCCTGCAACCACCAACAGCACATTGATTTTTAGTTCAGTACACTGGTAAGATTGCTTGTTTTGCACTTCCAAGTGCTGCAATGAAAGCAGTGATGGAGGAGCGAGGGCAATTAAGAAAATGCTGTACCCATGAGAAGTACGTGCACTGCTCATCTGATTTGTGGTTTGAAATCCACCAATTCCAGAAGCATGGGGAGATATGCACTTGCCTCTCATTTGGCTTCAGATCACCAGAATCAGATGAAATTGATATTCAGGCTTCTAGAGATATACCAAGTGCTTACTTTGTGTTTATAATCAGCCCTTGAACTATGAGGATATTTCTAAGGGGAAATCTGCTACAGGAAAAGGCTCAAGTAACAATAGTCATTATAAATAACAAATGTTGCAAATCATTAATGTAATGACTTTCTTCTGAGTTTCTCAAGGTTTACTAAGATGTTTCTTTGAAGTGCCTTTCTGTATAATTTACAAAACACTAACCTACTTAAATTATTAATCAGCTTTCATTATTATAGTTTATTTTTATGCCTTCTCTGAGTTACTGTGCTCCCTGTATTCTACTCAGTCATTGAAAAGGCTTTTTGAAAGATTTCTTCTGACAAACATTCACAAATATTTCCGATCTATTTTAATAAAATTTTATATGAAAATGCCTTGACAGAGTTGCTTTCATTTATCTTACTTCATTAGTGACATAAAATCTTAAAGTAGCCCTAGAAATCTAAATATTTTGCTCTCATAAGGGCATAAAACTACCTGTTCTCTCATGGATTTGCAGTTTTCTCACCACTTTCCCTTTGAAACTTTATAAACCTTGCATGTCTTTTTAATATGCATCTGAAACAGTCCATGGATATATCCCTATCCAATAGTTAACATTAAACTGCAAAGTTATAAATTTCATAGAGTCTAGGAAAAACACTGTGTCACAAGTCTGCTTAGAACCCTCCTTGTTGGTTCATTGGACATAATTATTGACTTTTTGTAGCTTTATGCAAAATCAAGGGGTTTAATATGTTGTGCAATACCATAGCAAGCTGCCTACTGCAGCCTGACAGAAGTTTTGCATGCTTCCTGGAAGGCCACAAGCAAAGTAAGTTTCTGCACATCAGTTTCCTCTGATTCTGGTGATCTGATGTGAGGAAATCTATATGAAAATCAATTTTCTGGCTTTACAGTCTTCCTGTGTTACATTAATTTTTGGACGACTATTTAGGATCAGAGGAAGAAGAATTAGCTGATCTAATTCTGCCTGAAAACCTGTTTTGTTTTCTTTCAACAAGGAGTGCTTTTGGAGCTGATGGTGTCTCTTACCAGGGTAACATCACAGGAAACTACTGGTGCCTGTTGCCTTTTGTCTGGCTGCTGTGCATTCTTGTGAAGAGGGTACCTCCACACTCCCTGCAGCCAATGGTGCTGCCAACTGTTTCCAGCTGAGGCACTCCTTGCTGGCCTTGCACGCTTCAGGTTTGAGCTTGCTGGGAAAAACTTCCTGCTATTCCCAAGCCTATTTACCTTACTGAGTTTTTTTTAAACTAAAATCAGGATCAAAGTAATTTATACAATCAATTCCTACATGAGAGATCTTATATGTGATGGACCTTTATGAAAATTCTCTAATATTAACGCTTATGGTAATTAATAACTAAGCAGACTTTCAGAAGGATACAGATTCAAATTTAATTTAAAGATTCCTTTAAGTTTGTGTTAAGCTAAGAAATCTCAAAAGATTTTTATCATATGAATACAAGCTTTTAATTCTGCTAATGCAAAATGGGACTTTAATACTCCAAGGTATTTATTTTCAACCCCCCCCCCCCCAAAAAAAACAACCTCAAAATCAGGCAATTCAAATTAAAATTCAGTTCTGGTTATATGCTTGTTTAGCTTGCCTTTTGGTCCTTTTTTTTTTTTTTTTTTTTTTAAACTGGGATGTGACTGAAAAAACTCTTGCGCAAATGCTGTGATTACAATGCCAAATAATTTTACATTTCTTTAATGTGGACCTACCTAAGGTAAGTATTTTGGGAAATATTCTCGTATAAGGCAGTGTCCATACTAGGTTGTTCAGCCAAATATAACACAAACAGTTTTAGCTAGTTAGAATTTTCTCAAAAATTCAAGTTTACAGGCAATGTGTCTTTAGAAAAGATCTAATTTTGTAAAACTTTTAATTTCCTAATTTTCAGATGTAATATTTAAGATGTTGTCTTGGGGTGACATATGCACAGATGTGCACGCAGTATGTAAAATTGCACAGAATGAACCATATTGTTATTAAATATTATGATTACAAATATAACACTCAAAACTTGGACTGTGCCAAGAATGAGGTTGCTAGCAAAATATTAATTTGTTCCTTTGTATGCATACATATAAACTATTTTTAGTAATAAATCATGCACAGAATATGCATTTCTGTGTGCACAGAAATAAGGTGTATGTGCATGATGACTAGAGATGTCCTGTTCCCTAAGGTGGATAGAATAGATTAGCACCTACTTACTAGCTCTTTTATATGTTCCATGCCTCACCTGCCACTGCTTGAGGAAACCCAGCCCCAGGGGCAGGAGCACAAAGCTCCTCAACTCTATCCCTGTGGGTTTACGTACAACCCTGGAGGGCTCTGAGAGTGGGAGGGGGATTTCATCTCCTGCAAGCCATGTGGGGACCCCTCCGAGTGCCTGTGCTGCCTTGGGTTGCTTTAACCCGACTTCCAGGCTGTCCAGTGCCTGGTAGGCCCTGCGAAGGAATGTCCTACAGTGATTCCCAAGCTATCCAGGGCCTGGTATCCCCTGTGAAGGAATGTCCTGCGCCTTGTCCCACAAAGGCGGGTGTCACACCTGCCGGCTGCGAGAGGCCCCACTGCAGTGCTCTTTCTCTTTTTAATGACTGACAAACCAAAGAAGTACTCTGTTACACCGGCTAAATCTAGGAAATGTTGTGAAATTTACAGGTGGCCAGGCAGGAGAGGACCTGGGGGCACAGGATTGACCAATACAGCATTTTGGCATCTTTTAATTTCATCCCAGTCATCCGCCAGTTTCTTCCCCGGGAGGCAGCGCTGCTGGCTGTAGGTTTAGGGTAGGCCCCAGCTTAGGCTGGCCCCCACCCGCCAGAGCCGGTGGCCCGGGATCAA
>NW_008239553.1:19557200-19559294 GCF_000691975.1 Corvus brachyrhynchos
GGCCTGAGCAATGGGAGGGTCTGAGCCTGCTCTGCGAGGCTGCCAGCTGGTCACGGCTCTCTAGGGAGGGAGGAAGGCAGGAAGGGGAGCTTCCCTGCTCCTCTCTTCTTCCTTCCTCATTCCCTTCTTCTGCCTACTCCTTTAGCTTCCTCCCTTCTTCCATTCCCACTGCCTTTCCTCCCTTTTCTCCTTTCTCTGTACTTATTTTCCTCCTCATTACCCGCTAATACTCATTCACGCCTTCTCTGTTCTTTTCCTCCTCTACTAAATTTGAACAGTTGTCCATTCCCCTCCTCCTTCCTTTCACCTTCAAATATTGCTCGATATTAAATTTCAGAAAACTTCACTCCCCTAATGATGTGTGTGCATTTCTGTTTTTCCACCAGGTGGATTTTAAGGCTTTGGAATAGGGTAGCCAGTTGCAGTGTTGCAGCTTTGAAGCATTTTGAATCCCTTCAAGCAGCATAACCTTTAGACTCTCTCCACCCAAGGGAATCACCAGAGACATACAGATGTAATGCCATGGTGTTGTAGCTATAAGACATAAGGAATATGAAACACTGCTTTAATTGAAAAAAGAAGCAGGACTGTGTAGTTATAAAAGGAAGACATACTTGTCACCTTCTCCCCATTATACACCCCACCCCTCTGTATCCCCCTCTTTTGCTCTCTCCAGTATCGCTTTTGATATCAGCGTGGAATATTTCCTTAATAAGTAGCAGGGGAACGTTTTTAATCTAGACCAAAATAGGCCTGTGGGAGTATGTGTGTATTCTTTAGTTTCGTGTCATGCAGATAAACTGGAGGATTTTTTTTCTTAATAAAATCCTTGACAGAAATTTGAAAACTCTACACTGCAGAGTAAAAGCAGTAGAGAGAGAACAGCGTTTGCTGGTCAATTGGACGTCCATTTTAAACCTGTGCATTGAAGCCAGTTGCAGCACTGATGCCTGTATACTTATTTCATCAAGAATGAGGAGTCAATAGGTGGCTTTTTTGTCAGTTGTGCTGTCTTACCTTCTGAAGGGTCTTCTGCATGACAGTTGTTTTCAGCAGTGACATCAGTGACCAGAGTTGGCTGCCTTCTGATAAAACCTGTACTTATTTATAGTACAAATCTAAAGTAAGGGTATTACAAATATTCATCCAGGTGCATTTTTGTAAGGGTTTACTATCATTTTTGTGTTGCTTTGAAAACTATTTTTAAGAAGTGCTAAAAATCTTAAAATTATATTTATAGTACTCTACTAAAACTCAGTATTACTAGATCTTAAGAAGTATGATGCAAATGTAGGGGTTTTTTTAAAGTCTATAGTACTTAAAGTATGGGAAGTTGTTGAAGCATTTGTTATCACTGACTTGTTTTAGTATAAGTTGCTTTAGGCATGGAACATACTGAACTGAAATTGCATTTTTTTCTAAAGTATCGCTATCTAAAGCAGCTGCCATTGTTGTAAAATTGTAAATAATTGCAACCAAATGCCTACCACTCCCTGGTATTGGACTTTACTTTAGCTAAGGTGTTGCATGTGTAACATAATCTGATTAAATACTTTAGGGTCAGACTAAATTGTTTTAAAATGCTATATTTAGCACTAACAGAACCAAATGCTCCACATGTTTTTCGAGCTATGTGCTTTCCTAAAGCTGTAGGTGTTCTTTCCGTGTGCAGACTTTGTAGAAAAGAAAAGCACTGATTATAATAATAGATTGTTCTGTGTAAGTTTCCCTGTTGGGACTTGTTATTTGAGGAGATGGTGGAAAAATAATTCCTTTATGTTTAATAAAGATATTAAAAGGATGCTGACGCTATCTTTAGGCTTCCAAAAGTACTTTCTTGACACAAGATAAATCCCATGTACTGGCATCCTTCAGGAGTATGTCGCATAAAACTTCACAAAGCACTGCACATCACTCCGTGTAGTAGACTGCTCCGCGGTGTGTCCTTAGGATTCTGTGCAGAGGGCGTTCTTGGGGGGTGACACTCCCTGACCTCCGAGAGAGTGGCACTTTGGAAGGCAGATACCCACGGCTGAGTTCTGCTGGCACGGTTACGTCGGGCGGACTGAAAACAGCCCGATTCGTGGCCATGAC
>NW_008239553.1:19559329-19567584 GCF_000691975.1 Corvus brachyrhynchos
AAGGCCCCCGCAGGGCCCGGCGGGGAGCTCAGCGCAGCTTAGGGGGGTCGCGGTCACACTGGGAGGTCAGGACTAGCGCTCCCGGGGCTTTTTCCTCCCCTGTATCTGTGTTACGTCTCTCCTAATGGGCACACAAAATACTTAATCGCTCTTTAATCACTCTTTGTTTGGTTGTTTGGTTCTTTTTCACTCTTGAGAATTTTTAGCCTAAAGGTCAGTGTAAGTGAGCTGGAAGAGTATTGCATTTTACAGATTATTGTTTGAACTATCTCATCACTTCCTTATGTTTATAGATTTGGTGAAATATTTAAAGAAAAGCAAGTTCATAGTTCCTCACAAGAAAACCTGAAACAATTGTGAAGTTATTTTGAATTTGCATGTTAACTGTGTCTTTCTAGTCACTAACATCTATTGGAAAACAAAATAATTAATCTTTGGCTAGTTCTGCCCATTACATTTTGTGGTAAATAAAGAGGTTTTTTTGGCTTTGAGTTAAAATTCCCACACATTTTTGCAGTTCTGCATCAGTTGACATTCAAACATGACAGAAGAATGTTTGCATTTAAAAAAGCAAAACCAATACCTGCATGCGCAGTTTTTGGAAAAGTGTATATTGTTGCATTTTGGCATTTATTAAAGTTGGCTAATTTTTATGCAGAATATTATTTGCTGCTTATATATGCCATTTCTCTTGCTCGTTTCGTAATTTTAAGAAGGGGATAACCAGTGTTGTTTTACACAGGTAGATATGACATATATCGCTTGTACAAGGTCAAACAACAAACTAAGCTTTATGGTGTCGAGTCCTGGATTCTATATTGCAGTTGCTCATGAAGCAAAATAATCTGAAACGATCCAGATCTGGGGATCAGTGAAATTAGCTGTAGTTGCTGATACAGGATGTAAATGTTCTTGTTTTTTTTTCTTCCAGGCAATGCATTTTACCTCTTTTTCTGTCCTTACTTTGATCCTTCCTTCTTTGTCTGCTTCTTTTTCTTTCTTCTATTTTTATAAGTTTTTTGATGGATCCCCTTTGTCCAATTTCTCCATTAGTTCTTTTGTGTTCTTCCTGAGTACCTCTGTAAATAAGCCTGATTGGAGACTTGCCCTGAGAAACTTCTCTGACCACTCTCCATGTTTTCGGTTGGAGCTTATCCTATGCATAAAGAATTAAGAATTTATTATTTCTGTAAACTTGCACTTTCCTTCCCTGTGGAAGTACAGGCTTTGAAACTATACTGAATGCTTTCAGATTTTCAAAAATCTGAAGATAAGTAACTTGAGAGGCCTAAGTTCAGAATACTGCAGTGCTGGTAATTTGAACCTTTGCAATTTACCTGTTTATTGTACCTTGGTTTAATTTATTTAGGTTGGTTTGGTTTTTCTCTTGTTTGTTTGGTTTTTTTTTTTTTTGTGGAGAGCAATGATGATAATAGGTGCCCTGGGACTGCTAGATTCCACCTGAAAAATGATGTTTTGTTTAGAATTCAGAAATAATATTTAGGCTCTGATTTAATTTGGGTAATACACAATCTTCAGTGTATTATTATTAATAGAAGACATTTATTGAACTTAGCAGGAACGAAGAGCTTTGAACTTCTGTTTTTAAACACAGTTTTTCATTGCTTTGTAATATGAAGTTGTCTTTTTTTTTTTTTTTTTTTTTTTTTTTTTAATACATTTTTTACTTTGCTTTTGTATGGAAAGAATAATCTAGGCTACAGAACTACTGTAGGGATGGTAGTTGGCCATCATACTAACCAAATCTGAAATGAACGGTGATTGTAGTCACCCATTCTCATCCTTCATTTCCCTGGCATGATTAATCAGCATACCAGTTACACCATATTCCTTTTCAGCCAGAGGATCACTCTTGAGGGCATTGCAAGATATTGTCCTTTACAATCTGGATGTTGCTTGATTGAGCTTACTTTGTGATAATGTGATAATGTCTGGATAGTGTTTTTTCTCATGTTGGCTGATACTTGGGTAATTGTTGTATTTATCATTATTTATAAGTAAGATTTCAAGTGTGATTAATTAAGGTTACCAGCACTTGTGCAGGCAAGAATATTGGTATGCTTGTGAAGTGGACAGGACACATTAAGTGTTAGGACCTCAACAGACTTAGGTGATTTGAAATTGTTGATAAGGTGACATCAGTATACTCTGGTTTCATTTCTAAAAAGGATTTTCACTTGAAGGGAAGATTTCTTATGCTTGCTTGAGTGAAAAAGGTAACTCCTGGTAAATACTGAACAAGAAATGACAACATTACATTAGGGTACATCAACTTTTTTTTTTTACTGGTTGTAGAAGGGAACACAGTTGAATTCTTACTCTGTTTTGAGTAGGGCTATAGTTATTGTTGTGCTGATAGATCTTGGGCATTGGGTACTGTAGTAAATGTTTTCCAATGCCAAGTTTTGGTTCTCAAAAAGTATCAAGTGAGGAATGACTCAGTATAAAAACTTGGTGTCAGTAGTAACTTGAATCTGGAGCTGTAACTTTCTTGGAATCATGGTCAGTGATATTTTGAGTGCGCAACACTTTCAAACTCATCCTCCAGACCATTTCAGTGATACCTACTGTGTTTGAATTTACTTTGTGATCTGCTGTAGAGGTTACAGTAAGTTTCTGTTGGTGTATTGGTGTACCTGGTAAAGCAGACTAGGCTGTTCACGTATGCTTTTCTTTGCTTCTCCAGGTGATTTACAAACAGAGTTGCAAGACTATGCTAATTGAAACTAACCCCAGAAAATACTAATCCATAAACGATTGGGTCTATACAACACTACAGAGTGAGTAAAGGACTTGGGGAAAAAACTCTTTATTTTTCCCACTGGCAGCTGCTTAAATAGTTGACAGTCATAAGCAATTCTGTAGACTCTTTCAGACAACATTTTTACTTCAGCCATGTTAGGTCTAAAACATTTTTAGGTTCAGAAAACAGGAGGGTATTGAGAAATACTCAGGAGTATTTATCTGTAAGTGATTTTCTTGACTGTGAACTCATCTACAAGTTCCTGTGCAGCCACAATTACTAAATAATGATAGGTGATTAACTCTTCAAGTATTTATTACTTGCTAATAATATGGCATTCTACTCTAGTGTTTAGAATTCAGCTCAGAAGATTTTGGGAAACATGTATTTGTAAATAGAGATTTCTCTGGCCTCGTAACGTTTCTGACTGATGTTGTGGGGGCCTGTTTTTGAGCTTTCTCTTGTGGCCGTGTCCGTCAAACCTCAGATGCCATCTTGCAAGCAGAGACACTTTTCTCTCAGCTCTTCCACATACTCCTGAGTTCTTCAGAGTCCCATTGTCTTTTTCCTCATGAGCACCTATCTGCTCTGCTCAGGTAGCTGTGGATGTAGAGGAGTGCCACAGCTTGGAGATAAGGGCAGGGAACAGCACTTACCGCCTGTCTTCTTGTTCAAATGATAGAATTTAGCACTGAAGCTCAGCCAGGCTTAATGCAGGACTGATAGACTGCTGCCTATTAATTCAGGTGTTGTTTGGTACCACCAGATTAGTTACTGTTGTGATATTGGTATATTGTTTATCAGTATAGCCAAACCGTTTTTGTCCAAAAGAAAATTTTGCTAAAGCTTAGACTCTTTCAGTTACCTGCATTATTCCCAATGCCGAGTGAAATTACTAAGAATATAATTGTAAGTGGCAAAACAAGAAAAAGCTCTGCTGTTTTGATATAGTATTTAGCATATATATAGTGTGGTGCTGCATCTTGCTTAACAATGACACCTTTCCTTAGTTCAGAATGGCTTACATAATATTCCAGTGCAGGTGACTCAAGTTCCTTTCCTTTTCTGCATCATAATGTATGGATCACTGGCCTGGCAAAGTCTGGGTTTTGTGTGAATGCAAAGGGAAGAACAGTGGAAGAGAGTTCAGTTTTTTGTTACTTTATAGTAGCATCCCTGCAGTGAGATCAGCACTTAAGAGGGTTATATTAGTAACTTGTACCCTAGTTGAGAATTCAAAATCTTCAAATATAATTATACTTTCAATTTCTAATTTGTCACAGTTCAGGAGGCCTTTTAATTTAGAAGTGGTGTATTACAAGTAAAAAGGTTTTGAGGTAGACTGTACTTTTTTTCCTAGTAATAAAATATATGTACATAGACATACATTTGTTTAATATATTTTGTACTTATGACTATACCAACTTCATCTGACAAAGCTGTGTTCTAAATACTTTAGAATTCCAAATTACTCTACAAGTGATTAGTGATTTTTGTAGCTCACATTTTATATGTTATCTGAGAAACTACATTAATTTTTTTCAGAACAGGCTTCTACAAACTAGGTATTGTTGAAATATCAAGTTGAAATTCAAATCACAGTCATGTAAGAACTCTCCCCTTTAACAGGTGTACTTACAGGATTTAAAACTTCTAAACTTAGATAAATACCAGCTTGAGATCTTGAGTTTTGTTTATGGGTTTAAAATAAGGAAAACAATCCTCATGCATAGCTGAAGTGTTGTACCTTCTCTGATTGCTGCTTCTTCCTTCATAAACTTGAAAGTTTTAATGGTTCTTATTTTTTGTTTTCAGATCCCTCAGGGAAGGACTTACTGAAGGGCACTGTTTAAATGTGTGACATTACTGCAGGAAGATCACAGCAGGATAGTCATCTTGCTTTGCACCTCGTTTTCCTAAGGGTAAGTTTGGGCTTTAGGCCTTTATTATGTTTAAGGGGGAAGGTGGGTAAATAAGTACAAGATGCTACCTTAATTTCTTTATAACTACACTTGGAAATCTAAAAATCTGTAGAGACAAGGTCCTACAGTGCATCTGTAGATGGTCAGAGATTATTCCTGTAGTGATGTCAGACACTTTGTATCTTCTGAGTGCCTCGGAATTTTCTGTATATCATAGATGTATTATTTTCAATCCTAAGATTGAAATTAATTGGGGAAATCAAACAACCCCTTGTTTGAATCTGTAACAAAGGTGGGGGGGAGGGTTGGGTGAATCGTAGTATTTACAATTTGTTATAATTGAATTAGGCAGATTGAACTAAGATAATGGAACTAATTTACAATTAATTTCCAGTGTACGTGCTTTAAAACAGTACAGAACTATAAAAGTATCTTTACATTAGTGGTATAGTGAAATGAAAAATCTTACATTTGGAGAGCAATTTAATGATGATTACATATTAAATGTGAAGCCATTATAATGTCAGATTTTTACCAGTCGTATTACTTAATTAAAATAGATTTCATTTTGTGACTTTGTACAATCAGTGCAAAGTAGGAACTGTATTTAAAAAAAAACCAAACCCACACTGATTTTAAATCTCTTTAGTGATTCAGCTTCTGCTATGGTTAAAATCTTCCATGTCAGAACTTTAATGATAGACTGATGTGTTTGTTCTCCCTTTGTCAGTGTCCCCTTTCATCTTACTCCTTGTACTTACTTGCTTAAAAATGTATCAATTTAACAAAACATTTCATAGATGGAGGAGGAACAACCTTTGTTGCTGAGGATGTAGAGTATCTGAAAGTATTAATTGTTTCTTATAAACTAATTGCAAATTGACAGTGTCTTCCTGATGAAATGAAGTAATCCTGTGGATGAAGATTTTTGTGTTCTAGTTTAGTCCACATGAAATCTGTATTGTGCTGTGGCAAACAGAAAACATTTTATAGTGAAAGTGCTGACTAAATTTCTCATTCTAACAGTTTGAATGATGCTACTATGATAAGCTTTGCTTTAGAAAGAAAACACTGGGTTTATTTGTAGTAATATAAATACTGCTTGTAAAGGATGTTACTTTTGCTAAGTATTTTTATTCCTGGAGCCATTTTCTGTTAGCTCCAAATTCTGTGTTTTAAGAATATAATAAACACAGTGGAAACAGTGAAAAGCAAAATTCCAAATACAAGTTGTCTTTCTGAATGTGTCTTTGAGTAATCTGATTTAAACAAAAAATAATTCTAAAATCCGGCATAAAAGTTTCAGTTTTTGCAATAGAAGAGCTCTCAAGTATGAAAATTAGGTGTTCCTCTTCATTTTGTAATGAAGTTGATACTTTTTTCCTAAAAAAAGTACTTTCCTTTTTCTGTAATTTCTATAACTAATAGCTGGTTTTATGTATGTAGTTTGTATTTTATATTTTGGTTAGTTAATTGATGCTAAGAAGGGCAAAGTATGTAACACTAAAATTTCAGTACTGACACTTGTTATATTTGTGTTCTTATAAGGGCTATTTGCAGGTTTGTTTTAAGTACCTTTATGTTGTTACTTTGTACTCTACAAATGTAAAAGCATTTACAAATATGTTAAGTACCGTGGTATCTACCTTTCATTTACAGTGCCATGTAATAGTTGTCTTCTTACCAAGAAAATGAGAAGTATTTTAATCAAAATATTTTCACAGAGTATAGAACAGTCACCTAGGGCAGATTTCCCAGGTCTGTGTCCAGATGTCTTTTGAATATCTTTGGTGCAGGAGCCTTTGCAACCTCTCTGGGCAAACCAGACCAGTGCTCAGTCACCCTCACAATAAAAAAAGTATTTCCTGATGTTCATTTGGCATCTTGTGTATTTTAGTCTGTGCCCATTGCCTCCTGTCCTCTTCTGGGGCACAACTGAAAAGAGTCTGGCTCTGCCTTCCTTGCACCTTTCCTCCCAATACTTGTACACATTGATGTTCCCCTGAGATCTTCCCTGAGTCTTCTCTTTGCCAGGTTAAACAGTCCTAGCCCTCCTAGCCTTTCCTTGAATGAGAGATGCTGGTGGTGCTTTAACCCCCTGCTGCATTCTCCAATAGTTCTGTATCTCTCCTGTACTGTAGAACTGGGCGCAGTGCATCAGGTGTGGCCTTACCAGTGCTGCAAAGAGGGGAAGGTTCACCTGCCTTGACCTGCTGGCAGTAAATTGTCTAGTGCTGCCCAGGGGACTCTTAGCCTTGTTTGCCACAAGTGCACACCGCTGGGGTCCCCTTCTGTCCAGCTGCTCTTCAGGCAGGTGGCTCCCAGCATATACTGGTACATGGAGTTACTCCTCCCTGCATGCAGGCCTGTATCACCCGCGCCTCCTAATTTTGTCATCAGCAAACTTGCTGAGGATACATTCTCCCCTGTCATCCAGGTAATTAATGAAGATACTGAGCAGTGTTGGACCCAGTACTGGCCTATGGAGTGCACTTCTAGTTACTGGCCCCCAACTAGATTTCATGCCACTTGTCACAATCTACTGGGACCAGTTATTTGGGTATTCAGTTTTTTCTTTCTTCCTCATAATGTAATTGATTCAAAACCAACAAATACATTTCCATTTGCAGTATGCATGCAAGCAAAGTCTTCTGATTAATAATTGAGACGTAGTCTTAATTGTTATACTTGATGACAGCTTCAATAAGGCCACTGGAACCTTGTAGTAATTCTGTTAACATCTGAATGTAGATATAGTAGTTTTTTTGTTTCCATTTAATAAAAGTCTGGTTTTTTTTAATAGAAACAGAAGGAATGACAACACTGTATTCTTAAAATCTATACATAAGTCCTACTCTTAGTATTTTTATGATATATGTGTTTTCCTGTAATATTCAGGTTTGAAACATCACCTTAAAAGCAGTTTGCTGTTAGTGTACAAATAAAGTAGTCTACTTTGGCAGATAGGTAGCAGCTGAGCCATGCGGCCAACTGCCTGCTTTTACAACTACTTATTTTGAAGTTTTCTTTACTGCAACCTAAGCTCAAAACTACAAATGCACATAAAAGTAGTGTTGTTCATGCAGATGAGCATACCTAGTGAAAATGTGAGTGTGAATAGAAGTACATGAATATTGGGTTGGGTTTAGAGGTTTTATGTTGTATTTTTGCTTTTTAGTGCCCAGTATTCATAAGTTAAGGAGGAAAAGAGTAATTTGGGGATTTGGGTGTGGGTTTTCTTTTTTTAGAAGTAATGCTGATCAGCTATCAAAACAGCTGACAAACTACTACTAAACTGTGCCTAAAATCTGTTTATTTTTAAATTTGTCGTATAAATAGCATTAACTATAGTTCATACTGAACTGTGAATTTAAAACCTTGTTCAAAGAAGTTGAATTTTCATATACACAGAAAATCAGGGTGATCAAATAAAAGTGCTTCTTAAAATCTCCTTTTTTAATGAATATTTTAAAGAAATACCTGCAATCTTGAACAATCTTTTTTTCTCTGTATTTTTTAGGAAGATGATCCTCCTTGTCATGGTTGTCTGAGTTTCTCTGAAACACAAG
>NW_008239553.1:19567765-19609090 GCF_000691975.1 Corvus brachyrhynchos
AATGACTGAAAGCGATTTTTGGAGCCCTGGATATACAATTTAAATTTGTAGGAACCTTTTCCAGAATGAAAACCGCATACAGTTACCTTGATAATTGCAAAAGGATGAGAGGAAAGTTATGATGGCAAAAAACAAAGAGCCACGCCCCCCATCTTATGCTGTTAGTGTTGTTGGACTGTCTGGAACTGAAAAGGATAAAGGTAATTGTGGAGTCGGAAAGTCATGTTTGTGCAATAGATTCGTCCGATCAAAAGCAGATGAATATTATCCTGAGCATACCTCTGTGCTTAGCACAATTGACTTTGGAGGAAGAGTTGTTAACAATGATCACTTTTTGTACTGGGGTGACGTAACACAAAGTGGTGAGGATGGAATTGAGTGCAGAATTCATGTAATTGAACAGACTGAGTTCATTGATGATCAGACTTTCTTGCCTCATCGGAGTACAAATTTACAACCGTACATAAAACGTGCAGCTGCCTCCAAACTGCAGTCCGCAGAAAAACTAATGTACATTTGCACAGATCAGCTAGGCTTGGAGCAAGACTTTGAGCAAAAACAAATGCCTGAAGGGAAATTAAACATAGATGGGTTTTTATTGTGCATTGATGTAAGCCAAGGATGCAATAGGAAGTTTGATGATCAACTTAAATTTGTGAATAATCTTTATATCCAGCTCTCAAAGTCTAAAAAACCCATAATAATAGCAGCAACAAAATGTGATGAATGTGTGGATCATTATCTGCGAGAGGTTCAGGCCTTTGCTTCAAATAAGAAGAACCTTGTGGTCGTGGAAACATCGGCAAGATTCAATGTCAATGTTGAAACATGTTTTACTGCACTGGTACAAATGATGGATAAAACTCGTGGTAAACCTAAAATAATCCCCTATCTGGATGCCTATAAAACTCAAAGACAGTTAGTTGTTACGGCAACAGATAAGTTTGAAAAACTTGTCCAAACTGTGAGAGACTATCATGCAACTTGGAAAACCGTTAGTAACAAGCTGAAAAACCACCCTGATTATGAAGAGTACATAAATTTGGAAGGAACAAAAAAGGCCAAAAACACATTTTCAAAACACATAGAGCAACTTAAACAGGAACATATTAGAAAGAGAAAAGAGGAGTACATTAATGCATTGCCAAGAGCTCTTAATACTCTTCTGTCAAATCTAGATGAGATTGAACTTTTGAGCTGGTCAGAAGCCTTGAAGGTAATGGAGAAAAGGCCTGACTTCCAGTCCTGTTTTGTAGTGCTTGAAAAAACACCCTGGGATGAAACTGACCACATAGATAAAGTGAATGACAGAAGGATTCCATTTGACCTTCTCACTACCCTAGAGGCAGAAAAAGTTTATCAAAACCATGTGCAGCATCTTATATCCGAAAAAAGGAGGGTTGAAATGAAAGAGAAATTCAAAAAAACTCTTGAGAAAATCCAATTCATTTCACCTGGGCAGCCGTGGGAAGAAGTTATATGTTTTGTGGTGGATGACGAAGCATTCAAATACATCACTGATGCAGATAGTAAGGAAGTGTATGGTAGGCATCAGAGGGAGATTGTTGAAAAAGCCAAAGAGGAGTTTCAGGAAATGCTTTTTGAACATTCAGAGCTATTTTATGATCTGGATCTTAATGCAACACCAAGCACAGATAAAATGAGTGAAATTCATGCAGTTCTGAGTGAAGAACCTAGATACAAAGCTTTACAGAAACTTGCACCTGATAGAGAATCTCTTCTGCTCAAACACATAGGATTTGTATATCACCCAACTAAAGAAACTTGTCTTAGTGGCCAAAACTGCATGGACATAAAAGTAGAAGAGTTGCTTGCCAACAGTCTTCTGCAACTAGACCATGGACGCTCAAATTTATACCATGATAGTGCCAACATTGATAAAATTAATCTTTTCATTTTGGGCAAAGATGGCCTTGCACAAGAATTGGCAAATGAAATTCGGACACAATCCACTGATGATGAATATGCATTAGATGGAAAAATATATGAACTAGATCTTAGGCCTGTTGATGCCAAATCCCCATACCTGCTGACTCAGTTGTGGACCTCAGCCTTCAAACCACATGGTTGTTTCTGCGTGTTTAACTCTATTGAATCACTGACTTTTATTGGGGAGTGCATTGCAAAAATAAGGGCTGAAGCATCTCAGATAAGGAGAGACAAGTATATGGCTAATCTTTCATTTACATTAATATTGGCTAACCAGAGGGACAGTGTTAGCAAGAATCTACCTATTCTGAGACATCAGGGACAGCAATTGGCTAACAAGTTACAGTGTCCTTTTGTAGATGTGCCTGCTGGTACATACCCACGCAAATTTAATGAGGCCCAAATAAAACAAGCTCTAAGGGGAGTACTGGAAGCAGTTAAACACAATTTTGATGTTGTAAGTCCAGTTCCCACTATTAAAGATCTGTCAGAAGCTGACTTAAGGATTGTCATGTGTGCCATGTGTGGTGATCCGTTCAGTGTGGATCTTATTCTTTCACCTTTCCTTGATTCTCACTCCTGTAGTGCTGCTCAGGCTGGCCAGAATAATTCTTTGATGCTTGATAAAATAATAGGTGAAAAGAGACGTCGAATACAGATAACTATATTATCATACCATTCTTCAATTGGTGTAAGGAAAGATGAACTTGTTCATGGATATATACTGGTCTATTCTGCAAAGCGAAAGGCATCCATGGGAATGCTTCGGGCATTTCTTTCTGAAGTTCAGGATACGATTCCTGTCCAGTTGGTGGCTGTTACTGATAGCCAGGCGGACTTCTTTGAGAATGAAGCAATCAAGGAACTCATGACTGAAGGAGAACACATAGCAACAGAAATTACTGCGAAGTTTACAGCTTTATATTCATTATCTCAATATCATCGTCAAACTGAGGTTTTCACATTGTTCTTCAGTGATGTATTAGAGAAGAAAAACATGATTGAAAGTTCCTACATGTCAGACAGCACAAGGGAATCAACGCATACAAGTGAAGATGTTTTTCCAAGATCGCCGAGAGGAAGTTCCCTTGACTATAATTACCCAGATTCAGAGGATGATGCCGAAGGACCACCGCCTTACAGTCCGATTGGTGATGATGTAAGGTTACTCCCAGCACCTAGTGATCGTTCGAAGTACCGACTGGATTTGGAAGGAAATGAGTATCCTATTCACAGTACGCCAATCAATTGTCATGACCATGAACGCAACCATAAAGTGCCTCCTCCGATAAAACCGAAACCACTTGTTCCAAGAACAAATGTGAAAAAACTGGATCCTAACCTCCTGAAAACAATTGAGGCAGGTATTGGCAAAAACCCCAGGAAACAGCCTTCTCGAGTGCCTGCAGCACCGCCAGAAGATACAGACCAATCTGACAACTATGCTGAACCTATTGACATGGTTTACAAACACAAAGGCTTTGCAGATGATATCTATGCGGTTCCAGAGGATAGTCAGAATCGTATTATTAAAGTTCGAAACTCAATTGTTATAAATACCCAAGGTGAGGAAGAAAATGGGTTTTCTGATAGAGTAGCCAAAAGTCATGGGGAAAGAAGGCCTTCAAAATACAAATACAAGTCTAAGACACTGTTCAGCAAAGCCAAGTCTTACTATAGGAGAACACATTCAGATGCAAGTGATGATGAGGCTTTTACCACCTCCAAACCTAAAAGAAAAGGAAGACATCGTGGAAGCGAAGAAGACCCACTTCTTTCACCTGTTGAAACATGGAAGGGTGGCATAGATAATCCTGCTATTACATCGGATCAAGAATTGGATGATAAAAAAATGAAAAAGAAACCCCACAAAGTAAAAGAAGATAAAAAGGTAAGTCAGTTAATTTAAATTTTATTTACAACTTCTGGTGCGTTGTAAAAAGGGAAGACACAAAATATGAAAGAGTTGCACCCTGTTTTGAAACAGGTGCTTTAAAATTTCCAATCAATATTTGTTAGATTTTTTTTGTCTTAAGTTCCTGTTAAGTTGCTTGGAACTAGCAAACCTTAGGGAATGAGATGGTTTGTCACCTTATCAGCTGTTTAATAAATTTCAGTTGTTTTCATCTCTGTACTTACATGTGGAGGCTTCCTTTCTTTTAAGTGAGGTGGTGGGGGTTTTTTTAAGGAAAAAGATGCTTTATGACTTCTTGAGTAGAACTGGTTCTTTCAATTCTTGCAGTTTTTGCTGTTGGAATGAGGTTTAGGGCTGGTGAATGAAAGGAGTGATTTCTTTTTAAGTCTTGGTTGTCTACCTGGAACTCTAGAACAAGTGCATGAAAAGGAAACTTTGTATAGTAGTTCTACTGACTGCTGCCTTTTCCTAGTGTGAGCAAACAGCTGATCAAGTTGAAAGTTATACCACTTGTAAGGTTCTCTATTCAAGCAGAGTAAAAGGAACAAAATAGGGAAATAAAAGGAAAATAACAATGTTGCAGTTTACTTGAAAAATGTTTCATTTTCATCTTTATGCCTGAGAGTTACTTATTTTTTGACTTACTGTCTGAGAAGTTTTATCATCCAAGGTAGTGTTGTGGTGTGGGTTCTATATGTACATTCTTTATAGTTTAGATTTTAATTTTAGGCCAGCAGTCATTGTGTTGGGTATAGTTTTGACATGAAATCAAGACTGTTCCTGATCAGTTAGATACTTTCTGTCTTGTCTAAAAATAATCTGACCTTTTTAATATTATCTTTTGTAGCATTTTCAAAATGTCACTTTTTTAGCTTAAATCTGATGGTACTTGAAAACCAGGTAGAAATAAGTTTTGTTAAAGTAGAGCATAGTTACATTTTACTAGTAGATAAAATTTTTCCTGGTGTGCAGCTGTGATTTGAATTACACATGACTGATTTAAAGGGCACTAAATTTTCTTAGGGCTTACTCATAAGCATGGATAATGATGTCTTGTGGGCATAAAATCATATGGTTAAAAATACCTTGAAGTTATCCTTGTGGAGAAACTTCGATTTAAAAAAACCCCAATAATTTATATACTTTTCATAGGATCGTTGAATATCCTGAGTTGGAAGGAACCCACAAAGATAATCAAGTCCAACTTCTGGACTCCTTTTGCTTGAAATAATCTTGTTACATAGAAATTGAAATGTAGTTTCATAATCTTCCTGCTCTCCCAGCTGTGTTGAGTTGACACAGAGTTATTCTGTGTTGAATATTTATGTTTTAAACTGAGTAGATCTAGTAGAGTGGGGTCTTCTCTTCCTATAATTGTGTCAGGAAACCTGCTGATGCCTCTACCAAAGCCTCCACTTTTGGCTTTAGCCTGTTGAGAAGAAGCCTGAGTTGCAAGTTTCAGGCTGTTTTAATTTTTGTAGTGGGTAAGTTTCTTGAAGAGTAGAATTGTTTTAAGTTTTGGTTGGTTGGTTTTGCTTTGGTTTGTGATTTGTTGGTTATCTGGGGGTTTTTTTTTGGGAGGGGGTTGTATGTGTTTTGTTTTTTTTTTTACTCGCAAGTAGCAAAGCTGCTACTATTAGAGAAAACTTTTAATAATCGTGGAAATTATTGTAATGATTGAGAAAACAAATTTAACTTGATAGCTCAAATGTTTGCAAGTTTTTAAAGTATCTTGAGTGCTATTTTGAGTGCTCAGTGCTTTTGATAAGTAGTGACTTCTGTGTTGACTTGAATGAAGTTGAAGTGAGAGCAGTTCCAGTTCAAGTGAGTCATTCTAGTTCATTATCTGTTCCTTTGGGTTTTTTAATGCTTAATTTTATTTCAGAAGAGATGCAGTTTTATTAATTTTGGAACTTTTTCCACATGTTTTCCTGTGTTGTTTTGGATGAGCAACTAGCAGTCTTTTATTACAGAAACAAAAAATTATTCAAATTATATTTTCCTTGTCAAGTGTTCTTTGGTCCATGCGAGAGATGTTAGTGCACCACTATTTACAGATTACTTGCCGAGTTTTTTTGAGAATTTTGACCGCTTGAATGTGAAAGAGATAAATAGAACTTGTGTACTTTCTTTCTGACTATTTCTTAAATCTCTTGCTGATACTTTTTCTGAATTGTTCAGCTCTTTGTAAAGGGAACATAGGATACATGTGTAACTATTCTTGCTTTAATTACAGTGGTTCTGAAATACAGAAATCCTATGAACAAAATTAATTTGTTTGGAAAAACTTGAACTTTGAAGTCTGAAGTCCTAGTTGTCTTTTTCAGAGATTGATTGTTTTATTTTAAGCCTGAATAGGATGTAACACTCTTGATACTCCTTGCATTTTTGTTTGAGATGTGATGTGTTTCTGGGTGGGTTTCTTGTAAGGTGTCTCAGGAGAGACATAACTGTGCTGCAGGATGCTCATTCTGCCCTGATGCTTTCAGGACCCCGGTCTCCCAACTCACAAGATAAAATCACGTAAAAATATGGGCACCAGGACATTTATAGGGAGGCAGAAAATGGATGTAGAGTGATTGTAGGGTTCAGGTAAAAAAACTGAAGGCAAAAAGGCAAGAGTTGGGTGGGTAGGAAGGAGGAGTCAAGATCTGACGAACAGTAGAGTGGGAAAATGAACAGCTGTAGTTTGGTTAACACGTATCAAACTTTGAAAATCTATTGTGAACACATGTTATTAAAGGCAGAAGTAAATAGTCAGAATTGTGCTACTTGTTGCTATTTGGAAGCATAAATTAAAATGTTTTACTGTGGAAAGTAATAGCAATGACAAATCTGTGGAAAGCAGGTAACATTACTTGCAAGGTCATCTAACGTTTCTTACTACCAAAAGAAACAATTTAAAATTCAGGCCAGTTAAGCAAGTGTGCTTTGGTCTGAATTATTTGCCCATTATTTTTGTCCATAACACTGTGCTAGTGTTCTTAGGTCTTCTTTCAGTATACTGGTAGTCAGAACTGGAAGAGAATTGTCCTTGAGCTCTTCTTTAAATTATCACAGCAATATAATTCCTCTGAAAACTTTTATCCCCTCATTACTCATTTTCTCTGAAAAACTCATCCAGAGCTTCTGTTTCCTCTGTATTGGTGAGCAATCTTGCAATTCCTAGTTTTCACCCTTCCATGTGGTAACCTCTCTCTTGGAATGTTTTTTTCTCTGTCTGGTCACCTCCAAACTGGTAAAGAAAAAATGGCTGCTTCTTGACCTGAGTTTTAGAAGATTTAAAGAGAAATTGGAATTGTCCTCTGAACCTGTGTTTTTAAATGAGGGTGACTGAAACTGTGCATAGTATTGCAAGGAATGTCATAACACAGTGCATCATATAATCTTAATGTTTGCTGATGTCTACTAGAAATTACTACCCGACACAGTTGTGCGATTGTACCCAACCTTTGCTTAGCTGCAGTTGCTGTCACTTTAGGTACCTTTGGCCTGCTCTTGTCCTTGATAATTTCCAGGTAATGACTTCACACTGTATAGTACAGGTGGTTTATTGTACATACACACCTGTATGGTATATACACACAGTATCCGTACATTAGAGCACGTGCTACAGACACATAACAGCGCATAACTGTTACTAGTTGCGCATTCCAGTGCATGATTTTTCCATTACTCTACGACTTTGTCCTTTTTGTTGTTGAGTATCATCTTTTTTCTGCTCCTCCAGTTGTCACTGTAGTTTCCTATATGCCATCACCAAGTGCCTTACTAAAGTTCAGATTGGTACGACCAACAAAGAGATGGTAGTTCTATCTTTGCCTCTAGAAAAGTGGAAAAGGTTGAATCAGTATAGTCTAATCTGTGATACACCCACCTTTATCCTATTTTATTTTATTAGCATGTGTCTAAATGTTCTGAAAAATCCATTATATGGCCTTGCATGTGCTATTAACAAGTTGACCATTGAACTTTTTCTGGTGGGGATAAATATGAAGAGAAGTGAGGAGGTGGTGAAGAAAGCAAGCGGACTGGCTTCAATCACAGGACTTTTTAGCCACGTTCATGTGGAGTTGTGTGTGCACACTGAGCTTGAAATACTTCAAGTGCATGTTGTTCAATATTTGAAGTGCATGCTGTGTGCTAGTATTTGTTAAGCTGTAGTGGCCTGTTTCTTCACCTACAGAACTTCTTCTGTAAAGTTTCTCTTATGAGAAAAGCATCTTGTCCTTTCTGTTGTTGCTAAACAAAATAGCAAAAAAATGCATTTTGTGGAGTAAATTCTCCTCTATATTGTCATGCTTTCTATGTTTGATTGTTTATTTCCATCATGGTGTTCACAAACTTTAAAGGATCTACGCACAGACTAAAATGTTAAAATGTAGCTTTGTCCTGTTTCTTCTTTGCCAAGTTAGACCTCTCCAGCTGAGATGTATGCTCACTCATCTCCATGTCTTTATCAGAAACTGGAAGTGGGAATTTCAAGTAGATGCTCATCTCAATTAGAATTTTTAACATTAAGGTCTAGTATGAACATTATTGGTGTTGGTACACATGAAAAGCAGCAGCCTTGCAAGCTGTATCATAAACTGAAGACAAAAATAGTTTAACTTAATTACTTTGGAGATACAAAACAACAAACTACAGAAAATTTCAGGTCATGAAAGGGCATGAACATTCCTAGAGGAAAAGGATCTTGCTGAAGGAAGCCTTCTAATATCTTAGGAAGAACTGTTTCATGTGTGTGCAATAACATTAAAGCTGCAACTGATGCATTTTATGCATTAATAGAAAGCCCAAACCACAGTAGTCCTTGCCTTTCCATTCTCACTGTGTAAACAAGCCCAGTGTAAATATTTAAAAAACTAGTCATCAATTATTATCAATGATTTTTTTTTTATTATTATTAGTACTATGAAATAATAGCCAGTTGTTTTTGATCCTTGTCTTAATTTAGTAATTCCCTCTACAGCAGGAAGCCTGCCTGATGTGGAAACCGGTAGCTATTCCATACAGTGACAACTAACAACCTTGTTATTTGTTTTTACAATGGAATTGATGTGTATTAAAACTTTACCCACCTGCTTTAGAGCTCTTATCTTTGTGAACACTTTGAGATATGTTCAGTGTCTAATTTAGGCTGGTTTTTTTCTCCTCTTAGAGATTATGGTTGTTTAGGTTTTTGTCCTCCACAACATATAAAGAACAGCAAATATCCTGACTAAATTTTTGCAAAGGGAAAGGAAAAGCCTTATCTTGAATTTTTTAAGTACTTCTGAAAAGAAATCCTAACAAATCCACCCACCACAGAGACTAGAGAGATCTTGTAAACAATACAATCAATTACCTGTTCGGTGATAATTCTTTGGCATGTCATTGTTGAAATCTGAAAAAGTTCCACTATATGTTCTTTGACCAATGGTCAGTAGTTTGGTTATTCAATGTCTGATGGGTTTTTTTTTTTTTTGGTGAATGGAGTTTCCATCTGTATTGCTAAATCTGAGAAATAGTGTTTTAAAACATTGCTTTGTAATCCTGTTTGCAAACAACACTGGTTGCTTCCAGAGAAGTTTGTGAATTACTTCTTTCCATTTTCATTTATACCAAGATGATTGATTGTAAGATGCTTTTTACTTTAAATGAATCTGAACACTTTCCTCAGTTGTTTCAGCAAGAAAAATCCACTAGCATCTTGATGAAGTCTCACATATTTTACTTTGACTTTTTAGAACATGATATAAGCAGTACGTTTCTCATCTATTTTTCTATGCTTAAACTTGCTTGCTGCCATTATAATTTCAAAACTATATGAAATTTTGTGTTAAAACTATTACAGAAATAGTATGAGGAACTGTAGAGCCCATGTGTGTTGATCTCAGTTTTAATAAGACTATGGTAAATATGTGAGCAATGGCAGATCAACTTACATTTTTATTCAGCTGTTCTTGTGTAAATTCAGTGGTTAATTTAGCAAAATACTGTACTTCAGACTGGAGTGTGCAGTGAATTTTTTTTTGTTCTGAGGAATATAGGAAATATTAGAATCTGTACTTTCAGGTTTCATCTGTTCAAATTTAACACTCTTAATATGCATATTTAGAGCCATATGCCTTATTGAGCCACTGTAGTTTAAAACAGTGTAACAAGCTGGAATTCTAAAAATGGCAGAAGGCATGAAGTGAAGAAAGAGCATGTTAGGGACAGTGATCTGCATTATTCATACATCATATAATTTCTGAAGAGCTGGCTGTGAATTAGAGATTACAAATACTTTATTAAGTATATTTATTCACTATAAAGTGAATGCTGTTCATGGTGTGTGGTTTTATGAAGTCCTGAAAATACAGACTTTGCCCTCCGTGACCCTAGGGCTGACTGCAAATGATGCAGGCAGAAAACTTCCTTTGCATCAAAAGTAGTAGTGAAGTCTTTTGGAGGTAGAGAAGTGGTTGAATTTCTTATTTAATAAATAAATTATTGATGGTAGTTCTGGTGGGATGGCAGTGAGAGGAAAAAAAAGCCTGTCTTGAACAGAGTAGGCAGCCCATCCGTAAAGGGACTTGATAGGATTTTGGCAGTTTTTAGTTTTCTAGGTTAATTTTAAAAGGTTGTATTTAAGTGCATTATACCCTCAAGGCTCACAACTGGCTAAAGTCTTAGCCTAGTTTCTCTCTAGATGATGGGTGTTACTTAGCTGGTTCCCTAGTACCTGTAGTCAAGAGGTTAAGCTTGGGTATTCTTTACATCTATCTTTTCAAAGTTAATGTTCTTTGTAATAATATTTCTTTGAAATCAAGAATTGGATACTGTGCCATGCTAGACTATGTTTTAGACTGTGTTTACCTTGTCTTATGTTAAGAGGACTTTAGCTAATCTTTTGCAACATGTATCTTGGTGATTGAAGTACTGCAAAATAAAGCAATATTGCAAGTAAATGCAATGCAAGGCAAGTTTGGAATTATCAGAGTTATAATGCTTTCCTGCCAAAATATATAAGGATCAGTTGAAAGTTTGGCATTAATCTGTTAGGGTATGACGAGAAGTTGTCTTTGGCAAGAAGCAAGTGGTGAAACCCATGCTGAAAGCTCAACGTAAGTGCAGCAATCAATTATACAAAGCCCCACAGATCTATATGAAAACAAAGGATTTCAACTTCATGGTCTTGGGCCTGTATTTTAATTACTAGCAGGAAAACAGTGGTATGTGAAACAATGAGCTTTTTGCTAGGCTTAAGTCACAAAACTTTTGTGCTGGTTCTTGTCTTCTTTAACTTGGTGCCTATTAGTTATTTTTTTATGATGATGTAGGAGAAGCATACAAAATTGGTTTTGGCTGTGCCTAGATTAGTACTTGCTGCATGCAGTATTACGTGACTGCTGCATTGTCGGGTGTAGGTGTTTTGGGAGGATGATTGAACTAAAAATACCTGGGGCAAAATCATAATCTCTTTGCCAAAATCTAGGAATTATGGTTCACCTTACTCAGGTGCTGTTTAACTAAATGAATAATTTAATGTTTAACAGTTTCTGTTTATTGTTTCATTAGAGATATTTTAAAAGAATTTTTTCTGCGTAAAATTAAACGGTAGTTACTATCTTGACTAGGAAATCTGAAAGTTCCGTTCTATGTCTGATAGATCAGAAAAAAAAGGTGTTTTCTCAGAGTGGGGAACAGGGGTTAAAGAAAAGCTTTCACTGAGACTTAATTTTGTTAGAAATAAGACCCATATTTTTTTCCCTGAAGCCAATTGGTCTTTTGGCAAAGATTAGGTCTTTTGCACAGTACACCTTTTTGTTCAGAACAAGTTCTCCACTTAAGAAATCTAGACCTACAACTTCAGGAAGGTGTGGAAGTCTAAAATCAGGAAGTAGCATGTTGGTTTTTCTTAATGCCTTAAAGTTTTGTTTTTAATTTACAGAAGTATTTTTTGTAAAGATCATGTAGATAGTGTTATTTGCAGGAGGATTTGATTTATGCTGTCAGTGGAGAGTTTATGCACTCATATACCCCAAAAGAAAGGAAAATAATGAGGGAGATATTTTAATAAATACTGGCCAGGAGAGGTACAAAATACATAATGATACATAATGAGAAACAGCTGATAAACTTATTGTTGTAGCGGCCTTGTGAAATTGTAATTTCATGTTTATGGAATAGTCTTGCAGTGATCATATCTTGTATTCTGCCTTTAGACCAGTTTGCAAAAGGACTTCAGGGTTCTCTCCTTTTTCTCTTTATTGTTTTATTCTTTATGCTTCATTAAGTTCTTTAGACAAATTTTCACTTTCCAAACTGGGGATTAAACTGTTTTCAAGTAAAGAGTTCATCTAAGAAACCTTTTTGCATTTGTGTGTGCATAATGTCAAATGTGATATCACAGTCCCTTGCAACCTTTCTTCTAAAAGCAGGACAATTATTGGAAAAGAGCACTATTTACTCCGATTTTGTAGCTGTGTCTGGTATTTCATACTATGTCCAGGTATTCTACACAGATAATATTCATAATTTTCATAAAATTTCTGTGGAGTCCTAGTTTATTATTCCATTTGCCTGACTGCTTTCCAAGAGACACACAGAGTCTTTTTCTATCTTGTTGATCTTAAATACACAGTCTTGAGTGTTGCTTCATTTATTCTGTGATGGTGAAGATGTGCAGTGAACACCCTGGGAAAAAAAATTGAGTTGTTTCTCCTTTCTTTACCGCCTTAATATATGTATCTAAAATGATCTTTCATTTAACATTTGACAAAAATGTTTTCAGTGAGTTTTATACATTGTTTAGCTTCAGCTTGGCCCTTTCAGCTGTTGCTCATCTGAGCTGGATGCTGCCTAAATAAATATTTTTGATGTACTTTATATTTTCATCAATATTCAGAGATGCATTATGGTATCTGATACAATATAACTCTTGTAATCATCCAAGGCTGGTTTATCAGTTCCACTGATACAAGTCCTTCTCAGTGGGAAAAAAAAAAATAAAAACAGGAAAATTCCGTATGAAACTCTCCATCTTAGATTTGATTGTGTGCAAACCTCCTTTTGGCTAAAATCCTATGCCTGTAACAAAGCATCCATGCATAATAGGAGTGCCTGCAACTTTAACTTCAAGACTGATTGTTAGTCATTCTCCATTGTCATGTTTCTTGTATAGTTGCAATATAAAGATTGTTTAGTATCTTTAAATATATGCAGAAGACACCAGCCTTGTTTTGGTGATATGACACCGGAGTTTTATCCTGACAATTTATAAGGAGGTGTGGTTCGGATGTGATTCCTGTGAGCTGTGCTGAAAGACTTGTCACAGCACTCTAAACAAGTGGTGTCTTTACTTCTGTTCCTGTGGTCTTTCAGTTACTGATATATTGGGTCATCCTGTTCCTAGTGTAATACAAAACAGATCAAAACTTTTAGAAGTTGAGTGCTTTGTATCTAATGTATTATTACTTTATAATTAAGTATTTATAAATTTATCATTTTAAAAGTGCATTTAATTTTTATTCATTCAGTTTGCTGTAGAGGAATTTTAATGTCTGATAGATATATGATCTGGTTGTGTTTACTGAATGATTGAAATATGAGTTGGTTAAAATGTTACTTGAATATTACTTAAATAACTCTGTTTTGTTGTAGCCGAAAAAGAAAACTAAGACATTCAATCCTCCAATCCGTAGAAACTGGGAAAGTAATTACTTTGGGATGCCCCTACAGGATTTGGTTACACCCGAGAAACCAATACCTCTGTTTGTTGAAAAATGTGTGCAATTCATTGAAGATACAGGTAAGATAGGAGGACTGTTAGAGGAAAGACTTGCCCATTTTGCATAACAAGTAAAGCCTCTCGTTTTCTGTTATAAAGTACTTACAGAATTTTTTACTATAAATAAATACATGGGGTTAGGCACATTTAGAAAGAATGTTTTCTAAATTGTGTGCTTAATATGTGATTTTTTTTTGACTTAATTTATACAAATACTTAATTACTTTTTGACAAATGTCTGAAGTTTAACATGTTCCCTGTAATTTAAAAAACTTGTATCACTGTCTAATGCCAAATGACGTTTAACCCAATGGCAGTCCAGTCTTACATGTCTTACTATTGCCACTGCATTTTCTTTCATATATTTAAAAGCTCTGAAATCCGCCTTTTCCAATTATAGAAAACAGGGACTTGAAATGGCTTCTGACTTGGTTTGATTAGTCAGCTTGCTTTCTTGATTTTGAAGGTGAACCTAGTTTTGCATTCTAACTTGTCACAGAGACAGAAACATTTATTTTCTAAACACTGTGTAATTCTCCATGAAAAATGTTAATCTATTTAAGATATAATTTCACAGTATGGTTTTCTCTCTCTCCTTTTTCCCTGGCTTCCTGGTTGTGTGTTTGTCCCTGCTTTCAGCCTATTTACTGTGTGACCATGAGGCAAGTAGGATGATTTTGCTGGTCCAACAGAAGACTACAGTTAGGAGTGGGGATTTGTTTTGAGGTTTGGGAATGACCTGTGGTTGGGTTTTGCTTGGGGTTTTGGGGGGATTTTTTTTGGTTTGTTTGTTTTTGTGAGCACTGTTTTTCAGTTAGTGTGTAGATCCTGCTTGCTCTGAAGTTTTATAAATGCTATATTGCTGTATTTAAAGTAGATGACAGTGTGACAACTGAAACATGCAGGACCATCTTTTGATGTGTGTCTGCAATTGGATGTTGTTTAGTGTAAAGTAAAACAGCATCTTTTTTCTAATTTGCTTAGATCTCTAATACAATTTTGGCTGTAAGATGACAGTAGCAGTTTTAGCAAGAGTAAAGCTGAAAGGTTTTTTTTCTTATAATAAAATTCAGTTTTACTGCCATCTGTAAGAATAGTGTTTCCAAAAGAATTACCACAGCTGGTAAGCCTAATAGCTGTTTTTAAAGACTTACATACTGCATTATTGCAATAAAAAAATTAGGTGACCTAAACCTCAGGCACTTCAGAGTCAGAGATACTTGTATAGGTCTGTCTTTAACCTTTACTTTCTATGGATTAAAGGTAAGAGCTGTATTTTCTTCCCTCTTGCTTTTTGCTTTTTTTTTTTTCACCCAGTTAAAAATGGGAAAGGAGGAAGAAGGGCAAGGAGTAGTAGAGTAGCATAGGCAGTTTAACACATATATATATATGTTGTGTTTGCTGTTTTCTGTAGCAAAAAAAAACCCCAACCCAAAACAAACCAGCATAAATTATGGGTGAGTCACTGTTGGAATTGGTGTTCTTTAAAAGTGGGTACATACAGCTACTATGTGTAGCTATATGAAACAGGTATTAACAGGTATTGAAGACCAATTTCAAGAGTTTGTAGAATCTAGCAATAACTTAATCTGAGCATGTTTCACTTTTTAAGAATACTTTCAAACAACAAAATTACAAATCCAGTTCTAAGAGTTTTATTTGCTTAAAAATATTGTTGTCTTTGTGGTAAACTTTCTAAAAAAAGGTATTTCTCCTGAAGAATTTTCACCAGCTTGTGGGGTGAGAGAGAGAACTATAAGAGTGTGGAAACATAATTTGTTGTCTTTTTTTTTTCTTCATGATTGTCAAACCGTGCGACCAGCTGAAAGATTCAGGACATCTTTTCTGGTGATCTGTCTTGGGAAAATGTTTGGTTTAGCTGCTGTGTGTTCAAAATGTAGGGTCTCCTCAAAAGTGGTGACTCAGAAGGCACAACTTCACTGTTAGGTGCATATATGTTAGTTCATCCTGGGATGCTGCTATACAGCTGGAGAATTTTAATTCTGGCCATAAATGTAAGCTGGACAAACATCGTGCCATCTGCAAACTTAGTGACTGTGAAGACAGTAGTTGTCTTGCTAGTTTTGTTTAAGCACTTAGAACAAAACCTCTACTTTTGATCTGTATTACAATTTTCTTTCTCTTACTCTGGATTCTGTGTAAGTAGTTTTGGTGTTGTTTTCAGCTTCCATAGTTGGCTGTGGGAGTTTTATTTTTGGTGTGTATTATTTTTATACTGAATTAATATGCTGTAGGCATTTGAGGTTCAAGCAGGGTTCTGATAGAATGTATTTGTTACCTTTGAGAGAGGAGAATATTCACTTGCATTGCCTTCAAATCCTGTACTGAGATAGATTCACATCATTGACTTTGTGACTGTGAGAAAATTCCACAAATACAGTTTTGAAGATTTATCAGTCTGTACAAGACAAGTCAGGACCTACTGTCTCCAGGCTGGAGTTCAGAATGGTACCGTTCCTTTATGATAAAGCTGCTTGGCCCTGGGGAGTTATTCAGTACTCCTCTGTCTATTAGCAAGTCAGCCTGCTGTCAATTTGAACTGCACTGAATTACTAGTGTTTATTATCATGGTCTTTTTAATCAAGAAGTGCAGTCTTTTCCAGTTTGGCTAATCTGTATCTTTCTCTTACAGAGGATATAATTGTTTAGCATTTCCTTTTCAGGTACTTTCATGGAGTTCAGCTTCTTCCTGTGTAATTTGGATTGTGGCTGAATTTGTGAAGCTGTGATTAATCTCTGTTTGAAGGGCTTATCTTAATTTTTAATGTTCCCTCTTTCTGTCTCATGAAATTATGCAAGGCAATGCTTTGTACCGAGACTAAATTTTGGCTGAGGCTAGAAAGTACACAGTGTGAAAAAGTTTTCTGTATTTCAGATGCCTAGATGAGACAATAGCACCTTAAAGTGTCTTTGAAGATTCTTGCTCCACCATAAACCTTAAAGAATCGAGCACATGCAGAAAATACTATCAGATTTTTGTTTTACCATAATATTCTGGAATAGCCTCACAAAAAAAAGTGTTTGTCAGTAGAAGAGGGACAGTTTGGAAAAACTAAAGTAAATTCAGGAACTTAAAAGTTCTAGCCTTTTGTAAATAAACAGATTTTTTTCTTCTGAAGAAGCCGTATTGTTCCTGTCAATGTAAAGGGTGATCTGGTAAAGATCAGGGATCCTAAGTCTGTGCCTGCAGGTGAAGGTTATTGTCTCTGTGTTCCTCTTTAGTGTGTTTCAACAAAAAGCTTTCTTCTAAACTGGTTTAGCTTTATGGAGCTGATCAGTTAGTTTTTGAAATATAATACAGAGTTTGAATCCCCTTGTAATCTTCTGATAGTACTGGAAGCAGAAAGTGGGGGGCAAGGTGGTTAATACCTGAGTAGATCTAAAGCTGGTAAGCTGTAAATATATGTCAGAACCTCCATTTCAGAACAGTCGGCACTGTCACTGGTACTGGGGGTATGAAGCAGCAATAGCACATAATACTTGGTCTTGTTGGAATCTATTGATTAAAAAAAAAAATAGCACAATATCATGTGTGAACATCTTAAATTTTATACCACTGGCACTTCTGGATAAGAAGGAAGGAAAAATTTGCTAAATATTGTAAACAAACTTTGCTTCTGTGTTTCTGCATTGTCCATAATTACAGGAAAACCTTTTTTCTATCCAAGCCTTTAATTTTTGAATTCATTGTAATTATAGCAGGATGAGTAATATTTTGTTTGGTTGTCAGAGCTCTTTCTTGGTTCACTGAAGATGATCAAAAGATTTTTTTTTTTCAGGTAAGTGACTTGCCAATGGTGAATTACGAAGTTTTCCACTAAACATCTTGGTATAAATGTATAATGTTTTCAGGAAAACTGATTTTTTTGTAAAGATCCTGTGATCTTATCTGTAACCTTTTACAGACTATATGAACGCTTTTCTGTCACTAGTGACATGTATGATATTTGTATGCTTTTACCTCTGTCACAACCTTTGCAAATCAGTTTGTATCTTGCCTATGAGGGCAGCTATTTCAATTGACTCTTTGTCATTGGTAGCCATTTTTGATTATGGGCTTCCAAAAGAGTATTTTGATGATACAGTTGTTCTGGTCTGTTTTTTGCATTCTCCTGATGGACTCAAGAGAACTTAATTTTGTTGCATCATTTGAAATGAACTTCTAAAGTGTATTAGTTTTCTGCAAACTAGGTTTATGAAAATGTATTTAGCAGGGAAACTAGAGTTTTAATTTTTAAGAAAATTGTAGTGGCTGTTTTTGTGCAGAAGTAATGGTGCTATGCTACGACATACTAGAAAAAAGATTACCTGCTCTTTTAAAAAAAAAAAAGTCCAATGTAGACCATTATCTTTTTTAGGGCAATTCATTTTTTTGAAATATAGGCAGCAGATTGAGATACTTTTTGAAACTAAACTGTTTAGCTGTATGAATTGCATGAATTCTGTGTTTCTCTAATAATTATCATGGAGAGAATAAGGTAGATATTCTGATACGCTGATAATTTTTTTTGAGAGAGAGGAACAGATTTCTGAAGGCTAATTCAATGTCTTCAACAAAATGTTAATATGGTTTGAATTTTGTATTGCAGTGTAATGGAAAAATATTTACTGAATGTTCGATTGTAAGTGTAAAGAGTGTACATGTTTATGCCAACTTTGTAGCTTGAGTGTTTTGTTAGTAACATTTTTATGCTGTTATACACACCCTGAATTTAGTGATGAACTATTCCATGTACTGTTTGTGTACTGTTCAGCACCTACTGTTGTTGATTTTTAACTTTTCCCAAACTTAAAATAATTCAGGCAAGATGACTTATGCTAACTGATACTATTAGCGTATGAGGGGTTTTCTAATATTTCAGTATTTTTTTGGGTTTACTTTTTGTATTTGTTCAGGCATTGGTGGAAAGTTTGGTATAGATCACATTTCATTCTGTTTACCAAGGAAGGAGACAGCAAATTAACATTACAAATACTAGTAGTTTTGCCATTTAGTACATATAGCTCTTGAAGATATTCAACTTTAATATCAGTATTTTAAAGTTTTTTTCTCTGAGCTTTCAAATGTTTTAAATTTTTTTGTAGAATATTGCTATCCATGTACTTCATTGAGCAGATTATAAATTTTAAATTCCGTACTTCATAGAAAACTGATAATATTAATAGATTGTTAATTGTACATGAAATAATTTAGCAAAGAGAGGCTTACTAGAATAATTTGTGGTTTAATAATTTAGTTACTCAATTAATATGAGACAAGGAATGGAATAAAGACGGAAGAAGGAATTTGACAGAGTTAAATGTCAATATCTCACATGGTTCCTATGGAGAGCTATAAGGGAAATTAAAAATTGTGTACTTGGTATACGTACAATAATTACTGCTTTTGATATTGAGACCATTTTTGTAATGCTGCTAAATTCAGTTTTGGAGGTAATTCAAGTAAAAAAATATTGCCTTCTGTGATTCCTTCAAACCTAGGTTACACCAAGGTCTTTTATGCTGTATCTGCAGTGAGGCCAGATTTTTACACTGACAGTATAGATAAGGCAAAGTTTGTCTCCAGAGAATGAGGTTTGATAGAAATAGGTGAAGAAAATGAATCAGCAGTGCTGCTTGTGGTAAAAATGTTAGGTAAATCATTGAAATATATTCCTAGTGGCTGGAAAATCTGGAAATCCAAGGTTGTTTACCTTACCTTTTACTCAAGGGGCTTGGGAGAGCTAGAGGGTTTTAGGAGCTTGGTGTTTTGGACAGAGAGAACAGAACCGGACATCCCCCTGGCCTGGTGTATGAGAGCTGGCATTCTCAGCGTAATTTCATAAGAAATAGTATAATAGCCAGAAAGATTCTCTCCTGCTGTATGCTTCTGCCACTTTTTACTTTGGGTACTTGTCAGATGTCTCTGAATCAGTGGCGTTCGCTGTTTTGAAAAGCTGTATCAGCAAAAATGATTAAAGTCCTGCTGTGTAGTATTACAGCTGGTAAGTTAAGGGTCAAATATGTGCCAAAACAAGTGCAAGGCAGGGAGCAGGAGCAAGGGAAGGACAGAAACAGTGATTGATGAGGCAGGGAGTTAGACCATCTTTTTCAGTCTTATTGTTCAGTTAAGTTGACCCAACTGCCCATGAAGCTTTATGTTTAGCAAAAAACGCACATGGGCCATGCCTCTGCTACTTTTGTTTCTGGATAGGTACAGTAACAATAGATTTAAATAGTACCCTCATCAAGTTGGCGAGTGATTCTAGAGTGGGTGGTGTGGTTAATGTATTTAAGACCAGGGCTTCTGCTCAAGGGAACATATACCAGCTGGAGGAATGGGATAGTAGGAACCTGAAGGAATTCATTGAGGACAAATGCCTTCAACTAGAATTGCAAGGACTAAACACCTGCAATAGTACATGCTGAGGACTTGACTGGCGCCGTATCAGTGCTAATGAAAAGAATCTTGCAGTCATGGTGGATAATAGGCTGATCATGCCTTCTGTATTGGACTGTCCCAGTAGAAGGGCAGGCACTACAGAGCAGAAGTGGTTACTAAGCTTTGCTCTGCACTTGTTGGACATCATCTGAAATACTGCAAGAAAGGCGTTGACAAACTTGAGTCTGGCAAAAAGAGGTCAGGGGCTGGAGTTCCTAATATGTGGCTTTTTTCAGGTTGGAGAGAGAGGCTGAGGAGGCCCCCAGAAGCGGCTTCCCATACCTATGAGGAGGTTACTGACAAGGTGCAGCCAGGCGAAAGAACTGAAGAACAGTGGCACTAATATAGGAGGTTCTGATTAAAAAGAAAGGCAGTACTTTTGCTCTGAAGGTTATTAAAGCACTGGTTCAGGTTAACCAGAGAGGTTGTGGGGTATCTTGGAGACATTCAAGGGAAGTTTAGACAAGCATCCGAATCTAAATTCTATGTTGACTGTTGTTTGAGCAAGAGGTTGCACTAGATGATCTCCTGAGAATTCCTTCTGTGATCACTTCAAAACTGGCATAGAATAGGTTTCAGTAGTTAGGAGACTGTACACCGGTGTGTGTTTTGTAACTTTGAAATTAAACAACAGGGAGGAAACAAACTCAAGAGGGTAAAACAGGCATCAGTCATTTCTCCTAATGGAAGACTGACTACCAAACAGGGGAGGAGCAGATGCATTAAGTTAGTAGTGTAGAGAAATAGTAGTAGTAGAGAGAATCACTGAAAACTGTAAACAAATATGTTTTGAAATACTCATAAAACACATGTTGTGCACTTGGGTTGTATGGCTAATGAGTTATCTCTTCAAAGGAAACATCATGGGAGTTATAAAAAGAATTCCTAAACAATGCAGGTAGGACCAAGATGCCAGGGTATGTACGATAGTTACGCTGCTCCACTTACTCCATCTGCATTCTCCAGACCCAAAGTGACTAAACAGATGTACTATATGCCTGGAAAACTACAATGCTTCAGTTGTCACCCATTTTTAATGAAGCAAAGAATGCACCTACCTTTTCCTAGGCATGTTTGTAATGTCATATTAATTGTAGTCTCTTGTTCTTTTTTTCAAAATGAACAGGCCATAAAATATGGGCTTGAGGGGCACTTCATAAATGATTGAGGCCTTGTTTAATAATCAGTTAGTGTAAATTGTAGAAATGTTAATTCAGCTTTGGAGAGCTTCCTATTATAAGAGTCTTTCTAAAAGTACTGCTTACTTCCTTACACTGCTTATTGTTTATTGAACATTTCAATATGCTATAAATTATTTTCTTTCAAGAAGCAGTTAGAAACTTATTTGTGGTTCTGGTTTTCAGTGTGTGAATTGAATATCATATGTCTTTAAATGTCAGTGTTGAAAAGGACACATTAAGTGTGTTTTATGTAAGTAAAGTTAGTGCTAGATTCTTACTTAGAGTTTGACTTTTTTGCTTGGTAATTACATGCATTCTAGGTGTACATAGAAATTAATGTTTTGGATCAGTAAATTGGTGGTTCCTTTAGTCTTGTGTTGTAACATAGGGGTTGAAAAGAGGTACAGCAGATCCATGGAATCAATCCATGGAATAAAATTAGAGAAATATATAGATCACCAAATTTATAAAGATAAGTGTGGGAATGATAGTCTTAGCTATTGTAGTGAAGAATGAGTCCTTAAAGTACCATTGGCCACTGTAGAGGAAGGAATTGGACTGGGGAGAGACAGGCTTGCTGTGATTGTGGCATGTATTCAGAAACACAGACAGAACATAGCAGAATCTGGCTGTGGATGTTCTTAGCAGACACTCCATGACTTTCCAGCAGTCTAAATGTTAGTATAGCTGTTGTCACTTTGGAAAAGGCTTTGGAAATCATCACAGACAGCTCTCTAAAAACTTAAACTCTCCGTACTTGCTATCAAGCAAGCAAAAACCAAAAAAAATAGAGTGTTATGGAGGAAGAAAAATCATGCTATTACATAATGCCATGTATACATACAATTTGGATACTGGTTGCAATTTGGTTCAGCCTTTCTCAGAATAGAAAAGAATTGGAAAAGATAATACATATGGCAGTAAAAGTAATTCTTGGATAAAGATGAACTGAATGGATTAGCTTAGAACATTTCTGAGGAAGAGAAATTACATAAATTTAAAAAACGTGCTGGGAAAATGTAGAGAAGTTAGTACTTCTTGTTAAGAATAAAAACTATGCAAACTTCAAATACTGAGCATAAACTCAGTGTGCTTTCATAATGTACATTCTGGAATGACAAAGCTGCGTTCACCATGATGTAAAGACCACAAGACTTGAAGGGGTTTGGGTGAATTAGTGATGGATAAATCCCCAGGTGGCTATTACAACGCCTTATGCAAAAGCCTGTGTAAGCCACCATCTGCAGGAAGCTGCGAGGATATACCACAGAAAGATTGCTGGTAGGTTTTGGTTTTTTTCCTCTCCTGTCCTTTCTACGTCTCTCCTCAAGCACCTACTACTTAGTGTAGTATATGGGATGGAAAGTAGATATTGTACCAGGTTGACTTCGGTCTTCTCTTGTGCTGTAGTTAATTCATTCTATGGAGGAACCAAGAATTGTGAAAATATATTGAAGCCTAAGAATGGAAGTGTCCTACAAACTGATTATGCATATAGGTGCAGATCCACCTTGCTCATTTTCTCTGAAATGCTTTGAACCCCATGTGGCGAAGTTCCAGTTAGATGGGATGGAGCCCTGGTCACAACTGGCAGCACAAAAGAAGTTTATTAGGCTCTAGAAAACTTTGAGAAAAGAGTAGTCTAGGCAAAGGGGATATGATTGTTAAATATATATAGGTTATTGTGATGTGAAGTAAGGAGAATCTAAGTTTTTAAACCTAGTGGTGTTGTAAAGCTAGCAGGACAGAGAAGCAAATAAATCATATGATTCTGATGTATAATATTACAGTAACAGTTGTGTTCAGTAAGGATATATTGAAAATTACGACTGGACCAGAATGCAAGCAGGGTAAGAACATAGAAAAAAATTCTGAAAAACCAAGAGGCTTGCAGATGAAGGAACAGAATTTTTAAAAGGGTGCCAGAAAAAAGAAATGTTGAGTGCTCTCTGTCTCTCCCTCTTTTATTATAGATATACATTATAGATATACAAGAAGTTTAAAAGCTAAAACTTGTGAACTAGAGTGTCTGATACTTGCTGAAGGTCCTGATGTAAGAAGTGTTGGAGAGACCTGGTTGCATGATAGAAAGCAACAGAGAATTGGAGCAGTACTTAAAGAATACTTTCAGACTTCTAGCTGTGTGTATACTCACAAACAGCTTAAACTTAGAAAAAGTGTAATGGCAATTGACCAACTGTTTCATGAAGTGTGACTTTCTAGAATATACACAAGCAAGAAAAAGTTTTTCCTTGAGGAAGAAGACAAATTTAGTTAGCTTAATCCAGAATTGCAGCACTTCACTATTTTTGGAAGATGCCTAAATTCAGTAGGCATCTCCGTGTTTAACCTGAAAATTTTCTGAAGTACTATAAGTTGTTTTTCTATGTTTCTTAGAGCTGTAGCCCAGATACCACACTAGAGCATTTATGTCCAGAGCCAGTTGAAGTATTCAGGGTCTATACACTAAACAGTGGCTGGGTCAGAAACTGCTATTTGCAGCACATTCAGGTTTTTTTTTTTTTGCAGAAAGAAATTGAATTGTAATTGGATAAGACAAAGAATATCCTGGGGCTGTAGGGTCTCCAATTGAGAATTCTCCCATACTAGACAAAGAGAATCTTGATCATAGCTTGTTCTTATCTACCAGTGGTCTTTTGTGTTTATTTACAGCTTCTGGAAGAAGAATGCAAAGTGTTTCTGGCTTTGATCACATATAGCACATTTGGGGCATTCTTTTGAAGGCAGGTTTGAAAACCCTTTCAGATGGATTGAGTCATTGAAACCACTTTTTGCCCTGTGCCACCAGATTATACCTTCTGGTGGTGTTCAAGGATATCAGTGAACAAGGCTCAGGTTTTTTGAAAGGACTGTTCTGGTGTCTGGCTACAATAGGAGAACTGCTGGCTATGAAACTGGAAAGCTAAAAGGTAGACATGAAAGTTTATTGAAGAATTGCTTACTAAAATAGCCTTGATGCAGCCAGTAAAGAGACACATGAGTTGTTGAGGCATTAAGAAGGAAATGAGTTAGAAGAGTCATATGAAATCATTAAAAATTTCCCAGCTGTATGAACCAGTCAAGTGCTTCTTGTACTTTGAACATTGTAATAGGGTTCTTAATTGTTGTTGGTAACTTAAAAGGAACACTTGGTGGATTGTGGTGTGTCAGAGCAGTTAAGTATTGATCTGATGATCTAAAATGCATTCAGTTTTTGACCTGTGATGGCAAAAGGCCAAGAGATTCCATAAAGCTTTGAAACCTGTGAATTTTTTAATAAAACTATGTAGTGTTATGGAGATCTAGCATACAGAGAATTTTGCACCCATAAAGGTAACTTGCAGAGTTATGGACCTATAAGTTGTTTAAATTCCCTAATAGTTTCTAAATTAGAAAAATACCTCGGGTAATGGTGTGAATATCAGGATGGACTCTTTCATTCAGTGAGTAGCTGTGGGCAAAAAAGATAACGATATGATAGGAAGCATAATCACTGGAGTGGAGTGTGCAAGTGTGTGTGTGCATAATTAAGGTGTACTGTTCAATGTTTACCATGAAAGGCTGATGGAATTATGATGACTCTGTAATGTGTGGTAAAACAAAGTAATAATGAGAAGCTTGGGGAACCTCTGCTTCCTAAGTCCTTTCCTCTTTTTCCCTTTTCCCCCACCCCTTAAAGAAAGACTTGTAAGTGATGTGGTAATTTACCTTAGATAAGAAGTGAGGGGAAATGGATTCAAAGTTTATAAAATATAAATGTTAAAAGGGAAAGAATGTTGGAAGATTAAGTTCTTATCATATACAGGAGTGTGTTACACCATGAAATTAAAAGATCAGGATTCAGTTACAAAGGCTTAATTTTTATTTATTTATTTTTTTTTCTCCCTGCAGAGTATTTTTAGTGTGTTGTTGCTTACCACAGTTAAGTTGTTAAGCCTAAACTGTGAAGACAGTTTTTAAAACCATAAATGTTGTGGGTACCACAGAATTTAGGTTTTTGATTATTATTTAAAAAACTGTATAAATAACAACAGTCTAATAGAGATCAGTGAGAGAATAATTTTGGGTACATTATTCAACAAATATCTGCCATCAGAGTTTTGTTATCCTACAATGTCATTTCCTCTGATTCATATTAAATGGAATAGTGGACTCTAGACAACTGACATTTTGTGTTTTGGTAGTCCTATATCCCTGTTACGGTTAATGTGTTAACTTTTTAGGCACTTAAGAATTGTATTCCTACTTTTGGTTTCTGAATTAGTAGTTATAACTGGTTCTGCTTTGCTCTATGGTATATAAACTTGCTTTTAATTATTTATTTTTCTTCCTCTTCTAAGGATTGTGTACTGAAGGCCTGTACCGTGTTAGTGGGAATAAAACAGATCAAGACAACATTCAAAAACAGTTTGATCAAGGTAATCAGAAATTTTATTATTTAAAGCCAAAACAGAACATGAATTCTCCATGGATTTATCACAGTGCAATATGAAAGGATTGCACTTTCAAATCAACTTCCATAGCACTGAGTACTTAATGCTCTGGTGGGTTGTATTGGTATAGTCCAGGTTATTACCAGTGAAACTCCAAGGATGGGAAGGGAATCTTGTTGCAGCTGGATTAAGTGCTATTAAAATATTATCTAAGTGGTATTTGAAGGTTTTAAAGAGTTTAAGTGCAGTCGTAGCTGCTCCTTGTGTTAGCAGTTCATCAGTCCTAGGCATTAAGGCGTTCACTTCTGCTTCTTATGCCCCAAAGATAGTAATTCTTGATATTTACTGGAGTGAAAGGTCTCTTGAATAATACACATTAACAATTAAGTCTGGATAATTTCTAACACAGCCTTTGTCACTGTAGAATATAGTGAAATGTGATTGGTGGGTTAGGCTGTTCACTTTGGTGTATTTGTTTTTTAAAATGATAACTCTTATTAAAAATTCTTGGATGTTAATAATGAAGTTGAGCCTGTGAAAAATAGTAAAATATCTCCTAGATGTTAAAGAAAATAAATGTACTGTTTCTTTATGCTTTGCTTTGCTGTTTAGCAGCATTTGGGAAATAGAATTTATAACTCCTTACTGGGCAAAATTGATTAATCGGAAGCCAGTTAAATGACAAATACAGAAACATTCAAGTCTTCATTGAGAATTAGACAACTTTATTTTTCTGATCTTCTACTGTTTTGTAATACTGTCAGAGTTTGTCATATTTGATTCCTTGTCGGTCGGTGTGATAGCAACTTATCAATATATTTGCCTTTTCATGCCTTATTTAATAACCATTTGGCAAAATTTTAGTTTTCAGTGTTTTGAATAAATTCTTGTTTTCATAAAGTATTATAAGGAATGATAACAGTAGGTTTTACTTACACTGCTATTTAATTTTTCAAATTTTGTTTCGCAGATCATAATATCAGTCTAGAATCAATGGGAGTAACAGTGAATGCCGTGGCTGGGGCTCTTAAAGCTTTTTTTGCAGATCTGCCAGATCCATTAGTTCCTTACTCTTTGCATCAAGAGTTGTTAGAAACATCAAGTAAGTACTAAACAGCCTTTTCTTTATTTGTGTTATTTCCATTGCCCTTATTGCTATTTTTACTTCATTGTAAGTTGAAAGGACTATCTGCACTGAATATTTTTTAAATTGCTTAGATATGTGCATTTTTTAATATTCTTTAAACTTAGAAGAACTATATGATGAGATGAATGTAATACATTTTTTCTTCAGAATGAATTTGGCTTATTTCTCCTTTTCCTAGAAAATTTAATTGGGAGAAATCTACTTTTTTCCGTTTTTTGTTAAGTGATGAAAATGATGAAAGCTCTTGGAGCGGCTTTGCAGTTCTTAACAGGAAAAACCTCTTGAATTCATGAAGTCCTACATTCAAAGTAGGCTTTAAAAATCAGACACATCTATGGGATATTATGGTAATTCTCTAATTCTCTTAGATTTTTTTCAGATTCTTTTTTGAGCTCTTATAAAAGATGCTTAGTTTTGTTTGCCTTGCAAACATTTTCAGACATTTCATAGTATTCCTATCTTTGAAGTTAATGTCTTGTGTTGGCAGCAGGCTGTTCCACAACATGACCACCACACTTTTACAGAATACAACTGTGACATACAGTATTCCAAAGTATTTTTTGTTCAAAACATGGAAACACTAGTATAAGCCTAAGGCTGGGGCCTGGGCTTGAGTCATATATAGCCCATTAGAAATTTTGTATTTTTTGATGATATCTGTAGATACCTGTTTCTGGTGTTTTTACTGTACATTTCAGGCATATTGCTTGTTTAATGTAATTACCTTAGTTTTATTTTTTCTTAAAAGTGTAGCAGTTAAATTCCAGTCAAAGCATAAAGTAGCTTAGAATATAAGTGGAATTACTGTTTTAAAATCCCATTAATACTGCTTTAAATTTATATTTGGGATATACTGGACCGTATTTAACATTTTTTCTATGACATTAGGATAGATCAAATTTCTTTTTAGCAATGCGACCTTGTATTCCTTTTTATGATATGAATCATCATTGATGAGAAGTGTATTCTGCAGAATGTATGGATCCACAGCATTAGTTGCTGGGTTTTTTAAAATAAAATTGTTACTTTATTTCATATTCCTTTCCTACATGTTGGTTATTTCCTGTTTGAAGCATGAATAATGTCCTTTGGTCCTGTGAAAAATCTCTGCTCTTCTTTAAACAGTATATTTAAAATAGCTGCACTAGCCCTATTAGTAATTATTTTCTTATTTGAGTAACTGTGAAGTTTAAGATACTCTTAAGCTCATGTGAATGTCTTTCTGTCATAATGTTTTGAAAGCAGAGGGAACTCTTAACAAGAAATGACCCTGTCACATTGTTATTCTACAGGCCAGCAGTAAGCTAGTGAAGTTCAGTTACTTGCTGAACACATAAATAATTCTGCTTAAATTCAGAAAAATATTTTTGTGCTTAGTTAAACTCTATCATAAAAAAGTTACTCTGTGGAAATAGGAATTTTATTAAATATTTTCTCACTTGATATTTCTCTGTGGGTATCTTATCTGTACTGTTATACTAGGGAAAAGACTTAGCAACACTTTATTCAGTATGTCTTTCTAGATGTGTCAGAAAATGTCACTTATTTCTATAGAAATCATGGATAAGACAGAACGGCTACACGAGTTAAAAGAAATTGTGAAGAAATTCCACCCAGTGAACTATGATGTCTTCAGATACATAATAACACATCTAAACAGGTTTAGTATTTTTCAATTTCATTTAAGTTGTAATAATTGCAAAAAAGATTGTGTTTTTAACAATGAAATATCTACTAGAATTGAAAATGTGGAAAAATAAATTAGGAGTTAGAGTTGATTATTAAAGCCTTGTATATTTGTTTCTCACATTTTACCGATATATTTATCTGGCATCGTTGCTACTATAAAGCTATAAGAATGATTGCTCTACATAAAAAAAGCTTGAAAGAATAACTGCACCTAATAATAACAACGTACCTAATTACAACTATTACAGACACCCCCACCCCCCCCCAGGAAAAAAAAGCCATTAAAATTATAGACTAATCTAGGTTTTAAGGAATTTGAGTCATTTGGCCTCCTCCCCCTGTCCCCCTCCTGCCAAAATATCAAAATCTAAAATATAGAGCCCAAACCTTGTGCTGAATAGTAAAACGTAGAACAAATCTGTAAGTAACAGTAACTTGGTTACATTTGCTTCTTAAATTTTGCTTCTTGCATAAAAATTTAGTGTTTTTATCTTTAAAAGTTATTTCCGTATTTACTAAAATAGTATTAATGGATGTATATCACATCATAATCTGAGCCTTTACATATACAATATTGTCATAAAAAAAGAGAGAAAAAGACTAGCTTACTTGTGCTTCTTATGAAATTATTCTCTGGAATCCACAGAATGAGATAAACAGTATTGTTGTTGAGGTTCAGGGAGAGATTGATCTTTGGAGATTGTTTTGTTCAACACCATTGCTTTGACAGAGTCAATTACAACAGATTGCCCAGGATGGTGTCCAGTTTGGTTTTCAGTATCTCCGGGAAGTGAGACTCCAATTTCTCAGAACAACTTGTTCAGTGCTCAGTCACCCTCACAGTAAAGAAGTGTTTTCATATGCTAAGAGAATTTCCTGTGGATATTTGTGCCTGCTGCCTTTTGTCCTATGCTGAACACCACTCCAAAGAGTCTCAATTCATCATCTTTACATCCTCCTATCAGATACTTAAAACCAATGATAAGACTTTCCCTGGCCTTATCCAGGCTAAGCAGTATTAACATTCTTGGCTTTTCCTCATTTGAGGAATCTTGGATCTCTTAGTGATCTTCTTTGTCCCTTCATTGGGCTCACTCCAGTAGTATGTTTATATGTCTGTTGTGCTGGAGAGTCCAGAGCTGGATCCCAGACTCCAGATATGGCCTTTGCAGTGCTGAGCGGAGGGGAAAGATCACCTCCCTAGATCTGCTGGCAGCACTCCTAATGCAGCCTTGGGTGCTGTTGGCCTTCTCTGCCACAGGGTCACCTGGCTGACTCATGCTCAGTTTGTTGTCCATCAGGACTTTTTCGTCTCTCTCTCTGCACTGTTACTTTTCAGCCAGGCAGTTTTGTGTATACACGCATATGTAAGCTTTTCATGACATATAATTGTTCTGGACTACTCTCTGTGTGTTTGTGTTTATGCAGGTATTTGTAATGATCTAACTGTGCTTGTATTATGGAGGTAGAAATAAGAACCTTTAACTTCCCTACTTAGTCAACAGGGAGAGTGTGGGTAGTCTGTTGCAGTTTGGAAGGAGTCTTTTTTCATGGAACGTGTAAGATTTTAGAATTTAGGTGCCTACTTTTACACTTCTCTCCATCACATATACAACTTGCTTAACGTTTATAAAGTCATCCATTTTCCTTTTCAGGGAAATGGATCAATTTTTCCATTGTAGTCTTGTCCAATACAAATTCAGCCCTAAAATAGATTAAACCATATCAATGAACAAATACCCATATTAGAGAACTTCATGATGTGCTTGCAAGTATCTAAAGTAAAACTAAATGTGTCTGACTTGACTTGGTTATTAGTTACCTGAAATGTTTTGTTAATTCTTAATCAACCTGATAAAAATTTTTGTGGAAGAATGGCAGTCTTGGAATTGTCAAAAGTCTTCATCTGGTCACCTATTTGTGTAGCACAGCTGAATGTACAATGTCAAGTACCTGGATTGCTGCAAGTAAAAGCGCTAAACATAATTTTAAAAATCCCTGAATAGGTTCTAATGCATGCATATCTACAAACAAATGAAACATATTAATCATGGAATTCACTGGAGAACATAAGTGATGTATGCTGGCCTTTACTTTCTGGTCTGGTCCACTCTATTAATTGGTGATTTACATTACAGGTTGCTAGTAACAACATGATCTTTTCTTAAAGAAAGGCTGTCATTTTTTGTCTCATTTGCAGTGTCAGGTAGTTGCATTCCATTCAGCAAGAAATCTGCTTCAATGTAAGCAATTGCATATATAGAAAGAGGTGGATACAGCTGTGTACAGGATCTTAAAGGCTACTTGCAGCTAAACTCTTGACAGTCTGTATTTATTTTTAAGAGATTAATTTGTGGTAAATTACTGCTGGTATATAATTAAAATGGAAATGTTGTTTGCCAAATGAATTGCTCATTTAATGAGGTAAAGCAGTCTTCTACATGATGAAAGAGCTCTCATCACAAGCTAATGTTTTAGATGCTTTGTTTTTACATCCTATGTCATTACACTAAAATGTGTGCTATTGTTGTATAGTTAGTAATGGTTGATTGATAATATTTTGGTGTGTCCACAAGCACAAGACCTGGTTATTGAAACAAAAAAATGTAAGTATTGTCCACATCGTATGAGACCAGTAAGCATAAGAATTCAGTAAATGGCAACAGTGAGATGAATTTTTCATTAGTGTTATAAGCACCTCTCTGAGCATTTCAGGTAATTGTGGTTGATTAACTGTAAGCAGAAGCGAGCTTTTAAAACAGGATAGTATTGGATTGAAATTGGCTTTTTTGATACTGGTTGTGTTTTATGCACGTTTTTTGGTGACAAGATCCTTTATACATAAGGACTAATATGGCATAATATACTTCTGAAGTCTGGGAAAGCACCAGTGTACAGCTTTTGAAGTCTGATCAGAGTAGGTTTACAGTCTGAATTTCCTGAGACTTGGCAGTGGAGGAAGTGGGCAAGATCAGGAGAGACACTCGTCATTTTTCATTTTGAGTGAACATAGAAGGTAAATGAGCATTTGCTGAGCACTTAGAAGAGGATTCTGAAGTAGTTTGGGAAAGTTTGGTAGGAGATAGCATAGAGGTTTGGTAGGGTTTTGCTTACTCTTAGAAACTACAAAGGTAAAGTTGAAGCACAGGAGGGTATACAGTTGATTGTTGATTTTGTTTAATCTGATAGTGAGCTGTTGTTGGGGACGAGGTGCAATGCCTTTCTGTTTATTCTGACCTCTAGCCATAGGTTCCCATTGCTTCATTTACTGGGTGTAATGATTGTGGAGATACAGCATGTTAATAATAATGCTGAGCAAAATGTGGCTTACATTTATTCTTTTTTCTGTAAATTAATTTAAAATGTTATTTTTTAGCAAAGAGATTATGAATGTTACTGCCATTCAGAAGTAGTATCCAAATGTCCTTTCGACCAAACTTACTCAAAACAGATTGAGAGGCAGTATTTGTATACCTTCACACTATTTTTTATGCTTTATAGTTACCAGGATACATGCATTGTAAATGAGTGGAAATATTTTCTTACAGTGTTAATTCTAGTGTTTACTATGACTTTCACAGCTTTTGAATCTATGGGCTACAGCCAGCTGTCAGAATTTCTTGTGGGCTGCTCTTGTTAATCATCAAAATTGTAACTGACAAATTTCTGAAGTTTTATTTTCTATTTCTACAGGACAATTGTAGGTCTATTGCCTTTGTGATGTGTACTGTAATATAGAAAATGCATGTTGCCAGCTGAATGCGTATCTTAGGTGTTTTTCAGATGTATTAACACATGCTTTTTAATGTATCTCTCAGTAATTACTTCTTGATAAAATTGTGATGTTGGTTTAGAATGCAGAATATTTTAGAAAACAAAATATCCAGGCTCTTTGTAGCCTATTACTCTGAAAAGCATTTGTTTTTTCTGAGGAGGCATTTACTTGTAGGTGATAAATTTGGTAACAGGATGGTTTGTTATTCTTTGGATGTTTGTTTTTGGTTTTTTTTTGTAATACTGTTGCAATAATGAATTCAGATAAGTGAATAACTTGTTTCAGTTTGTTTATTATTGTCAGTTCAAAATGCTGGTGGAATGTTGAATTTCTTTCTTGATTAAAAGCTTAATCAGATTTATATTAGTTAACTATCCAAATCTGGAAACAGCATGGTTTCTGAATTTTCTTCTGCATAATTGCATGAAGTATTCCAGCACAATTGTTTTAATGGATTGCTGGAGGAAAGGAGCAAAAATCTTGAGATTGTTTAGTAATGATGCCTACAGTTAGAGCGTGATGAGAATATTTCTAGTCGATTGCATACTGGTTTTAATTCACGCTGTGTGTATCATTCTCATTTCAGGGTTAGTCAGCAATATAAGACCAACTTTATGACTGCTGATAACTTATCGATTTGTTTCTGGCCTACTTTGATGAGACCTGATTTTGAAAACAGAGAGTTTCTTTCTACCACCAAAATCCACCAGTCGGTTATAGAGACCTTCATTCAACAATGTCAGTTTTTCTTTTACAACGGGGAGATTGTAGAAGCACCTAACCCAGTGGCTTGTCAGCCACCGCCTTCCAACCCAGTGCAGATGGTGGAACCCATGGTACCCCTGCAGCTGCCACCCCCGCTGCAGCCTCAGCTGATACAGTCGCAGTTACCAGCAGACCCTCTCGGTATTATATAGACAGAAGATGATTGCAGGCAGCCTGGCGCTGGACAGTAGAGACAAGCTATAGACATGCATGTTTCAGGATACAGTAATGTACTTCATATTTATGAAAAATAATTCCCATCCAGCTGATTGGACATCTTTTTGTTATATCCCGTACTGTGCTCCTCATTTGTACACGCTGCAGATAAAAACTATGTGATAAGCATGACTGGAGAGGTTTAATTTTTAAAAGCAAAAAATAGCTATAAAGTACAAAGCTGCTGCTGCATGATACCTTATTGCAATCACTATATCATTCCTGTGACGGTTTGTCACAATATATTGTGAATAAAATTTTTCTATAGAAATGAAATGATTAAAAAAAATTACATTTATGAAACATTCAGTGCTTACAGCCTGCTTTATGGCTGGTTTTTGTTATTTAACATGCTATTTTTGGCAATTTGCTTCACATTCAAGCATTCTGTGTAAACAACTAAAGCCCAGCTATAGTTCATTTTGTAATCTCCTGGCTACTTATGTGACTTTATGCTTAGGGTGGTTTATGGAAGAATGCAAAATGCACTGTTGAGAATTTTACGATCCTTCACCATCCATCTTTACTTATAAGTAAACCTGTGGACAGTTTAAGGGTGGGTGAACTTGCTTATTATTTCTTACAGCACAATACCAAGGACATGCTTGTTGTAAAAGTGAGTTTCAAATATTGTACAAAAATTTTGATGTTGCCTACTTATTTCTTTATGTTCCATTACTGAACTAAACATTTTGTAAAACTGTTAATTCTGTAAACAGCTGCATGTTTAAAAGATCATTGACGGTCTTGTAAACTTAATCTAATATATTTTAGATATTTTAATTTTTCCCACTTGGGAATACATGTAGTGTTTAGAAAATAGTTCATGACATTTTCGTATAAGGTTATATAACTTTTCATACATAAACATGATTTTTGTTGTAGTAAAATTCTCTAAACCAAACAATGTTTTAATCTAGGACTTCAATTAATCTATTCTTTAAATCTATTTTTATGTGACCCTCTAAAGATATACAAAAATGCATTGCTAATACATAGCAATAAATACTTTGGGTACTGACAATTAACCTCTTTGGAGTGTGTATATATAAAATCACATAAACTTGTATTCATATTTTTTTCCTGTGGTATGTTGTACTAAAATTTCAAATGACTCTCTTTTTTTCACCATATTTTTAAATTATCTTTTTTTTTCATTTATTTTACTTTTATATTGGTACCAATTTTGCTGTAAAAGAATGCTGCTTAATTTAAACAAATCTTTTGGTTAAATATTTTGATAGTGGTAAAAAAATTAGAAGGTTACAAATTGTAGCAAAGGGGAGACCATAGATAAACACTACCTGTGAGACTTTTCACAGCAGCTTTTTTTCTTTCATGCTCAAAATGTACCTTTTTAGGTCTGCAAAGAAGAAAGTTTATTTCTCATTCAGCTGCTAGAATGTTTTGTGTAGTTTTAAAAAAAAAAGCTTTATGATGGTCACTGTTGTAATCTTCACTTATAACAAGATTTAAGATCGTCTTGTATGTATTATAGTAAATAGATGATTTTGAGAATTAAGGCTTTTATTAAGAGATTGATTTGCTCCATTTCCCCAAAATAAAAATTGCCTTTCCCACTTATGTCCTAGGTATTGTACTTCTAATGACTTGGATTATCATTCTAGATTACTAAGATACCATAAACCTGGCTGCTGTTTGAAGTACATGTATATTATAAATTATCTTGATATTGTGTTATATTCTTGCAAGTAATTATCTTTTTTAAGAAAACATAAAAAAGAAAAGTCAACCCTATTCCTATTGCAAAGCACACAGGAGCTAATAGTCCAATAAAGTCTGTCCTGTAAATTGTAGCATTTCTAACTTGTTCTACTTTACCTGTTGTCTATATAGCTTTTATTTATAGTTTTCAGTCTAATCTTGGCATGTTTAGCAAAGAAAATGAAACTTCAAGAGTTTTTATAAACTATTTCTAGGTTGCTAAAGAATTTATTTTTCTACTGTATATGGCATAGACAAAGCATCACCTGTACAGGAAACAAGTGTATTTCTAATAGAAGTAAGCTTAAAAATAAATGCCAGTCATATCCATATTTAAAAATTCCATCTATAAAGTATCTCCAGTCTTCGTAATGTGAATTACATTTTAAACTTTCGATAAATTGCAAGTTTTTTGCCATAATACTTAACTAATCTTTGAATACTAATTTTTAGAATACTTTACATTCCATTTTCATGATGAACTTTCATGCTGAACTTTTGATCAGCAGTATTTGCAGTATCATTTCTTCGTGTATGATGTTACGGCTAAATCACCATTATTTTTAAGAATCTTTACACTGACATTCAGCCAAATATGGAAGTGTTATTACATTTACTGGATAAACATAGAGAAATAAGAAAGCGTGGCATGCGGCACCTGGTTGTCGCATGGAAGAGTCCCTGCATACTGTTTGCATTATGGAAGTGTTGTATGCAGGAATGTGGATATGTGTGTATGTGTAATAGATACACTTTGAGGTTTTTTATCTGTTTGTGTGTTTATGCAGACATGCATGCACATACACCCACATAGTAAAGTTTTTAAAATATACTAGGAAATTAAACTGTGGTTATTAAAGATTTATAATAGAGCTTTCTCTAATATTATTTTTATTAGTGCTATAAAATGAGGAAGCATGTCAGTTTATCCAAATTCCTCATACTTTGGCTCATGTAGTCCCTTCTAGTTTTAATGAAAATCCAAACAATAATAACTATATTTTTTAATGTGAGCATTTTTACCGTAATATCTATCTTGATGAATATACAAATGTATATTACTTGATCGAGCCATCTCAGTGACACTTTATGGAGTAGTTTCTTTTTTATGTTATAATGATATAGACATACTGCAGTGTATTGTCTTTCACTGTTTCAGCAATTCTAAAATCCCAGACCTGAGTTACAAAAGTGCCATTTTAAGTAATGCTTAACAGGTTATTTCAAAATTCCTTACCCTTCATGATCTTGTGGAATTTAAACTCATATAGTGTAAATAGATTGCAGATGTCAACTTAAGTGAAAAGAAACTTTGTTGTTGTTGTATGTTTTCTCCTTTATTTGAATCCTGGTTGCTAGGAATTTATAGGTATGTCTCTTTTTAGTTGCTGGAGTTTAGCTTCCCATATTTATGATAAACATAGAAAAACTATCAATTGGAGATTAAAAAATGAGCCATAGTTTATGTGCTTCTTTCATTTTTTTTTTTCAGTAATTGTGATGCTGTTTGTCAATTGCAAAAATTGCACACATTTAAAAAAAAATTCAAGTCAAAATTTTGTTCTTTGTTTATAATGTAATCTTTTATTGCTACATCAGGAGAATACTGCAGTGAATTAAATATCAGTGAAGCTTATTCTGTATAAAAGATGCAACGAATAAAATAATAAGATGCTTACTGTGTATAATGTTCAGTTTAGTTGCCTACTAAATTTTTAAAGGCAGAAGCACCCCATCTTTCACAGACACAGAAATGAAATCTAGCAGTAAATCTTGCTAAAGTGAGTGCAGTGTGTGTTTTAAGTTTTTCTTGGGTGGGAGGCTTTCTCTCATGGGTCTCTTAAATTTATTTTTCCTGTGGAATTTTAAAACCTGAAGTAACAGCGGTGGGCTTTTAAGGTCAGCTTTAAGTCATCAGAGTTGTACATTACTGGTCATAATTCTGCTAATGATATGGGATAAATGCAGCTTTGATAGTAGTACTGGTTTTAGTTCTCATGTTTGCAGTGTCTGTGCTTGCTTTGTTTCTTCAGAACATCTTGAGTATATGGCTGCTGCAGAAGTAACTGCACAACCTTCCTGACACTCTTCAAATCTGAACACTGTTCAGGTTTTATTATACTTATTATATATATACATATCTATATATATTTATATATATATCATAACACATTCAGATACTGGAGCACTTTAATCTCAAATAGGATTCATCTTGCACACTGAGTAAATTACGTGTAAATCTCAGTTATTTGGATTGCTGTATCAAAACACAGCTCTACTGAATCTGACTGAAGTATAATGTGCTGTTCAGACTCAAGTTTCTGAGAGTAGCTAACCCAGAAAACCAAAGTGTAACATCAGTGTTCACTTGTGTCAAATTCAGTTCTTCACCTAATTCATAGTTTCCATGGAATCAGAAAGAGATGAAGTTAATCTGTCATCATAGCTAGTGAACTGAACACTTCCTGCCTTTCCTTACTGATAATTTCTTTCCCAAGTGTGTAGCTGGTGCATCTTATGGCTGTTTCCCATGTGTTTCTCATCTTCTTTATGGAATACAATGCATGTGTATTTAGAGCTGGCACTTTTGTTGCTGAACTGAGTGTTATTGATGCCCAGCTGACCTCATAGTGCTTTTATATTGCAGAACAGGGTTTAGTATAATTGATTAGTAATAATTTGACCATTACTGATTTTTATTTGGTGTGATTTAGAAAATAGAGAAAATTAAATAGTTTCACTGAAGGCCTGCAGTGCAGCACCTGGGGTTTTTTTTTGTTTTACAATGTGATACTAACAAAGACTGTTGTTTCTTCTACTTAGAAGCTGTTTGATTTGAGAAAGGATGGAAAGGAAATCTTGTGGTGAGTCTAGCAAATGACTGCATGTCAGTGCTTCAGGGTTAGATGCACTGACTTGCAGAGTACCTCTGGCTGCTTATGTGACTGACCAATTTCTGCAGTGTAGCCGTAGCTTGTATTGCCCCCAAAATTATGGTATCACAATCTATCTGTTCTTGTAGCTCTTTCTGCTTCACAACTCAAGAAGTGAGGTGGCTGTTCTCGTCAATTCCTGCAGTTCTCAGCTTTGTCACTGATGAGAATTGTCAGGGGCCCCTAAACTGCTTTTGCAGTGTTTTACTGAAGTAGGAAACGTATGGAGTGGTTAGTTTTGAGTTAACTGACACTGAGTGCAATCAGTTGATGAAGCAAATAGAAAAAACCCAAGTTGCACTGTTATAAAGTGCAGGTGTCACGGTCTCCCCTTGAAGACTCCACTCAGTACTTGACAGTGTAACCTGAGTTTCTGTAGTGACAGCCCTTGGTCATACTGATGCTGTGCCAGTTGGGAATGAAGAAGAGATCAAGAAACCTCAAAAAAAAAAATTGAACTTTGAACAGCTGTCTCTGAAAATATTTAGATGAAATTATTAAAAATAGAGTGTAGCAAATAAAATAAATATCAGGAATGAAATGTCCATGGTTGATTATTGAAATATCTATGTATGTACATATACTTTTTTTAGCTTAGTAAAGAAGTGGATGTTGATGCAGGGGTTTTAGTATAGTAAAGGGGGCCAGCCTGCTACAGGTAAATATTGCTTACAACTCACACATTAAATTTTGAAAAATGAATGTCAACAGTTACACCTAATTTTGATACTGTGTTGGTGAATTGTCTAGCTCTAATGGTTTAATTTTGTTGCCATATTATCTTGTGGTCACACAAGCCTGATTTTATGTTCTTGATGTAACTCTTATGAGTTGGAAAGTTTATTTTCACAGATAACTGCTTTCTTTACTCTTCTTTTTGACTTAAAGCCAAAACTTAAAATTTATAACATGATCATACTCCTTGTCTCCTTTAAAACAGACCAGGTCCCACATAAGGTTTATAAAAGTCTGACGATACTCTTTTGTCCCCTTTTGTCTGCACTTTTATGTGTGTACTCATTTGCAGTTTTGGGGATGGACTTGTCCATGTCTGGAGATTTCTGATCACTAGCAGGTATATATTGGGGTGATCCCTTTCCATATCCTAACCTGCTTTTTATAAAAGAGTGCTGGAAAGACCAGCTAGGAAACCATTAAAAATGGTGAAGGATAAATACGAGCTCTTAGTACATCGATGAGATGAAGATGCTCATCTCAACTGGGCTTCCTTTCTTTGCTAGAAATTTGTGTGTAGGGTGGTTTTAAGCCTTCCACTGATAGTGTAAGAGGGAGGAGGAGATTGAAAAACTCTTCCCTTTATACCCTTGTCTCTGACCTCAAGGGTCAGTGTTATTCTTACAGAGTTTGGGGCATAAAGTTCCCTATGTCCAGCGTGGAGTTTTGGCCCCACAGAGTTGTGGATTAGCATGTGGCCTTCAACTGAATTTGGCACACCAAAGCAGTGGGGACATATATATGAGCCTTAAATTGTTCATCAGCATTCCTTCTCCTGAAGTGTGCTGGCCTGAGAGTTTTGTTGGTTTTTACTTTAAAATAGTTTTGAGTGGTATTACCACCACAATCTGCAGGTCCAGGTGATTTTTAGAGGATACAAAGACTCTCTGACCTGAAATACTTCTGAGGAAGTAGAAATCAAGCTCCATTCTCCTTGGGATTGTGCACAGCACTATCAAGTGTTACTTTGTTTCCTCTCTTCAAAGAAAACCATTTCTAAGAAAAATCAGAGGACTGAACTGTTATCTGTCAGAGGTGTGTTTTTGTACCATGATAGTGACACCATGAGGTAAATGCCCAGGTCATTCAATGAAGGTATTGAAGCAGTCTATGAAGATGTAAATCCTGCTGGAATCATTTGGAAGACTGTGGCAGAGTGAATTGCAGAAGAAATTCTCAGTCATGGCTGTAGTTCGAAACTTAATACTTTGTTTTGTTTGTTTTCTTTTTTGTTCTTCAGGAGGGGGATAAACTGGCATGCATGTAATGTGATTGTCAAAGCTGAGCTCTGACCCCAATGGGAAATGAGCAAAAAATTTGACACCAAGCACACTAAAAGGCAATGCAGACATCTATGTCCTGTTGTAGTATTCAGAGTACTGGGAGGAACTGGATGCTTCTGTTTTTCTCCAAGGCTAGGCGCTTTTCATAAACTGAAGGGAAGGGTCCCGTAGCTCCCTGTGGATTTTGACTACTGCCCCATATCCATTATTTTACTTAAAACATTTGCTGTAATAAATGTGGTTTTTAGGTACTGATCTGTAAATGGATTGAGTTTGATTTCCTGAAACGCTATTCTTTCCCTTCCTTCATTCTTCTTTATTTACTTTCTCTCCCTATACACACCCTGACCCTCCCCAAAATGGCAGAGCTACTCAGCTAGAGTTCTGTCAATATGAAGAAAGGATTCTCCTGCAGGCTGCTGGGCTTTCTCATTTGAGAGTACTTGGCTTTAGATCTCAGCTCTCTTCCTTTGCGCTATAAGAATTTGTTTCTTCTGAGCTTGCTACAAACCCTGTTTTTTCTCCTCCCTAAAGTTGGTGAGGATGAGTTGGCCAAAACGAATGTCTACAGGCAGTTACTTGTTTTTGTGCATTAATTTATGGGACAGATGCCCAGAGCCCTAGGATGGCAAAATTTCTTCAGAAACAAAAAGAATAGCTTAAAACTTGTGAGTCTCTTTCCTTCTGATGTACTCCTTAAGGAAACCTACAGTTATTCTTGCAGTGAATAGTAGTAAAAAGATTGTTGCTGTGCTGATCTGGATGATAAATATCTCTATATTAGAATTGTCTAGCAAAAAAAGATGTAAGCAATTGCCTTCTTGACAACATATTGCATGTCCAGCTGAAGTGAAGGACTACTAGAAAGTGTGCTAAATACAAGCCAATAGGATGTGCAAATAGCTTAGCTCATCTGAAGAAAACCTTGATAGAGTGGGGATTTTAAGAGCTGAGAAGTTTTAAACTGACCGGAAGGAAATATTTATGGTGGGTATTCTTTCCATTCTAGGGTTTTCAGAGGCTTCTGTTTGTGTTTTTTTAACATGAGAACATGTTCTGACACATTCCCACTGCTGCAATGCTCTTAACTAATGTCTAGCTGTGTGCTTGATGAGGAGGTGCTGAAGGCAGTTTGCATCATCCTTTTCCCTTTCAGTGTAAAACCCAAGGGCTTTAAAAGGCTTCATGTAGGATAAGAGAGTTTCCCACCTTCACAAAATTCTCAGGAATATAGATTGTTGGCCAAAACCAATCTCAACAGTTTCTATGGGGATGTTTTTTTGGACTGGTTGTCCTTTTTTAAAAAAAAAAAAAAAAAAAAAAAAAAAAAATTTTTTAAATTTGGCACAATTTTTTTTTTTTTCCCTTTTTTGAGGGGT
>NW_008239553.1:19609105-19616553 GCF_000691975.1 Corvus brachyrhynchos
CGTTCTGTGTGGGGTGTTTTTTTGGGCTGGTTGTCCTTTTTTAAAAAAAAAAAAAAAAAAAAAAAAAGAAAAAATTGTTGAATTTGGCACAACTTTTTTTTTTTTTCCCCTTTTGGAGAGGTGTTAGAATTTACTATTAAAAGAAACTATTAGAATTAGCTAAGTAACCTTCTGGAAATACCAGTGAAATATTCATATTAAAGGCAATAATCTTTGATTAGTTTTTCTAGTGGCCACATAATTTTCTGACTACCAGCTAGATTCTTTTTAAGTCATTAAATGTGTTTTATTTGCAGGGATATTAATGCCATTTTTAAACTACAGTTGCATGTATTAGTTTTAAAAAAATCTATGTTGAAGTAGCTGCATACAGGAGGCCCTGGATTATTCATTATTCTGATGGTGAGTGAAAGAGATCCAGATTTCTTCCTGAGAATATAAAAAGGAGAGAGCTGACATTCTTTATTGTTAAAGAACAACTAGGGTGACCTTTTTTTGCCTGAATTGGCAGAAGTTTGGTTTCAACTGCAACTGGCAATAGTGCAACTGCAGTATCTGGAGCACCCATGTACAAAGGAAAGAGAACCTGTTCTGTGAATGTAACTTCCAGAGAGAGAAGCATTAGGTAGAGCAGATGAAAGCATGTCTTAATTTTTTTCCTTACTGGAAATTTGACTACAAGACTGACTATCTTAGTCTGTTTTATAGTCTTAGGACATACTCTGTCTGAATATAAATGCCAGATGTATATTTTCTAACCCATCTTTCAAAAATGCTTAGCAGACCTGTGTTCCTGCATTCATTATATTTTCATTTCTGACTGTACCCAGTTTGGTTTTTTTTAAAGAGATGATGTCTACACATGCCCAAAATCATACTGACACAATGGCAGTGGCAGTATTAGTTCAGATTAAAAGGTTTAGTGAGTGTTGTCAGAAAACAGTTTTTGGTTAGAGTTAATCTGATAAAGGTAGAGCAAGTTGTGTTATTGTTAAAATGCTGCTCTTCACCTTAAAGGTGAAGTAGACGTTAAGTGGGGATGGAAATGTTGCACTTCTGCTTTGGTGTAGGTTCAGTTAGTGAGGAGGGAATGAAAGTTTCTATTTACTTGTGAAGTCCTCGGCAGACGGCTCCGACGTGATCAGCGGAAGTCTCACATACGTGCATGTGTGCACAGAGGGTTATGAAAATGGCTCTCTGACGCTGCAGTTTGCTCATTAATCTAGTAACTCTGTGTCCCCAAATGTCTCAGATTCAGCTATGTATAGCACAACATGTTGAGTTTTCCAGCTTGTCTTGGAAACTAAAACTCGAATTTGCTCTAAGTGCATTAACTTTTAGTCTCTCTGCTTCCTGAACAGCATCCTTGCTTTGTCAATACAGCTGGTATTTAAGAAGCAGAGAAAATAAAGGTGAATGAATTTCTGAAAAATCTGGGGGTTTCTGTATTGGGAATTTGCCCCTGTTCTCTGTCTGTGGAAGAGATCCAGCTGCATCGTTCCTACAGGCACTCTGAGGGTAGCCGAGTATTTTGTTTCTAGGCAGGGCACAGTCTCAAAGGCTGGCATTTCATATGCGGTTGTATCCTTGAAACCTTTGGTAAATGGCTGTGTACTGTTCTCTTTAAATACTGCAGAGGAAAAGTTCTCTCCCTCTGATTTTGAAAATAAAGTTTAGAAAACTATCCTCTTGTTTCACATCAGCAATGTGAGTCTTTGCCCTTTTCCTCAAGAGGCTTAAAGGAACACCCTTCTATTCCTCAACTGCAAACTTTCCCTCATCCTTTTGATTTTAATTGATGTAGGAGATAAATTGTGTAAATGGAAGAAAAGTTCAAATATGTGCATGACATCATGTGCACATACTCACTGAGCAGGAAATAATTGAAGTCCTTTTCCCTTTTGACTCTGAAAAATAGTTGTTTTAAAGATGTGTGTAAAAATGCATGGGCACAAGTATGGTGGTCTTCTCAAATCTAGGGCTCTGATCACGCCCTTTGGTTTATTGGAAGACCTGCAAATGATATTTCTAGCTTACTGCTTAAATCCTCGGCCCTCTCTGCTTCCCCAAAAGAAACAGGTAGCAAAGAGTGACCTTGCCTGAATCACGTCACCCACTGTACACTCTGTTACCCATTTACTACAGCCAGCTGTTGTCTCTTGCCTTATGCTTAAGTCACAAGTTTCTGGAACAAGGAAGTTTTCATGCTGTGGGGTATTTGGCACCTTCTTGGGACCACACCTGTACAGTAATAAGTGTACAATAGCTGGGATTATGCTGAGTTTTGTAAATCGTATTGGCAAAATTTAATTGGATGCAATACCAATAGGATGGCAGTAACTTTGTGTATATTTTTAGAAAGAATGAGGATGCCATAGGAACTGCATTTAGAATTGAGAGACCTTAAAATGATTTTATCTTCACTCACTTTTTTTTCCCCCTGACCTACTTTCTTTCTGTTTTCCCTTGCTAGGTGGTAGACCTCTATGGCCATTTGGTTGTTCCTGCTAACAAAATTCTGGAAGTTGTGGAGACTGCACAGATTGTTTAAGAAACGTGTGGTTGGGGGCAGGGGGGCGGAGTTATATATTTAATTATAATTTAACATTTAATAATAATTTTAGAAAGGCCATAAAATAGGGACCCAAATATGGAAATGGTTAAGAAGTAGAGTTAAGGCAAAGGTCTTCAAAGGAGGAAGAACTTAGTTGTTAATAAAGGTGAAGATTTAAAAATAAGGCTGCATGAAATGTGGGAATGGTTGCATGTGTTAATATAAGGGTTCTAGCTCTAGGCTATGCAAATGGGTTTGTTTGACTATTTCTGTATATTTGTCTTGTTTAATCAATACATATACGCTTGTTAGGTTTTTAAATTTACACTACTATTGAGATAAAACAATTCTTGACACACCAGAGATTTTATATAATAAGTATTATTGAATATTTAAATGTAGATTGTAATCATTCTTCTTGTTTGGATATTGATCTATGCTTTTTTTCTAAACCTGTGAAATAGATTCCACGGTTTTCTCCCTGTCTTATGTTAGTGATTCAGTAGCCTTATGGGGAGAAAGATTTTCCAGGTAGCCAAGCTAAGTCTTCCTTACTGCAAGATGAACTGAATTCTTCTAGTTCTACTGCAAGTGGATGTGGTGGATATTTATCACTGTCACCTTTATGGTGGTCTTTAGAGGCTTGAAGACTTCTGTGGCCCATTTTTCTCTCACTGCTTTCCATGACTCTCTTACCTTTGTCCAAGTAACACAATCTCTTAAGTTTTTTTGTAGTTTTGTTTAAAACCTATGTAGTATTTTTGTTGCCTTTCTTTTAAGTATATTGGTGGTCCAAACTGGGCACAGTCCTGATCACTCTATGAGTACAAATGACACCCCATTTAATACCTCTTATGTCGTGTAAATAACAAGTAAGGCTGATTAACCCCTTGCCTAATATACTATAGGCCCTGATTTTATTACCAGACTGTCCTTTTAAAATAGTACCCTTCATTCAGGGACACTGGTTTGTTCCTCTATTGCACAGTTTTGTAGGTGTTTCTGTCCACTCAAGGGGCTCAAGTGGTGTGAACCACTGTGCTACAGGCACCGCTCAGTAGGCGCATGAGTGACAGGGAGATGTGGGATGAGGCATTCTGCCTTTCAGAGAATTGAGAGGCAGGTGGCTTTCTTATTAATTGCTCCTGAAACACTCGCTATTAAATCATGCTGCAACTCTGTGATCTAATGCTGTCATTGAGAAGGATGATAGGGAAAACACAAAAGACACAGTAAGCCTGGGTGAGAGCAAAGGCAGCCTTTTAAAATGGTTACTGAATTGAGTGATGAGAATAGATGTGTCTCTTCTTAAAGCATGTATACTTAATGCAAATGCCATTATCATGGCTGCCTTGCTTTAAAGAAATAACAAAAATTGCTTTGTTCAGTGAGGATTCAAGAATTAATGTTTGTTCTTTATTGGATGCTTCTAACATTCAAGAGAGAAATATAGTTGGGTGAGTTAGGTGTCTTCATGCCTGAATTACTTCAGTATATCCAAAATGTTTAAATACCTCCCATTTATCAGAGTACCTAATCAACATTTTATAACTCCTTGTTCTAAAACTGAAAACATTCTTTCAGTGTTCTTAGCTTTGTCTGCAAAGATACAAGCGACATTTTACAAACAATGCAAATATATTTGGCACTGAATCCCATAATAAATGTCTCATTTAGTACATGCTAATTTAAGACTCAATGTCATGTTTCCATAAGGTTTATTGACTATTAAGTTTATGGCTCCCTTCATCAGTTCCAGGGCTAGATAAAAGCAACTATCCCCCCACCCCCAAATCCAAAAACTTTAATTTGTACAATAAATACCATTGTCTGAAGGTCTGTGATCTGGCCTTTTAAATGCTCATCTGTCCTCCTCTCATTCTTCTCACTTTCTTTACATTTATAGGAAATGTAAGTCCATAGCACTGCAGTGTGATTCCTTATTGCAATAGAGGCCATTAACCAAGTTTTGCTGGTTTTGAAATGTGATATCAGTCTCAGTTCCTTCAGTGTTGACAGTGCATTCCAAAATCTCAAAGCAACAGTTTCTTAAATGACAAGGCAAACAACTTACTATACACCTGTAACAGGTAATAACATGAAAGGATTGCTTTAAGAAAAATATCCTATTAGGAAGCATATTTCTCTAATGTTCTTGATGATGTATTTACATTCAGCTATGCACACATCATCTGATACAGAATGCACCGTATATTGTCCTAGAAATGCAATAATTTGTGGTTTGAATGTGAAGGTTTTATTGGCAAAAGTGTGGGATAACCATAGGACCAATTGATTGCAAAGCCACTGAGACAGAGCTAGTACATTGGAGTGGTTTAAAATCCAGTTGGAAAATTAAACCCCACTCAAGCTTCTCCCTTTCTCCCCCTGCCCCTTCTGGTAATGAAGAAACAATAAGGAGACATTATAAATTGGAATAACAGTTTACAAAAATCACAATAACCATAGCACTACCAAGAGCAAAGAGCATCTCAGAGAGGGTGCTTTACCCACAGAGGGGCATTCACCACAGGGAACAAAATAAATGCCTCCCAGAAATAGTGCTGCCCATGTGGTCTCCAGACAAAAGACAATATATGGTGAGGAGAGCCCAGGGAACCAGGACCCAACAAAGCCCTTGGGAGCTTGGACCCTCCATGCTGTGCTGTGCCCTGGTCCCTCTGGACCACTGCACCCGAATTATGTCACACAAATGGAATTTTTTAACATGTGTCTGGGAACTGAGAGGCTTTACTGGGTACTGCTCATGTTACGGAAGATCAGGTGTCTTTCAGTTTGGAGTGGAAGGAGAAGAGTGCAAGTCTATTTTGCATTGCACTGCTTTGAATAGGCACAAAAATACCATATCTATTACAGGGACACGTGAATTCTTTTGGCTAGCAAAGGCTCTTCTGGGAATGTGGTTTAGATAAGCTCCCTTCATCATTTCAGTGGTTTGGGTGATCTGATGACTTGCTACCTGAGTTTAGTGTTATTCATTTGGCCTGCAAGTCGTTTTTTTATTCTGAGCAGCAGCCCACTGCTTGGGTGTGAGCAGTGAGATTTTCCATCTGGCATGTGTTGGTGTGCTCCCTGTGAAGGCAGGAGAAGGTGTGATGTGGCCTCGGGTTTCCAGCCGTGGACCTGGTGCTGTGAATGGACCACAAGTAAGCTGCCTTCAGTTGATCTTCAGAGCTCAGTGAATGAATTTCTTTTAACAATGAAGCAGGCAAAAGAAAGTGTAGAACTAGGCAGATGAAAAACAAACCCCAAAATGTTTCTGTTCTCCATGAAATGGCATAATGCTTTCAGAAGCACAATAGGATTTGTGAAATACTTCAGTACACAGCTTTCAGTAATAATGTGTTAAAAGTAAAGTTTTAATTTATTTTAAAATGAAGCCCTAATTGTTTGATCTATGAAAGTTACTTCTTTTAAAATGAATTTATCACTTTAAAAAATCAGACCTGCTTGAACCATTCTAAGAAAATTACTTTCCTATTTGATTAAAATACTTTGGCCAGTTTTCAGGTTTCTTGTCTTAATCATACAGAACTCAATTTGCACAACTTGATGTTCATCATTGAAAGCATTCACTGACAGTTTCAGTTCTTCTCAGGCTGAATTAGATGTAGGAGTGATGCTCATGTTTTCAGTCTGAATGGCTTCTTCCTTTCTCTCCTTCTGAGAGATTCTGCTCAGCAATGCTGATCAGCAGCTTGGACAACAAATCAAGCAGAGCCCTTGCAGACCTTGTGCATACAGAAGTTGTTGAACAACATCATGTGAATTCCTTCTCTCTCTGCCACTTGGCTGTCTGTTGAGATGATGGTTTGTATTGGAGCCCCCCAGCCACAAAATGTTTGCCAGGGGACAGGACACACCTGAGTCAATGGCCCAGCGGACAGCTGTGCCTTAAGACATCAGACAAGTTCATTATAGACAGCTAAAGACCAGGAGGCACACAGCCCCGAGTGCTTGTGTTGTGTGGAAAGGAGGACAGGATGCCTTCCCTCTGAGGTTTTGTGTCATGGCTCAGATCTCCAGGTTAACATCTGGGAGCTGGCATGTTGCCAGCCCTGTGAACAAAGCGGCCGAGTGTGCCCCGGGAGAACTGACCCCTGCAGAGTTCCAACACCTCTGCTCCTTTCTTCACTCTGTCCCAGTTTGCCTGTGCTCACATGCCTCCACTGAGCATTTGCTCATATTTTATCATGGTGTTTTGCTTTCTTTTCTCACAGATGGATTTGCTTGCATTTTTGCTGGCTAAAAATCTTGGTTCTGCTACTACTGAAACCTTCCTTAATCTCTTCTCTTAGTTCATGAGAACTTTACTAAGAATTTGACCCATATGCATAGATAAATAAGTATTTTTGTGTTTCTAAATTAATTACTTCTCCTTGTCATTTAAAAAAAGGTTATGTTTGAGCCTGTTCATGGTCAGAAAATAAGCATATGTAGTGGTTAGGATGTAAAATAGAACTTATGGCATTTATACATATTTTTGTGTTGGCTGTTACTTTGAGGTGTCCTTATTATGCCTATAGTTCAAGTCTGCACTTTTAAGAAAACATCTTTTCTCTTTCTCTACCACTGTGAGACACTCACTACTGCCCCTTTAAGTAATTATCTTTGTGAAAACAAATGCCAACTTGCTGTTGGTACTGTTTCTTTATTTTTGTCAGGAATGCAACTGAGGCAAATCACTAAAATTTCTTGGTGTTAAGTAATGACCTTACCATAAAAACCAACTATCCCTGTTTAACAAAATACATAAGAATAATAATCCTCACCGCTGGTTAGTTTTAAAAAAAGAGGTTTGGGTTTGTTGTTTTTTTTCCTTCCTGTATTTCATGCAGTAGGTTTGACCTCTAAGCTAAAAAAGAAAAGGTCT
>NW_008239553.1:19616583-19664447 GCF_000691975.1 Corvus brachyrhynchos
AGACTTAATGCATCAGGCCTGCATGACAGACAGACCCTCTCTATGCATTACATCTCTTTTAACCAGATGTGAATTGTATTATAGCTGGAATAAAGGTTTTGTGTGCTAGAGGCTAATCTCTTGAATGAGAAAGCTATTTGTTTTATTATTCTTCAGGCTTTTATACTGCAGAATCCTGCTGCAATTCAAAAGTGTCTGCAGACAAGCTGATGCTGACAAAAGTAAATATTGCAAAAAACCTGTTTATAGAGAGAATCATAAACTGATGTGTCTGAGCATGTTATTTCCATTTAGAAGATTTCCAGTGTTGCATCAGTGCATTTCACTGCAGATAACTGAAATTGATATTATTAGGTTTTGTTTTGTGGGTGCAGTCGTTACTGTGGCTTTGTGTCTACGTTTACTACGTGTTGAAATGATTTTAATATTTTGACTTGCAATAAGTAAAAATCACATTTTTACTGGTTTTTTTCCCCCTTTCTGATCATACTTTACTGAATGTTATGTACATAAATGTTAATTGTAACAAAAATTCCAAGCCCAGTTTTTATAAAAGCAATTAAAGCAGCCTGTGTAGGAAAAAATGTTCAGAGTTGCAAGCAGAGAATGGATCTGGATACAACTCTTCTGTGTCTCAAATGAACATTGCAGACATTTAATGGTAGGATGAAACTAAAGAACCACTTTATGAGCCAGGCTGTCGGAGACTGAATTTCAGAAGCAGTCTCAAGACCATGATTCCCACACAGACACAACCCCTCAGTTTGGTCTGCTTTTTGCTTCCAGGACTGGGCTTTTTGTACTTCCACTTTTTAGTTATCAGGTCTTTCCCCACATCATAAGAGAAGTCTAAGTCCCAGTTAAAAGCTCCATGTTGTGCTAGACTCTGAAGTGCTGAAAGCTAGGTGCTCCGAGAGCCAGTTGTGGATCCAGCCACATTAATGAAGAGTATTCTCAGGCCTCGGAAGGTAAGCACGGAAGGCATACGCTGGGACAACTTTCACTCTAACTTCTCCAGGTTTTCTGCCCTATTCTGTGCGTGTCCAAGTTGTTTATGATTCAGGAGCTATGTTTTAGGTTAAAATGTAACATTTTACAGAGAACTATCTCTCATTTCCATGTGCTTTAAAGCTGTACTGCATTACAGCCCTCTGGGAGCTGTCTCACAAACTGTTTGAAAATCCATGCAATGGAGTTAGCAAGATGTAACCTTGTCATGTGTCCCAAGGTAATACGTTCTGGATGGTTAATCAAATCCTTCAGTTCAAGCAGGGATTGGAGTGACTGACTTCTTTTGTGTCCTTGGAGCATATTTGGAAAATTTGCACTCAAAAGACTTACGAGGTTGTTAAAAGATGCTCCTCTGAGGGAGGACAGCTTGCTTTGATGCAAACTCTTGTCTGACAAGCCAACTCAGGTCCATTTACAGCATCAGAAGTGGACTGCAGAGAAGCTTCTTTTGACTGTCTGTTCAGTTGTTATCTGGTGAAAGTGGTTTGATTTCGAGTACGTTTCAGTATGATGCTGTGGTATGCATCTGTTATTTTTTCACAAGTTACTTTTATTGCCTTTGTCCCAATTTTGTGACATGAAACAAGCATGAAGTGGGAGATAAAGGCAGTGGCTGAGAGACAGAAATGCTTGTTTAGCTGCCTTCCTCACTACATCCTGGTAGAGTTGTCTCTAATTCTCATTTATACTTGCTACACTGGAGTTAACATTTATTCATGCTTTTTTCCTTTGTTCACCTTTATTTGGTTTTCTTTTCCAGGCAGTTACTCTGCTTTATTGTTCTTGTGTGCACAATTCCACTGCAGTTATATTTATGAAAGATTTTAGCCAAACAAACAAGCTTGGCCTGTGCTCCACAGGGACTCATTAAAGTTCTTCTTATTCTTACTATTCATGTTAATGCTTTGAATTTTAATTACTTACACATGCAGATAAATAGAACACATTCTTTATACTTGTAAAGCAGGTTCTATGAATTCTGTAAAGTCACTTCTGTTTTATCTAGTATTTGTTTTACAAGGTTTTCAAAAGGAGCAAATTCTGAGGAGTTTGGTGGGTTAACATTCACACTGAAATCCCTGGTGTTTTTTATCCATGCTAGATTTAACTTTTTATAGTGTTTTGTACATAACAGTAAACTTTTGCCATATGCATGTGTCAGGCCCATGTTTAGTGTCCTCACACTTCTACAAAGTGAATGTCACTTGTGATCCCTTTTTGAATTTTAAGCACACAGAAACAAACACGGAGAGCTTGAGCATTGATAGAGCAGACAGAACACCTACTGAGGCAGTACACGACACAAATAATAATACAACAGCTGAGACCTGGGTAAGATCTTACTGGGCTGCAGGATCAGCAAGATGATTTCAGTGGAGTTCACGGAGTGGTGTGGATGTACCGGAGTGGGAAGAACACTGCTCTCCCCAAAGAGCCTTGGGAAACCACCATTAGCAGTGGCTAGTTCAGAGGCAGGTGTGTTCTTTGGAACTGTCTGAAAGGCAGCTCCTTCCATAGATAACATGCCATGTTAATTGGTATTGTGCAGCTAATTCAAGTTCAGTAATGATGCTTACATCTGTCTGACTTTCTAAACCCACAGCAGTGCAGGATATTATGAGTTGCAGTATTTTTCTGTGGGAAAAGAAGATTTCTTGACACCCAAGATAGTGCTAAGAAACCATACAATTATTTCTTAATATCACAAGCAGTTTGGTTGTTAAGTAAATGATTCCATATGTGGAATTAACCACAAAACATTTAGTTCTTGAGATCTGCTGTTTCAAATGCCTCTATAGCTGTGGATTAGGAGGGAGGTCTAACAGACTTAAAAGGTAAAATCCCATATTATGAATTTAAACAAGGTAATTTTTCATTTTCTCTTTTGGTTTTCCCCTCAGAGAGAACATTTCTACCTCTGACAAAGATTTTGAAAAGTTTAGTGATGTTTGTGCTTTAACTTTGTTAGACAAAACTGTATATATTCTCCTCTCCCTTAGCACAGGTTTATTTCAAATTGTAGCTGATAAGATGTTCAAAGATAAAAATAGAGATCGTAGGTTTTCCTTGGGCTGCTGTAGCAAAACATGTTTTCCTTAAAGTAATGAAATTTATTTCAACTTCTAAATTAATTTGTGCACACATTTAATTCTCTAGAATATTTACAAGAAAAAGAACACCTTAACTCCCTAATGATATAAAAAAACAAACAAAAGAAGCCATTTTCATGTGGTCTTCCAAACCATCAGACAAACCAAGATCTTTAAACTTCTTGTAGTGTTGAAATGAAAATGTTAATTCAATTTTTTTTTCAAGAAAGAAATGTCAGAGAAAACAATGCTTAGTTTTCACTGGAGGGTAGTATCCATTTTCCTTAGGTTTACAATGGGCTGGTTGTGCTCAGATGAACAGTTAGTACATCATAATTCATGTAACAAGGCTAACAGGAGTTCAAGCCTTCGTTGCATTAAAACCTCTAGAGACAGGAAGGCAGCTTATATACTTTAATATTCTCTGGCTTGATGCCCTGATTTAAAATACTCCTACAGCACCTTTTGCACAAACTTTGGATTGGCTGTGTTCAAAGTAATGGTATGCAAGTTGTGGTAGTTAACAAAGATTTAGAATATATGTAGTGTTTTCCATCCCAAGATCCCAGAGCAGTTCAACACATAATTTCCTTATAACCTTTCTGAAAACACAGTTTAGATTTTAAATCTGTATCAAAACAGATTATAACTGTTACTACAGAGGTTTACTGGTATTTTTTATTCTTAATTCTCTGTTACACATTTGGTTTATCTGCTTTGGAGATGGAATGCGAGAGCCAAGCAGAATTACAGCCAGGGTGAATTTGGCTGGGTACCGGCAGCCACTGTGTGTGCTATTTAAATTATTTATATGCTCCTTTGGGAGACTTTCTTCACTTCTGTCAATCATAAAAGAAAACAGCCAACAGACAATGAATACCTTGTGGTTAGATCTTTGGAAGAAACGGTACACAGAAATCTTTGGGTATTTCTTTCTTTCTCTTGGTATCTCTGACTTCCTAGAAATGTTGGTGATCAGTAAAATAAGAATGAATTTTTCAGCTATTGCATAAGAACTAGTTTTTAAGCTATTAGATTGTGAGGTTCAATATCCTCAGGTTTATTTATGAGGATCTCCGCATAAACACTGTGTACAAAAGAAAGGCAAAAAGACAATTAGTGATTCAGACTGACAAAGGTAAGTACTAGGGCAAACCTAATTTCATTGCTGCAAATCTTGGCTAGTTAGGCCAGTTTTTCAGTTTAACTACTGGGAGCTGTGGATCTTTTAATGTATTTATATCCCTGTCTTCAGAATTTGTAGGAGAATGAATGAAGTTTACTGAAATGATCCTTTAGTTTTTTACCTACAACAAAGAGCATCCTGTAACTCCTGGAGACAAGGCTTACACTCTGACCTCTGTCCTTGCTCCAGACCACCCTGTGCAGCCCTGCTGGCCCATGGCTGAGCAGCGAGCAGGCACAGGTGGGTGTCTGTTCTCAGCTCCTTGGTTTGTCCTTTTAGCCCAGACCAATGCTGTTGCTGCCTCGCTGACCTGCTGTGCTTCTTTCTGCTTCTTGGGCTGCAGAGCCACCTCACAAGTGCCCAGCAGGATTGTCCCCTGCCCCAGCACCTGCAGCCCTGCCTCTGCATGTCCCTGGCATCAGCCACACACCCTTTGCAGGGCACTTCCCGGACAGCAGGCTCCAGGTAAGCCATAGCCATCTCTCTCAACCCATGCCTGCCTTTTTTTGCTGTGGAAAGGAGGAGAAGATGGGTGGAAGATGCTAAATCCTGATACTCAAAACTTGAGACAGCATCCTGGCTGTGCTTAATGTGAAGGAGAGCAGAGCCCAGTGCTGCGGGAGACTGCAAGGACTGACCTCACCCTCAGGGCCGCTTTCCCCTGGACTGCTTTGGGGTTTGAATGTATGCGTGTTTGCAGGGTTTGTTTTCTTTACAGTGGCATTATTAATAACTAAAACTCTATTTTCATTGGATTCCTGACCCTAAGTAGTGCTGGCTGTGATTTAATGCTTTTTTCCTCACTGGCAGTCCCTGCAGTTGGCTCCTGGTATGAGGCTGTGGCAGGACTTGGAATCCAGCAACCTTAGTATGGGCTCCAGCTCTCTCTTGTTTGAACTGGGAGATATCCTAATTCTAGCTTGCTTTTCCTGTAAGATATTTCATTACTGTTTCCATGTTATGAGGAAGAAATGATATTCAGACTATTTTTTTTTGCACAGACAGATGGCCAATAACTGAGCCTAACGAAGAGAATAAGTTGGATCATGGTGCTAGTGTCAAAGAGAGGATAACTGGAAGTCTGTCTTGTACAAGATGAGAAGGCAACAAACATAAATTGTAGCCAAGCTATATTGCCACGTGGCTTTCTTATTTAATTTGTTCCCTCTTCACCAACGTTTTTGCAATTGTGCTTGTTAATGAAAGGTAAATCAATGTCATTCATGTGTAGGCATGTGGCCTTGTCAAAAAATAGCTTTAAAATCTCCTTTCCTAGCTCTGCCCATATGTGCATTTTAGTATTTCTCTTCCCAGATCTCAAATTTTCTCACTCTTTTTCTCCAAAGTGATAGGAATTGAACAAATTTTTAATTTCTTTTTTTTACTCGTGTTGTACTTGAAAAACGTTTGGCAAGTGTTGCTATGCCTAAGGATTGCTCTGACTGACTGGTGAACTGAGAACACTTAATTGAACTTTGCTGTCTGTCTGCTCTTGGGAGATTATGGTTGTGCATGCATCCCCAAGCCTGGCAGTTGGCCTAATTTAGGTTTAGGACCCATTGTATCCAGAGGTATTCAGGGCTGGCATTTGGCCAGGCCTATTTTAATTGCAGCTTCTCTCAGGCTCCTTCCTGGAGTTTTGCTTTTCTCTCTCCCCTTCCCTTCAGTTGTGTGGCTGGAGAGGGTGTAGAAGAGCAAACTGCTCACAAAGACTCAAATCTTGGAAGGCTTACACAGCCAACCCCCTTTGCTGCAGACTAGCCACCCATGAACTCTCCTCATCCAACTGGGTAAAGCCCTTGGCACTCAGTGGATTGATTTTTTTGGACTATAGATGGTAACAGGAGCAAGCTCAAAAATCAAGAACGAAGATAGAGTTTTCACCCCCTCTGTTCTATGAGGAACAGTAATCCCTGCCCACGAAAAAGATTTTTGTTTGCAAAATTATGGCCTGCAGTCAGGCTTAGGTTCCTGAGTGGGTTGTTTAAATCAGACTGTACATTTTACTTACAATTTTCTTTGTCAGAGGTTGAATCTTGAGCCAGAGTCTACTTACTGCTGTATTTTGATTTGCAATATGCGAATGCTTCAGCAGACAACTGAAATTTAGGAGAAAAAAATCGTGTTTCTAATGTCTCAAATGTTTTAAACAAAAAGAAGAGTCTTGCTTGTGAGTTATTTCTTTACTTTCATGTTATCCTTCATAACTCACTCACCATCTAACTATAATTTTTCTTCCATTTGCCTTTGATAGCAAGAGGGGAAAGAAACCTTCCTGTAACTGAGATGTAGCCTTGCAGATAGGTTATCTGCTTCACTGCTAGTGTGTGGAGTGATGTGGGAGCATTTAGTTCGGTGGGAAACGTGACCACATTTTCCCCCTACCTTTTTCTTCATCTACAAAACTTTCATTCTGCTGATTTCTGGTGGTACACTCCTGCTTTTTTGTTAACACATCTTTTCATCCATTTACAATTGAAATGCAGAGTCATGAATCTTGAAATCTCACATTAAAAAATATTTAATACAGGAAGATGAATTAAGTGAGTTTCAGAAGAACATGGTGAATCCTCCCTTTTTTTTTACATACACACGTACATATATATATATTTATATACACAGGAAACTTGGCACCATATTTTAGAAAAACATGCAGTAGGCTGAAAGTTCTGACATTTCTCTCTTTCCTGGAAAAAAATTAATTAGCTCAAAGCAATCAATCCAGTATCCTATTGATGCTTTATTTGTAAGATTGGTTGCACATCTGGAGCAAGGCTGTGAAGAGTTTTTTTCCAACAGGAAGTAACTATTAGAGGAACTGCTCGTTTTTCACCACACTTTTTTCCTTCCTATCTGATGTGATCTGTTCTGCAGCACAGCACAGGTGCTCCCAAGCACCTCTTCCTAATGTAAGTATTGACTATTATTTCCAACAATAGAAAGTGCTCTCAGAAAAAGATCATCACTTGATGGGTAATGATAGGGAATAGAAGCTAGGGAAAAGCCTATGATAAAAATTGCAATCAGATCTCCTGAAACTGAGAATAAAATTCACTTATGCATTGAAGTCAACAAGACTTTTTGCAGAAAAGTTGCTCAGAGAGAGTAAGGTTGGGAAAATGTGGCTCACAGCATCTGCTCCATGGTACTGAAAAAGATGGTACTGGCAGAATGAGTAGCTGATATGCATGACTGACTTCCCTGATCACAAATCTGATTTGTGGTGATCGAATTCAACTGCATCTGATGTTGCTATTGAAATACCTGAAAAAGTTTAACACTGAAAAATTAATGAACAAAGCACACGAGCCTTAATGTTTGCCAGAGGAAACTGCTGTGATCGTTCCATGAAAGACCCTTTCTTCTTGAAGGCTCTCATACCTTCCATGGTTTGCCAGCCTTTTGTAACCAGTTCTCCAGAAAACACAACTTTAAGACAGTCTCACTGTCCTCTGAATTTTTATTCTAAACACCCTCCATACCGTGTCTGTTCATTACATCAGAATGCAGATGAGATTTTTGCATTTCCGCATAGGATGTTGCAGCTGAGCTTCCCAAGTCAGTTAAGTGGTGCTAATGGATGGAGCCTCTGAGCCTCACCTGGTTTGACAGTTGCTGTTACACAGAGGTTTCACAAAGGCCCATGATGTTTAAATGAAAGACACACACATAATATTTCAAGGCAATAGAAAAGGAACTGAAATAGCCTGTTCTCTCTTGAATATGCAGGTGCTCATTTCTTTCTTCTTTCTCTTCATAAGAATAATAATAAAAATAAAAATAAAGATCTTTACATCTTTTTTGCATCTCTTTTTTTTACATTTTTTTGGACACCATCATTTGCTTGGGGTTTTTTTTTTTTGGTCAACTGTGAGAATTAAATTTCATCTTTTCCTTGCCGAAAATTGACAATATTTTGTAAATACGTGTTCTTTCAGGACTATCTCCAACAATCTCATTCCACTTTTCTTTTCTAGTAAAAATATTTTTCACAGATGATGTTTTTGTCAACTTAATCCTGAGTCAGCACAATATTTGCCCGCCTCCCTAACCTTTTTGTTCTGAAAATATTTTACATCTTTGGATTAATTTTTTCTTTACCAGAAAAGGCTGTTTCAGATTCTTACCAAAATCGATCAGTCATCACAACAATACTTACCAAAAGAAAAAAATCCTTTTCACTTAATTTGAAAAAGAAAACTAAAACTAAATATCTGAGAAGTCTGATGCTTCTAAGTTTCAAAAGGAAAAACTAAAATCTTTTTATTGCAAGAGTGTCTTGTCACTGCTTTGTCTATTCTGGCTTTACAAGGGCTTTTTAGGTGAAAATCTTCGTACTAATTGGGGAGCAATTATGTACTATGCAGGAAATGTCATCTTGACCTTCTCGAGCCCTGGAAGTAGTTATCCTGAAACATGAGGATTAATATTTCCTGTGTTCCCATAGTGTGTTTTACAAGTTGTTATATCACAAGATCTCAGCTTACATCTGAAATATCAGTATTACTTATCTGGCAGCTGTGAGCACAAATATTACTTCAGAGCACTAACAGCTGAAAAAAAGAGCAGAAGTTAAGGGAATGCTACCACTCATCTCTGGTAAAAAAGAGTATTCTTTTCTGTATGTGTATGATTGTGTTATCTCCTCTGCATGGTTTTCAGAGGTACAGTGCTATTACTCTAAATTTGTCTTCATATCAAGACACGATTTTCTCCGTTTTTATTTTCTTGTCTTTTTTTTTCTGTATTAAATTTGTTCAAAGAGATGCAATAACTGAATATCTTTTCAATACAGAATACAACATTAGTTTGTATTTAAAAACTTGTAGTAGTTTTACATGGTCTATTAAAGTGCTCATTAATTCCAGCTGGTCACTAGCATTTATGTGGTTAGGAGAGTGAAAAGTCAGTGAGGAAATGGTGTGTCATAAGGGAAAGGATAACAGGGTTTTTTATGGCGAAAGTCATTTAACATCTGGTATCACAGAGATTATTCACTCTCCTTACCTGTTTATCAGTGGCCTTGGAGAATGTTTGTGAAATCCTCAGAAATCCATTAAAAAATGCAATTTCACTAGCATGAGAAGAGATTGTCCTTCTCCCCCATAGCAGTTGGGGAAGTCATCATTTGTCATGCACTGGAAGTCAACTGAGAATCAACTCCAATAATTACAAATCCATATTGGGTGCCAGGTGGACACCCTTCATTTTTACTGCCAAATACCGAGAGAGATCATTTTGGTAAATAGGATATAACTAATCCTTGTTTATTTATCTGCTTTCCTAGACCCAGTGCTGAATGGGATGTTCATACCCGAGCTCTCCAAAATTCAAACATAGGATTATTCACTTCAGACAATGAAAGGATGTCCTCTTTGATCAGAACTCCAGCTTCCCAGGTCCTTTAAAGTAGACCGTCCATAGCACATGTGCGCTAGACTTCCCTCAGCTGCCTTGAAAGAGAAAATCAGGAGAAGATGAGCAAAAGTGTCCTTTTTTCTCTTTAAAGAGAAAAAGCTATAGAGAAATACAGTTTTCTCAGCCAAAGGAAAGGGTACCTAGTGTAGCTGGTAATAATGTTTAATGAATTACAAATGTTGTTTAATTAACTGACAGATGTTCACAAAAAACCCCTTGTATGAGAGAAGTGTAAGCCTTATTATGAGCACATATACAGAGAGGGAGAACGCTGTGGGGTGGCTAAATAAACTGTATTCAGGACCTAACGCAGAAGTAGAGCAGGACACAGAAGGAAGATCCAACCTATGAAAAACCTCACTGGGATGCACTTTCCAAAAAACACCTCAGTTTGAAGCTCCCTGCAAGTGAATGTTTGCCTTTAGATTACATACTGGCCAGGATCCCATCAATTTTGCTCTCTGAGCTGTACAGGCAAGACATGGGAGACTGACAACTTGGCTTTCATTTTTCCAAGCCTTCTCTTTCTTTTCTGTCCTAGTGATTGTTGCTGTTTATGTAGCTGGGTCTGGTATGTTAATCCCATAAGAGATTTCTCTTGCCTTGACTCATATACAATTTATGGGAAACATGCCCATCTGATGTAAAGAAATTCCAAGTGTCACCTTTATTTTAAAGTCCATAAAATTGCTTGTCCAATAGGTTTAGCTAAGTATGTCCCCTATAGGCCCTACAGAAACAGAAAATGTCAAACATTCATATTTATCAAATTATATACTTATATGTAAAAATATAAGTATGTATTTCTATACTTATATTCAGGATATTGAATACAATGAATTTTTTTCAATACAAAATCAGTTTGTCTCGTCTTTGCTCTAATTGAAACAAAGTGATTATTTGGTTATAAAGGCTTTAAAAACCACCATCTCACCCAGAAATAAACAGGTCTTTAGTAGTGTTATCACAGGGTTTTTAAATAATAGTTTTCAATTATGAGGCAATGGCTGGTGATTATTTCTATGAATGAATTTCAGTGCTGTCTGTTCGCCTCTGGACCCAAACTGCACTCTCTCTTTCCTCTCTCTTTCTTACTTTAGCATGCCATTAATAAAGAATGCTATCAAACACCTTTATCTTTTCCTACTCTTCTGGAGAACATTAAAATGTCTGTGCTGCATTCACCACTCTGTTTCTGCTTTATAGAGGGTAACCTATTTTTTGATCCTCAGTAATATGTCCATTTCCGTTAACTTCTCAGAATCTTTTCATTAATATAAGGATGCTTTGTTTTACACTGACAACACTTATTTATTAGTCCAGTTAAACATGGTCCTTTCACTGAACATGCCATCTATCTGAGTAGATTACTCTTCATAATTAGAGATCCTTTCCTAAGGACCTCGGGCCTTCCCATCAGTTGTGCCAATCTCAGAGCCAAAAACTGTTTCTCCAGATTCTCTTGTAGCATCCACTCTCCAGAATAAGTATTTTAATGCAATTTCCCCCCTAGGAATTATATATATTTTCATATTAAAAGAAGTTCTAGATGCAGTAATCCTTGAGCCTTCTATTAGTCCATATTATTTGTCACTGCAGTTTCCTTTTCAGAAACTCTAAAATTTTAGCATAACTGAACAGCGAGGAAATTTTTGGTTTTGAAAAAATGTTGCTTGATAGTACTTCCCCCCCAGCACCTATAACCTGTCCACATGCTCTACTATTAATACCTGTTACTGCCCAAGTATTGACAATCAGGGTAGGATTTGTTTTCAAGAAAGTGTCGCTTGGTTCATCATTTTTAGACCAGCTTATAAGAGCTTCTTTACAACCATTGATTAGTCTTTGCCTGTGAATATTAATTAGATGCTTAAACATCCTGTACCATCAAGGATTATCATGCTTCATTAGTACTGTTTTTTGAACTGAATGCCAAGAAAGTGTTTGGTCACAATGGATTGTAATATCCATTTTTAGAAACATTTGAATTTGCTGCCTTGCTTACTAAAAGAATCAAATCTGTATCTTATTAAGATACAGCTGAAGTTCAAGTTATTAACAGATTTCAGATGCTTTTCCTATGAAGGGTGAGACTGTAACATTTGAGTTAGGACATTTTTTGTGTAATGTATTTGCTTATGGTTTCTGTAGATGCTAGTAAATGAGCACATCTATGGCAACAGATATCAGTAAGCATTATATCTTATCTACTGTATGTGCTAGGAAGTTAGGACACATTTGGCAACTATTTATTAGCATTTCAAACTCCTAATTACTGTGATAACTAGCAACTATTAGTAAGGTTAGGAATCTTTATATACAGGTTGTTTAGTGATGGAGAGGATAGGCATACTGTGTATAAGGATCTTCTTGTTTCCTGAAATAGCAAAGAACAAATATCCTTATAAAAAGGGCAGCTTTGCATGCTCTGAGCACTTTTCTGAAAGGCAAGTCTTTGAATGGTTATATGTTATTTCAATTTCTTCTGCATTTGAAGCAATGAGCCAAGTTCCAATAGTCTTAAAAAAAACATCACCAGCTGTGAACAGTTTGATTTGTTTATCTGGAACAACACCACCTGTAGAAAAGGGGATAGAGGCTGAATTTTATGGAGCAGACTTGCTGCTGTCAAAGAGTCAAGTCCTCCAGTGCTGTCATTTTTGTGTGGCAAGTACATGATGAATCTATCATGATGTGTGTCTATGATTCACTGAAGACATTTGATTTCCAAGAGTTGCCCGATGATGTGGGTTGGCAAAGTCTGGGATTTTTGATAAGGGAAAGGTGGGTAATACTTCTCTCCTCTTTCACTGCCAGAGTTACTCTGATTGCCACCTCCATTACCCCATACCAATATTTTTAAATGTTTGCCCTAAGAAGAAGTCAGTAGTGAACAGCTGTGATGTGATGATAGTAATGTGTGGAATTTTTTTCTGTTCACCAGCTGTGTTCTAATGTAAAAGATCACCTGTGGTAGTTTTAGGTCTTCCTTCTTCTGTCTTCAGCATAACTTTTCAAACAAGCAGTCAGGAGGCCTGTTCTAGGGGTATGGCTGTAGAATGAAACTAGCATGAATTGCACTGAAAGGTTAAATGTGTGGACAGTTACTGTGGACCATGAAATTCATGGTAACACTTTGTCTATGTGCTCTTAACCAGAATAAATGTTAGGTAATTAGATTTAGCCCATTTTCATTGAAAGTCATTAGTACAGCTTCTATATAGACTAATTATCCCTGCTTATTAGTCAGACTAATACTGCACTGTCTTTCTTGTTTCTGGTACTTGAATTAATGTTTTCAGAGGCAGCTTTGGTGGCTCACCTCAGGTTTGATTTGTGTGATGTAGACATACCCCTGTTACACCGTTTAATAGAGCTATGCCAGGCCACCCCTGCCCCATGGAGCAAAGCAGGCAGACACAGCTCTTCCACATGTAGTAGAGGCCAGGTCAAAGTTGGTCCAAACTAGCCCTAGCAAACAGCCAGGTATGCCACAAAATGTAGTATGGTACTTGGGAGTATCTAAGATGCAGCTAAAATAGGTTCTAAGATTTCTTTTTCCTATGCTAAACAAAGTCAAATTTTTTGCAGCTGAGATGTATGTGCCGTTGTCTCTTCTTGTTACTAAAAGTAGCCTTCAGCAAAACGGCTTAAAGTCTTGAAAACACATTAAGGTAGTGGAAAGTGTGTTTTCTTCTTTTATAGGTGTATCTTTTGGTCAGTGCTTTAATGCAATGATTGATGAAAATGTTGTCTGTGGCTGACATCTGGGATTATTAATGGAAGTAGAATCAAATTTCTTTGGCATTAGAGGAAAAAGGAGATCTGTGTCTCACTAGATAAAATGTTCGAATGGGAATGGACCTTCAGTTTAATTTTAGGTATTGCACTTTAAACTCGCCAGTCTAATAAACGTTGCTTTTTGTGCCTATTACTTAGCTCTGTTTTACTTATGAAAGTGTGCAACTTGGTAATGAATAAGAACAAGAGCTGGGAGTTTCCTGGCTAAAATCGGAAGCTTTTGTATATGCAAAGTTCTAATAAGAGACAAAAGGGCATAAAGTAAAAGCAAATAGGAAGTTTAGAAGGCAGCACATTACTCTGTGATTGTTGCATTTTGTAGCTCTCCATGAGTTAAAACTAGAGCACAGCACAAGGCTGCTATTGTGAGAAGCCAGCTCAAGGATTTTTAATGCTGTAAGACAAAGGGTTCCCTTAGCTAAAAATAATCTTTTCTTTCCTCCTGCTCCTAAGCTTTTTCCTTCAGGGAGCAGAATCATTATGCTACATGTGTGTGCTCAGTGTATTGCAGGAGTTGCTGAGATTTGTGACGTCATGGCTCCAAGCTTTCCTCTTTTGCCACAAGGTCTGCACGCGTAGCTGTTGCCCTTTGTGTCTTTCTAAAATACCACTTTGATGTACTAATGTGCTTTTTACCTATGTAGATGGCAGTGTTTTCTGTTCTAGGTCAGTAAATTTACAAAGGGAAAGCATGGATAAAGAAAGTTGCCCTTTTTTTGTTAGACAAAGCTTTCCCTCGATTTTTAGGGCTTGTTAATCAAACAAAACAAAACACACACCTCATCAAGATTTTACATGGTTCACTTGTCAGGCAGAAGTGTGCCTGGAATCCATTTCCCTCAGAGGTCAAAGATCAGCAGCGCTAAGGCAGCCAAGGGAATGATTCCCCTGTGACACTTTTGCTGTGTTTTGATGAAAGTGAAAGCCATGTGGTACAGCGATGAAAAAGCAAACAGACCTTTTTTTTTTCCTGTGGCAGTCGTGAATTTTGAAGCTAAGCACAGCAGGTAGGAAGTGTCTAATATTTGAACAGCACTGGTACACCAAGACACTAATGCACTTATCTCTGTCTTTTTAACAGCTTGCTACATTTCCTACACAAATCTGTGGGTTTTAAGATTCACAGTAAATTTTTTTCTCCTAAGAGCTTGGGTGTTTCTCTTCATTAATCCCACATTGGCACCAGGAGAATTGTGTATGCAACACATGGGAGGTCATAATGTGGCAAATGATATGTATAGTATGTTACTAGAAGAAGTATGCTTCACAGAATCACAGAATATGCTGAGTCAGAAGGGACCCACAAGGAAGTGGCCATGTTAACTTAAATATGCAAGTGATATATGCTGGAGTATTACCTAAGGATGGGGTTAAAAGCCAAGGTTATAATTCATATACTATAGCTTTTTTTACTATGCCAGATGTAATGTATTACTCATATATTTGGTTATACAATTCTATTCTCCTGACAAAGTATTTCCTTTCAGTGGGTCACAAGCCTCTTACTTCCGACCCATTTGACGGTTATATGGTGTTGATTCCATTGTATTGCCCCATTTTGAAGGTCATTTAATGCAAATATTTCCATCGCTTCTATGTACAGCTTTTTATTATGCATTTTCCTGATGCTTGATGAACATGGAATTTTTATAAGATAATAAATAACAATATTGCAAAAGCCAGCTAGGAAAAAATTATCAAGGGATTTTATGACTCAGGGGATCAGTAATGGAATACAGAGTTTTTCACCTCTAGGGCACTGATTCAAATATAACCTAGGTCATTAGTGAGCAAAAATCATTATCAGCAGCTGTTCAGTGACCTACGAATGTGAAATGAGTTTATGGTCTCAATACAGTTTCTACTAGATGTGTATACAGATACCACAGAAATCACAGTCAACTTTGGCCTCCTTGTTGGCACTCTCACTGGAGAAACTAAAATCCAAACAGATGCACAGAGTGACTAAATGGCTCTCACATTTGTGAGTATGAAAAGCATTTGGCTGCTATAAGGAAGGAGAAATCCCATAGACAGCATGTTTAAGAAAATGTACAGCTGACAGTTATTGATTGAAAATCCTCTCTCCCCTAATAAGGATAGATTCCCTTTCAAGTGACTGCTGCTGTGGACATCCGAAGGTCCTGAATTAGGTGTGTAGAGATTTAATTGTCATTAACATATGCCGCCAACAAAGCAAAGAATCGTGGGTTGAAATAACAAAACATTAGGATTGCCAAGAGATGAATTTCAGTTTCTAAAAGTTTAGGTGGGGATTGTGCAGCAGCACAAACAATGTGGGTGGAAAAATGTTGTGGGTGGTGGGAGGGATTTCATGGCAGCTCTTTCCACATGACTGAATTAGTTATTGGCTTATCTTCTAAACCAGTTATGTGTTCTTGCCTCAGCTGATGGATGTAGGAAAAAGATAGATTTTTTGCTTGGCCTTTTTACGAAGAACAAATATATCCTCAGCTTACTATCTGATACATCTTCTCTGACAGCCCTTGCAGTCACATAAATTTGATGAGCTCTGTAAGTTATTTCCATCTTAAACTACAGTGCAATTAGAGCTTAACTGACTAAGGATTTGACATTGAGAAAATTTTCTTCTTGTGTGATTTTTATAGAATCTGCTGTATTCTTGGTTGTGTTAGATTCTTCCTTTTTCATTTAATATTCCCAGCAAATGTATATACAGTATTATAAATGCTTTCATATTTTCAGATGATTGATCAGATTTGCTACATTATATGATAGGGCTCTGACTTTCTTTTAAAGAACTACAAACTTGATTGTACTTCAGATAAGGTTTCTTGGAATAAGAAAGACAGTCATGTTGTTTATGCCACATTTAGTTAATTAAACAGGTTAGTCTGGGATAAATCATCTGTGAACATGCCATGAAAACAAACAGCTGCAAGAGAGGTTCTTGACTGCATTGTTTTTAGGACTTCGTACTATTTATCTAGGTGTGATACTAAATCATTGCTGCTGGGTTAGAGACACAAAGTGCATGAAACTGTTCTCAGTTTTGCAGAAAGTGGGCAAGGCAGCTATGGCTGTGTGAACATGATCAGTCATGGCTGTATGAGACCAGTGGTGTTTTAACTTGGCAGCAAAATGCCTTCCTTGTGTATAGTGCTCCAGTAACTTACCTTTATTTTCCTAAGCCCATTTGGTCATACCCTGATATCCATTAACTACAACAAATAGCTTTGCAAAGTAGATTATCCTTTATATAGTGACCCCCAACTTGTTGAAAACTGGAAACCATTTGCAGGGTTTCCTCTGGCTTTTTCTTCATGGAGAGGAGCAGACTGTTCTTAAAGAGTAACTCAAGTAAGTACAGGCAGCTTAGGAAGGCTGCAGGATCTCAGCAAAAGGACATAAAAGCCAGTGTGCTGCTTAATTTCCTTCATTTTTTCATGTCCCATGTTCTGGCAGTATGAAAGCCTAAAGGCTGCCAGGCAGAATAAGCATGCACCTGGTATAGCATGGGGATGCTTATCAAGTGGAGAATTTGCAGCATGGTCTAGGGAGATCAGGTTCAACCCTGCTCGGCTCGACCCGAAAGTACAGATCCAGCATACCCTGGAGATGGCATCTTCATGGAAAAAGTACATTTGGCCTACTCTGATACACTTCCTTCTTGGCTCAGATAGAAACCTTCCCAGGGATCAAGGCAAGAAAGAAGCTCCCTCACTCAACAGCCAGTGCAGGGCCTGCCATTCCTTCATCTCCTCGCTCCTCTGTGGTGCCATAAGTAGTTTAATGCAAGAATTTTAATTTAGTGCAGGGCATTTTATTGACGTTTACCTTATCAGTCTTCATCTATTAAGTAAAAGTGAACCCTCAGCATCTGTTCCTGTTCTAAAAAGAAAACAATTTAAATAGATCAGAAAGGCCCAGATGAAGGAAATGTGACACACCACTTCTGTCACTTCTCAGGTGACAGTAGGGATGGAGCTCACCTGAGGCTATGTGGAGATTTGTGAACCATATTTGTGACAAATCCCTGTCTCCTGAACTTCAGCTGTAAGATAATCTCTTTTCCAGCTTAGGTCATGGATAAGAATGTCATCATTTTAATCTTTTTCATACATGAAATAGAAGCACTTGAAATGTGGGGTTTTTTTGTAAGGAGGATCTTGTTACATGCCCTGGCTTCTCTTAAATTTAGGGCAATGTCTCTGTGGATGCACAGTCCCACTGGTATAAACAGAAGCTATTCTTAAACTCCACTAAATTACCTCAGAGACTCTGGCTGCTTTAAACTGAAAATCCAAAATCCAGTGAAAGGTACAACAAAGTTTTCTTGTGGCACCCCAAACACATTAATGTGTTTCAGTGAATTAATTTTTCTAGCTTGGGTCTGGCTCACCTGATTGTAGAAGAGAGGGAAAGGCACAAAAATGGCCAACTGAATCCTTACAAACCTATTTTCCTGACCTCTAGGCCCAGAGCAGGAGGGAGGGGTGACACTGCTGAGGCTGCAGTCACTGTGTCACTATGGTGGACATTGAAGCTGTCGCATAGCACGGCCTGGCTTCTTGCAGCTGTTCTGTTTGTGTGTGGGCAACATTCTCAGGCAAATGATGTACTTTCTTCCTAACAGGCAAAAGTGATTTAAAAATCCCTTTTTCTACACTTCACAAAAATTCTAATCACTTTAAGCTGATTTTTAAATGCTTTCTTAATTTGATTTTCTGGCTTGAACAGACTTTGGAATATTTTTCCTAAAAAAACATGGGAATTTTCACAAGCTGAAGAGGATGTTTGTTATTGAGACAAGGTTGTGTCCAGCCTTTTTGGCACATGACTGTTTACTGCCATTGCTACTATATACTTGACTTTAATGCTTCTGTTCACTTTAACTGGCTTTTGCCTTGACTTCAGGTTATCTTTTTCTTCTTATTTTATTCTGAAATAACTACAGCAGCCAGTTCTACTGAAAGATATTTCCAAAATTGTTGTTTTTTAAGCGTCTTAAAAGGCCAGTTACTCATATGGTATGCTGGGGCTGGAGCCCTTTCTAGAGCTTGTGAGGATTATTCCTAATGCTGATCCTCAAGGGGGAAATTGCAATTTATTGATTGGAGGTGTAAGACAAACTGTGGGATCTGGTACAGAGGTAGATGGGGATTCTAATGTACGTGCAGCATGTCTTTTTGTCTGCTGTAAAAAAAACCAAAACAGTGTCAGCTGGATTCTAAGATACTGTAAGGGGAGAGGTTGAAAAATACGCTGTTGGGCAAGAGCTGCTTCCTTTGTGCATCACTGTGATCAGCCATCTTAGGTGAATCCAGGAGAGGAACACAGATGTAATCACTAGTTTAGAGAATCCCTTATACCTTTTTTGTAAGGAGGGGGCCTATGGCACATGGCAGGGCCCTGGCCAAGCAGCAGGGCTAAGGCTCAGCCCCAGGCTCATCCATCCCCTGTGTGGTGTAGGAGGGCACCCCAGCCTGACAGGCATGGAGGGAACTCACGAGTTGCTCCAGGCTGTAGAGTCTGTTACCATAATCCTGAGTCTGCTTCATGCTGAGGTCATGTCTTTCTCCTGCCCCTGCCCTGGATCCTGGGTCTCATGTCCTGCCAGAAGGCTGTCATGACCGGCTGTCCAGGCAACCTTTTCCCTGCCTGCCTCCCACCTCGCCTGGTGACCCTGCCCAGGAGAGCCCTGTGCTCCAGAGCCGACTGCTGCCCCATTCCATGGCCCCATTCCATGAACAGCCCCATTCCATGGCACAGCCCTGTGTGATCTGAGGCTGGGGCATTCTCCACATGGCATATGCCCTCATTAACCATCTTGAAAGTTATGTTTTAAAAGCCCGATCATGAGTTTCTTTTAATGAATCTCTATTATTTGAAAGCTCATCCAACAGGAGGTTATTGCCCTCCGGGCTGAGTTCATTTGTATTAAAATTTGATCCTCTTTTTTACCTAAATTGTTTTCATATCCATTTCCATTCAGATGACCAAGGTATGATCCCTAGTTGGCATTTGTGAAAAACCTCCACTTGCATAATAATGTTTGAGTAGGTCATGATGATTAAGCAGTTTAATTTCTCCTGTTTGTGATCTTCGTCCTTAAACATTTGTTATATCAGATGGATATGTTGCACTTTTCCAATTAACATATAATTAATTCTTTAAGGATTTGTTTTGCCTGGGTGCTAGGACGTTTAAGGTGGTAATTCTGTGACAAGGCAGAGGTTGGTTGTAACCATTATTGGTCAACTGTGTGGTCTTTCTGCCACCTTGTGGGGAAGAATAACTAAACTGTTGAGATGAAATGGAAAAGAAGACATGAATATTAAAATCCATATTTTTCATAGGTGGGTCTATGAGCTGCTGTAGCAGAACAGAAATCATTGCTCTCTCCAAAAGTGTTTTAAATTTGTTAATAAAAAGTGCTAAGATCACCCCAGATTGCTAAAACCTCAACCACTTACAACTATACCAAACTATCACCACATGTTTTCTGTGATTAGTTTTCTGTGATTAGTTTTCTAGAAATCCGGGGCATACCTTCATAACACCAGTCCTTCTGGCCTCCCCAGCTCACCCATTTTGAATAATATAGGTTGATAGGCCTGCAACTTCATAGCATATTTTACAAGGGTTACCATGGCTATTCTTTAATTCAGTCACAGCCAATGTAATTAGCCTAAGAGATGCACCAGCCTGTGTTCAGTGGCTATGCTGAATGTTAGTGAGCACCAGATGTTAATCATTTCCTTCTTCTAATTCCTGGCTGAGCCCCCAGCATCCAGCCTGTATTTAGACATTGAAATAGTGCTATTGCCAAATGAGCAACTTTTCGCCAAGGGTAGCCAAGTTATTCGAAGATGAATCTTACCTGGAAGCACTATTTGTTTCACACAGACAAGTCAGAATTTGTTAACTGACTATATTTAACCCTCTGCTGCGTATATGCAAAACCTCTGTGGTATATACTGTATGTAGAAAATTCAGAATGTTGCAGCTTTGTGCATTACAGATTTTCAATTCACCAGGAGGTAAAATCTTCTTTAAAGATTCTTGGCATTTGACAGTCAGTCATGAAGTGCAACTTCTTGATTGACTGTCAAATTTCCTTAATCTCTTCCTTCTTCTTTTCCTTCTCTGCTGTGTAAAGGACAGAAAATTCAGGTTTTCCTCTTCCATGTTTTGGGACTTCAAAGAAATGGAAAAGATTCATTTAGTTCACTCCCACTTCCATTTTGCATGATCAATAATTATGTGAATCCTTTAAACTAGATTTAAAAAAAAGCCCTCTGATTTTAGAGTATTTTACAAAGGTGAACTATTCAAACAGAAGATTTTTATCAGCTACTGTTAGAATGATGTATGCCAACCAAATCCTTTTGCGCTAGATCCTCTACACATCTAGACTACCCAGAGGGTAGTGAGACACTGGAACAGGTTGCCCAGAGAAACTGAGGATGTGCTATCCCTGGCAGTGTTCAAGGCCAGGCTGGATGGGGCCCTTAGGAACCTGGTCTAGTGGGTGGTGTCCCTGCCCACAGTGGGGGGTTGGGACAACATGATCTTTAAGGCCCCTTTCAACTAAAGCCCCTCTATGATGATTCTGTGAAAGGTCACCCAGACATGTTCTGATCTGATCAAGACAAAGAGTGGGGCAGTAGAGACACATAAATAGAAAAGTGCCATTAGCTCATTACTTATTGTTCTGCGTCATATGGAATGGATGATTCGTGCTGCAGACAGATAATGTTTGTGAATACTTTAACTTACATGAAAAGAGGGGGGTACTGCATTGAGTAAGATTCATCATCTGCACAAGAATACATATGCCTCTGAAGATCATGAAGATAGTGTGCATCATAACCTCCAAATTAACTCAGATTTCTTCCTGTCAAATTCTGTAAACATTCATAGTCTTCCATATGAATACTTCTATGGATTAAAATAAAAAATGTATCAATTTAATAGCATTTATATGTTTATATATATAGATTATAAATTATTACAGTTTCTAAATTATTTTATTATTATTTATTTATATTTTTATTATTAATTTTATTTTTTAACAACAGCAATGCATTTTTCATAGAGGACAACAGAAATTTATATTTTGCTGGTTTTCCTTTCTTTGCTTCTACAGCTCTGCAGAGAAAGAGTTCATGCATTAGTTTATCTTTCTTTTGTTTGTTTGTTTGTTTTTCTTCCTGGTAAGAACAAATGATAGAACATAGGTGTTGGTGGTAGAACTATCTGTATCTTGGTTTTGATTAGCTGTATAATTCCAGTCCCTATAATTTTCCAGTTCCACCATGCCAATGCTCTGACTCCTCCTCGCTCTGGATGGCAGAAATCTACTGTAACTTCCTCCAGGATCTGTAGCAAGTGACCAACATTTTGTGGCATGCTTTTGGGGAACACATTTTCAGTTCGACAGTTCTTCTTTCAGTTCACTTGGCTTTCTTCTTACGTTTCACTGCTAGATGTAGCAAAGAACACAGTCCCTAGATTTTTCTTGTATTTTATCATAGTACTTAAATACAGGTTGTGAACATAAGGATATCAGAGAATAGAAATGAAGTTGGTTACCAAGCTGTATCTTACTGTATTTTTGACTCAATGTAGGCCAAAGCAGTACAGCACAGAAAAGCACAATATGGGTGGGAGTGAGATCTCTGTGTGTCACCTCATTCTGCTTTTTATAGAAGAGAGGAGCCAGATTTGTTGTAAGTTGCTGTGTGAAATCTTTCAGTGTAGTCCTGGCAAGCTTCGCCCTCAGTCAGTGGAAATCACCTTGATTTTTCTTTCTGCTGAGAATGGGTATCACAACATGAAATGGTCTTAATTGCTGTGACTGTTAATTAATCATACTTATTCCATTGTGCTGTGGAGGATCGGTTCTGAGGTGAGTACCTGGATGCTCTTTCTCTGTTAGCTGAGCCCTGGGAAGTTTGATTGCAAGGAGATTTGGAGGGAACTGTGTGAGAGAAGCAGACAAAAAAGCTGGAGAAGAAGGGAATTCCCACTTCCCCAGAGGGAGTGGCTTTATGTTATGGCTGTCTGGCCTGTAGCAAAATTTATCAGCTCTGGAATATTTCTTCCTTTGAGGAATAAATACAAATGCTGAGACTCAGGTTAGTTACGTGTAGACAGTGATATTGAGGTTGTTATCTGTGCCTAAGAAAGAAAAAAAACCACCTGTTTTTTTTACTCCTTGAATGTATAGTCAAAATTCTGTGCAGTCCCTGCCCTGGTGCCTCAGGCAAAGATAATTTTACAAAGAAGGAAACTGCCTCAACAGAGGGAGCAACCTCTTCCTCGGTGGCTGTGTCACCAGAAGAGAAACTTTGTTTTGTCTGTGTAGATAAATGCAGGTTATCACTGAAGAAAATGGGCCCTAGGCATCTTGTGAGTCAACAAAGTTGAGTCTTAATTCAGTACTGTGCAGAGCTCAGCTTAATACTTAAAAAATACTTAGTAAATTCACAAAAGGTGAGTTATTAATTATTTTCTGTTTACTCCTCCTGCTAAAGTTTTTACTTTACTATCTTTAATTTAAAGAATTAATTAGAACAGGTGGCCTTTTAATGTGAAAAGTAAATTCTATGTTACTTTTAAACACCTACAAATAAAGAATTACATTCGTTCAAAATTCACACTTGAGCCTATTAAAGTGATTTATTGCTCTCATATGACATATGATCTGTAAACTCTGAGAATTTTAATATACACTTTATGTAGAACAATCTAGGCAAGGTAGAAAGATACTTTTGTCTCTTCAATCACCTTCACTCTTTTCTTTTTTATTTTCAAAGGGCAAGACATTCTTCCTTGAGAGAACATATTGCAGGTTTGGGGTTTATTGTTTTCCCCATATGTGAAGAGGTCAAATACCAGTGTGTGATTGAGCTTGGAGGGCAGTGACTGAATTAAATGAAGTAGTAGCTACTGAATGAAACCTTTTGAGACATATATATATATATACACACATATACTTATAGTATATATATTTATATTATATACACACATATATATAAAAGCTGTTTCCCAGTACAACTCAGAAATGCTATTCTCTAGAGTCAGATAAATTGGTAGTTAGTTGAAACTATGGGTCACAATTTTGGTAGAACTTCTGCTAGGTTTTAACTTCTTTTCCAAAATAAAAGCTCAAGTATAAAGAATTTTCAGTGCAGTTTGGGATTCTAAATGGTCAAGTCAACCTGCAGTGCAGGACTTGACAACTTAAGTTTTTTGTTGCAGACCAATTTCATCTCAATGACTGTTATGTTCTGTTGCATCATGGTAAGCTGTAGGTGAGTCATCCTATCTGTGTAGGCTAAAATCTACACTCAGGCGGTCCCACAGATTCTTTCAATTTGGTCATAAGAGGAAAAATTTCAAAAAAAATCAGCAGGAGGAAAAAATTTCAATTGAACAGAAACAGCTTTATTGCAAATATTTCAATCTAATGCCCTTAGTAAGCTTTAGCAGGTTTCACACCCCATGGCGACTCTTTCATTCTTCTGTGCAGAAGCTTAAAGCAGAGCTAAGATGTGTTGAGATGTGCAACCTGTGGCTAACCAGTTCCATCTTGTCCCCTGCTAGTAGCATCCAGCCTTTTGCAAATGAAGCTAAGAAAAGTCTTACAGACAGCAGGATTTTCACTACTTCCCCTGCAGAATCTGTGTAGAAGAAAATGCACATATGCTTCCCTGTCTTTGAGCCAAACGGCCTTGTGAGATGATGTTCATAGTCCTATTATCTCGGAGGTTGCACACAACGATATGATTCATGAAATGATGGGATATCTTTTGAAAGCACTGGGAGCAGGCTGACACCTCCCATTGAAGCTGTCAGAGTGTAGCTGCTTGGGCTCTCTGAACTGGGAAACACTCAGAGAGCTGGAGGCAGCATGAATCAGGCTGGCACTCCTGTGTCCAAGGCTCAGGGAGCAGTATCTAGGGAGACTTGATGGTCAGACTGGTTTCAAATCTAGAAAAGAAAACAAGACCAGTGAACAAATATTTGAAAAAATAGTGAATTTAGACATACATGTTTCCCCATTGCATTCAAAAGCTGCCAAAGATTTATGCTGTTAAACCCTGCCTCCGTCTAGTCCTTAGCCCATGATAACTTTTAATTTCACCCAAGACCACTACTGCTAAACCACCGCAGCCTAAATCTGATTTCAGTTTCTTGCGGCATTTTAGTCAAAACCCTCCATGACCCATTGTAGCCAGAGGGTCCAGAACTGGGATGCTTTCTACTGTTTTAACCCTATCTCATTGAGGCAGACTGCTTTCAAGAAAAACGGGTGGGGGGCTATGTAACTGTGTAACAAAGGGGAAGGCTCTCTTGTGTTTTCTCAGGGGCAGCTTTGCAAGAAGGGCAGAAGGGAAGCTCTGCTCCTTCCTCCCACTATTAGCTACCATGCTGCTTCTCACTGTTCCATCAGGGCACTGGTACCTCATATGCTCTTTGCTGTTGTGAGCTGTCACTCCTGTTTCCCTGCTCACATCAAGAGACAGACTATGACACTACCATCAGGATATGCAGCATATATAGTGTGGGGGGTTTTTTTATGGTGTCCTGTCATTTCTGAACTTTCCACTCCCATCTAGACAAAACAAACCCCAAACAAACCAGCTTCTTCACTAGGAGGGTGGAGTAGCACTGGAGCAGGTTATGCAGAGACTGGGACAGTTCCATCCTTGGATGGTTTCAAGACTTGGCAGACAAAGCTGTGGCTGACCTGATCTAGTGCTGGCAACAGCCCGGCATTATTCAAGCCATGGTTTGGACCAAACACCTCCTGAAGTCCTTGCCAACTATCATTTCTATGATTGATCCATCCTCTGTAGCTGTAAGCTGCAAAATCTTGGAGGGATATGACCCAGCGTAAAGGAAGAATTCAGTTCTTGTCTTTCACAGTTGAGTTGTGTCTTCTGCAGGAGTAATATGCATGTCTGTTCTTGCCTTGCAGTAAGACTACTTAAGCACACCTGCTTTTATGGACTTTATTGTCTTCTTTCTTTTTTTTTATAAAGGTACATTTTTGTCTCTTTATAAAAGAAGACAAAGGAATGTAAAAAAACCTAAGAAGAACAATAATGTTGCTACTTTCAGAGATGTGTAGCTATGGAAAAGGTAGATGGAGTGGAAACCCATGCTGCACCAGAACATTCTGCAGATTCAAAGTGCTTACATTCCTGTCCTTATCTGTTGCTTTTGTGCAAATTTGGATAGTGACTAAGCACATTTCCAAGAAGAGATGATGTATTGAAATGGGCGTTCCATTCATTTTCCTGGCAAGGCCTGGTTAAACATACCGTGTCACTCATCCCTTTGGGAGAGAGCATATATCCTTAATTAGCCAGGAAATAACATCAGTGATGTGCCCAAAGCTACTTCTGGGATATCTCTCTCAAAATTCTGACATGACATTTACAGGAGGATTCCTGGAATAACTCTCTCTTCTCTTTCAGTGTTTCTGAAATGCCCTGTAGATAGTGTTCAGTTACTTCTATATCTTACAAAAATACTTCTGGAAAATAATTTTTTGAAAATTGAAGGCTTATTGTTGTCATAAATTGCCCTAGGATATGGGACCTATGGATTTCTCCTTCCATTTTGCAATAGTTTTTCTCTCACCACTTTAAAATAAGTATATAACCGTCTATCTATGTTCCAGAGCATCCAAGTTTTATGGGAAAGTCTAGTTTATTAGAGGATTTTTCATTAAATTGTGCTGCTTTATGGATGCTGAAGTTAGCTCTTTGCACTACTACAGAAAATATTTACATCTTACTGCACCAAACAAATAACTGTCTTCAGGTAGGGAAACACACAATCTTTGTTCCCTTTGCCATCTTTTCTGTGTCTTTATACATCTTCAGGATACAAGTTACAAGAGTTAAGGAGGCAAACATTTTGGTAGTTCTGTGTTCTGCTACTGATTCGATTAGAGATGTGAAAGAGCACCTTGTAAAATGTAGACTTCTGAAAAAAAATTTCACCAAATATCTGAGAAGTAAAATAGTCTCACAATTTTAGTAATATCAGTAAGCAATTAGTATTTAGGAAAAGGTAGGTGACAGACATTTAAACAAACTGTTCTTTTATTCCCAGTTGCATTAATGTGATTGACATATATTTTAAATAACCTCTCTAATAAGGAGAGTTTCTGAACAGACATTATAAAATACATGTAAGGTTTAATTTTACTGAATAACATGACAATCATTTCTAGCTGCTGGGAACCAGCAAAGGATCTTCAGTGCACTGCCAACAAAGTTATTTCCTCAGCAGGTTAAACAGGGTAGTTGGTAGAGTATTTGAGCATTTTCAAGCAGAACCATGAGCAAATACCAGACTTGAATGAGGAAATTACGAATCACATGTGTTATTCCTGTTTGTGGAGCAAAGGAGAAAAGTGACCAGAATTTCCATGCAAAGGAAGAGAGACAGATGGGCTGTGGGCTCCCTTCCAGTAGGAAAGACATTGACTTTGGCTTCAATACCCTCATTAGAGCAGGGTGAGCTGATGACTTGGTGGTGCCACTCTCTCAGAAATAAGTAAATTGTTTAATTTGGTTTGTTTTATGTTTTTGTTTGCTGGTTTGTTTTATTTCTACAGCACTGAGCTCAGGTTTGCATTGAATTATTTATGAAGTCCACAAGATTTCATTCCTGATTCACAGTGAACACCTCAGCACCTACCACTGTATTTGCAAATTGGGATAATTTTTCTTAGGTATGTTATTTCACAGTGCTACTTTGTCTACTGAAATTTGTCTACTGAAATTTGTCTGTCATTTTAACACATCACCACTTGCTTGTGGAACTTCTTTGTGTGCCTTTTCAGAGGCAGCCCTTGTCCTTACCAGACTGAATAGCTTAGAATTACCAGCACACCACCCCACCTCACCTACAGTCAGAAACCCCCTGGTGACCTCTCTCTACTGTATGAACCCTTTCTTCTACCCTCTCTTTCATGTATTTAATCTAAAAATTCCTTTTTTTTCCCAGGCTGTTTATTATTCTTGAGAGCCTATGGTGATCCACTTTGTTGAGTCCCTATTGGAAATCCACATGGATAGTGTTTTTGATTGATGATGTACTTTTTCTGTGCCTATAAAGTGGTGTCTTCAAGTAGCCAGTCTCTAGTCTGTCTGCAAATGTTTAGCTCTTAGATTCCCCATATAGCTTCTTTTAAAGAAGCTGTCTATATAGGATGTTTCTGAAATTGATCCAGTTATGGTGGGATTGTTTCTCCTGTAAGGATAGAGTTTTTGTAAGTTACAGAAAAACTCTTGATCATGACTTTTTGAAATAGGTGTCATGTGCTACTCTGAAGTTATATTAATTTGATGTTATATTTTTATTCCATGCCATGCTATTCCCTCTTGTCCCGTATATCATATTCAGTTTTCTCTTTCCTATCAGAGAGAATCGCTGTATTGCTTCTCTCCTTCACCCTTATCTGCTTTTAAGTACCAGCTCAATTTTCCTCTCATACATTGAGCTAAGGGGTTTTTTTTTGAAAGCCTTTTTTCTAGCTTGTGCATATCTTTGAAATTATTTGCTTATGTTTATAAAGAAAGACTAATGTTCCAGCTTTGTAAAGTTGGCCTAATGAGAATATGTCCTTTTCCATCTTCACTTCTAGTACTGATCAGCTTGAAGGGCTGCTGGTACCTTGATACCTTTGCCTGATGACCTGCACAATGCCTAGAAAAAAAAATAAGGGAGTCTTAAAATGAGATTTCTTTAAAATTGTGAAAAAGTTCTTCAGATCTTATGAGGATCTTTGCCAAACAAATGAGTGCTAGTGAGCTATCTGTTCTGGAGGGGTTTTAAGGATGAGGAAGTTTTGTGCCTTAAACTGGTTTGGAGATGGAAATGAGAAGAGATTGGTGTGGTCGTGTTGTGTTAGGAAGAAACTGAAACTGAAGCAAACAATTTACACTTGTGAGAAAGCAGAGGAATGCAGAGAGCCATGCAAGCAAAGTGACAGTCAACAAAAAATGGCTTTTGTTTCAGTCTAAAGCCATCAAGGTCAGATGCCAAAAGATAGCAGTAACTGAGTCATTAAATGATGACTAAGCGGATTAAATCTGTAGCTGTGTCTATGGACAGGGATGTGCCCTAAAGTTGTAAGGCAAAAGCACTGCGTAGGGTTTAAAGCCTGTGGTCATTTTGCTGACTGTTGAAGAGGAACACAGGCATTTGTTTTCCTTTGTTGACGTGAATTCTGGCCTTTGGAGGAACAATGTACAAGTAAAATGGCACTTCTGGTCTTTTAGATCATTAATGTCACTTTTAGTTTTTAGATCATTATAATGAAGAGGCAGATGCAGAAAATTTTAGGTTAGGCTGTCTTTTTGTTTTGTTTGCCTTTCAAGTATTCCTGTTGTAAAAATCCAAATATATAACTTATTTCTATTCTTTTATGTCTCAATATATTAAAGTATATATTCTTACTAACTAGAAGATAGATTTGTACAGAGAATGGTAAGCAACTTAAACCAGACAGCAAACCAATTTATTTAATGGAAATTTCCAGGAGTCATGTAATATCTAGATTTTGTTTTTAATCAAAAGCTGATAATTATCTTGTCTGGTAAATGCACATTCAGAACTGAAAGCTTTAAGCAGAAACACAAACTCTGCATAGATTTATGATTTTCAAGGTATTGAGATAGCCAGTTATGTATTAGCTAACCACACATTATAAAAATGATGAATTATTCCCTTTTCTGGAAGCCAGCAGTTCTATTTATTATAACCTAATATTCTTCATATGAAAATGTATTCTGATTTATTATATATTGGTAATCCAAAGATTACTAAAGAAAAGTCACTTATACTGTAAATCAGCCCTCTGCCTATTTCACATCATCAAAATTTAGCTTCACTTGATGGCCAGACTGTGTCTGCTGAGTCTGCTCTTTGACCTTGGTTTGTAGCTCCTATGCATGGACCTGCATTAAACCTACATTGCACATAACATAGAACTTTTGTTTTAAGGTAAATTAGAAATATGGATACGAATTTACCTTATGTAGGATAAACCACAAAAAATTACATGTGTTGTTCAAAAAACCTGTTTTATAGGTCCCTGTTAGGATCTGGCTGCTTGCCTTGGCTAAGACAGACAACACTAGAATTAACATTTAACCAGTCCTTTTGTGTGAATGCTTTCTAATATGGTCTGTAATTATAATACTCGTCTGTTATTTGCTCCCCTCAAAATGCCCACCTGGGAAGGATCTGTGATAAATGAATGAAAGCAAAAAAAGACAGGAGAAGATTTCTGTAGTATCCATCATTCCTCTGTAGCAAAAGTTGAAAGCATGCAGCAAGTACAGATTAGGTCATCAAGTTCAGAATGGTCCTTGCCTGTGTTTCTGCTTCTACTAAAAAGCTGCTATAGAATGTTGACCAGTTTGTTTAGGCTAAACTTTTGTCACATCGGTATTTGTTTTCTTGATCCTAACTTGAAACCAAGGAACTGGCTTGCCAACTGCTCATGGCTGAAACTGAAATCAACAGCAGCTGGGCTTTGAATAGAAAACATGCTGTAGGAAGCCATGTGCTCTTGAAAAGTCAAATCTCAGGTCAGACACACAGTATTTGTCATACTCTTATTTTCAATCTTTGTGTGCCTTTGTTTATCTTCCTGAAAGCATGATTAAAACCTCTTCCATTATAGGGATTTTGTGAGCATGAAGGAATTTGGTTTTGTGAAGTTTTCAGGTACCCAGTAAGAAGTATAGAAAGCTTCACAAGTAAATTTAATCATTCTGTCCCTTGAATTCATACAATGAATGATAGCCTACGGCTGTCCACAGAATGAGAATAAAGCAGGATGGAGGAACAACATTCAAATAAAGCTGAACTACCTTACATAGAAAATGAGATAGTGTCTCTGAGTTGAACAAATATATCTCTGTTTGTATACCATAGTGAGGGTAGACAAGTATTTCACAAAGCCCATGAAAAAGGCAAATCCAACATAAGCACAGTATGAAAAGAAGGACACAGAGGATAGGGAGGTCAACAGGAGATATAAGTCCCTCAGGTGATGGGGAGGACAAGGACATAAAAGGACCAATACACACAAGTGTTATGTAACAGCACTGAAGAAAATGTCAGGCTGTCTTCTGTCATTGCCAGCCCTGATCCAGCATCAAGCACTCTCTGAGGTATGAACCCCGCCTCACCAAGCCCAGAAGAAATATGCCAGAGAAATATGCAGTTTGGAGGGAGAGGTGAAACCATCTATCAGCATACTTTTCCTAAAGGTGGGAGTGCCACAGACTCAACTGTTGAACCTCAGTCAGTCAATTTATTTTACTAATTTGGCAGGATACAAACCTAGCAAAAATTGGATCATTTTCTGCTGAACTAGTGAGTTAAATGGGCTGATGAAATTATCTGACAAATTTCATTAGTGTGAGGGAAGGTGTGGAGCTGCACTGCTGAAAGTTAAGGGACTAGGAAGGAAGGATTAAGATTCATCTTTATTTTTTGGTGGAAAGTGAACAACGGAATCAGGGCAGCTGCCTTTTATAATTTTTTTAATGGAAAACTGTGGAATCAAGTCTTGCAATAGTAAGACCTCTTTTCTATCTACCATTCAAAGCACAGATGCCTGGTCCTGGCAGGCAAAGGCCTGGCTTGACAGCTGTAGGGATTATGGGCGCATGAGGCAGTGTCAGCCCTGATATACCAAGGACTGCTGAGGCACAAGCAGACCAAGTGAGAACTCTGACAACTCAGCCTTTGGAGGCTGTGGCCAGTAACTTCTGATAAGTTCTACCAACATATGTGAATTGTGGTCTTGAGAGATTTTGAAGACAAAGAGCACATGGGGCTTGAGTGATACAGGTAATTTGTTAGGGAAGGATGAAGGCAAAGAAGAGATGTGGTGAGATGGCTGTAGCATAACGAGAGCCTGGAAGAGGAGGAGGAGGGGAAAACGTAGTTTTGCTGTGTTGAGTGAATGCAGCTGTGCTGTCTTCAGGGAGAAGTCAGATTTTGAGGCTATAGAGTTGTTTTAATTCAGCAGCTAATAATACTGGTTCATAGCCAGCTGTTCCTGGAGCTGTTAACAGGGAAGGTGCATGGCAGGGACCCCAGAAGGTCAGCCTGGTGACAAAACCTTGCTTCAATGCCAGTGCTGCCCCAAGCAAGCCCTGCCTACTCAGTGAGAGAAGAGCTTAGGAACAAAACAGCAGGCTCTGGGGACAGAAGGCCTGTGCTAGAAACATTGCAGGGAGTCACTACACACTAAACCATGTCTAGTTCCCAGGATTAAATACCTCTTAGAAGTTGGAGTGTACTGGGTGCACTCATGAAGTTCATCTTCTGGTTTAGATTGAGAAAGGAATGCTGTCGATGTCCTTGGAGACTGCTCAGTGGTTGGAATGCAAGTACAATAAATGTGGATGATTGAGAGTTGTTTTGAAAACACGCTCCTGCTTTGAACCAGAAAGCTAGTTTAAACTCATGCAGGAGGATGAACTAATCTGGATTTAGTCTGACTTTTGAAAAACACCTGGGTGGCTTGACATTTCCCTGGCATTTCTTCTGTGTCTGGGGGGACATGGCATTCAATGTGTCATGAGGACAATTCTGCTTCTCAGTGTTTTGGTTCTACTGGGGCCACAGTGCTGTGGTAGGATCAAGTGCTGCTGCTGAACACTGCTAGCACACCTGGCCCTGGGGAGAGGGTTCCTGGAGCTGTTAACAGGGAAGGTGCATGGCAGGGACCCCAGAAGGTCAGCCTGGTGACAAAACCTTGCTTCAATGCCAGTGCTGCCCCAAGCAAGCCCTGCCTACTCAGTGAGAGAAGAGCTTAGGAACAAAACAGCAGGCTCTGGGGACAGAAGGCCTGTGCTAGAAACATTGCAGGGAGTCACTACACACTAAACCATGTCTAGTTCCCAGGATTAAATACCTCTTAGAAGTTGGAGTGTACTGGGTGCACTCATGAAGTTCATCTTCTGGTTTAGATTGAGAAAGGAATGCTGTCGATGTCCTTGGAGACTGCTCAGTGGTTGGAATGCAAGTACAATAAATGTGGATGATTGAGAGTTGTTTTGAAAACACGCTCCTGCTTTGAACCAGAAAGCTAGTTTAAACTCATGCAGGAGGATGAACTAATCTGGATTTAGTCTGACTTTTGAAAAACACCTGGGTGGCTTGACATTTCCCTGGCATTTCTTCTGTGTCTGGGGGGACATGGCATTCAATGTGTCATGAGGACAATTCTGCTTCTCAGTGTTTTGGTTCTACTGGGGCCACAGTGCTGTGGTAGGATCAAGTGCTGCTGCTGAACACTGCTAGCACACCTGGCCCTGGGGAGAGGGTCTGCCCAAGCGGCAGTAGGCACTCTGCACCCAGGTTTTCAGATTTCAACCCTGTTAGATTAAGATTTCAGTCCCTCACTTTGTTTTAAATACATATTAGTTGGCTGACTGGCCATCTGAGAGGATGGGTAAATTTGCTCTGTGACTGAGATTTGTTGTAAGTTGATTTGCATTGTCCTGTGAACATGCCCAGCTCCCTACTTTTATAAAGAAAACACACTTAAAAACCAGAGGGCTGTTCAGCCCTTTTTCCCTGGCACAGCTTTGGCCTTTTCTTCTCAAACAGCTTTACCACTTTGAAGGAAATTCTGGTAAAACCAGGCACAGCCCAGTCAGAACGTTTCCTGTGGGTAACCAAACTCATTCTGTGTGAGAACCTGCAGCCATTCTCTAGCAAGAAGTCTACTCAACCTATGCTCCAGGGTCAAACTTTACATTATGAGGCCCTGTTGAAACTGCAAGAGCTGCAAGAAGCTCCCTGCCTCCTGTACAGTCTTGATGACCAGATTTAGCACCTGTTGGCTGAGACACCACAAAGGGTGTGGGAACTGAGGGAAAGGAGGGGCTGGGAGGGGCCCAGGTGCGAAAAGCTGCTTCTGTCTTGTTTTTGTTGGGATTTGTTGTTGTTGTTGTTGTTTTTGTAATATGGACACTGGTTTCATATAGGCAGGCAAGGGAGGGGCAGATCTGGGGCTCAGTGTGCCATCTCCATCTAAAAAACTCATTTTCAGAGCAATGTGATCTGCAGTACCCCTGTATTTGCTGGGACATTACATCTATGCGATGCTAGGGGTGGTAATGTTATATGCTCAACTGTTTTTATTGTCTCTACAGCCCAAAATACTTGTATGGACTCTAAGTGGAGACAGAGATAATTACTTTTAGACTACATTTCATATTAAAAACATCCTCATATCAGAATGGGCTTTAACTATCTTTTGGGTGTTGGACAAATACCCTCTGCTCATGAGAGCTGAGGCACTATTTGTATCACTGCCTCTCTATATTCACCTTAGTGTCCACTCTCTTTGCTTGTTAGTAAATGACATTGGTTGTTATTTGATACCAACAGCCAAGATGAAATAAATCAGGAGCCACAGCTTTTTATTTATTTTTTTAATAATGTTTTGCCTCCCTGCATAATTTAGTAAGTCCCAACATCTGGGTAATTTCAGCAAATAGATTAATGATTGGAATGTGAAATTTTTTATTCTCCTTATAGAAGTGTCTACCATACAAACTAATTAAATTGAAGTGGTAATATGCCAAGTAGGGCTTGTAATGTGCTGGTGGACTCTGTGCTATATTCTTAAGTTGTCGTTCTTCAGGACTGTCAAACTGGCATATAAATTTTACTTCTTAAAAATATAATGAGTTGTTTTCTGCCAGTGTTTCCTCTATATAGTGGGGTTTAGTGCCTTGCCAAGGAAGATCAGAAGTTTTCTGGTATTTCTTGCTGCGTTCTCCCCACTGTGGTTTTTCTTTTTTTTTTTTAAACTTATAATTCTGTATTCCATTACACTAATAGCCAGACTTTTTTGCCATCCCACTGTGCTTAAGTACTGATTTGGATCCACTGAAAGTTGAACTGTGTTTTTAAAAAGAAATGATGAAAAATTAAAGCAGCTGTGTTGTAAATAGAAGCTCTTAAAGTCATTGGCTCTATCCAGAAGAGATAATTTTTTTCTTTTGTTTATTTGTTTGTTTTTGTTAAATGACTTGCCTTCAGATCCTGGAAATAGATCCCTGCTTTAACTAGTGTGGGGAACCATGGTGTGTTTAAACTCTGTGGGTATATGTACAGTAGATGACTTATCTTTAAGCTAAATTAAAGTTTTAAACTAATACTAGAATGCTCAGCTAACTTTAAAGCAGCCAGTTCCAGAGAAAATACCTGTAAATCCAGCAGCATGAAGCCAAAATTATGATTCATCTTTTCCTATAGAATTTTAAGTCTCTGTGTTCCCTAAATTTATACCATTAGCCTGTCGCTCCTGAAGTGCTACACACAGTGAACATGTGAAGGAAGCGGGAGGAATATCACAGGTTGTGTGGAGGGGCCTGAGGTGGAGGAAGAAAAATAGGATGTTTAGGACATATTGGTCTAGAATAGCATGGAAGTCAATCAGTGATGGTAGTCAGGCTGTTGTTTTCCTATTTGTTTTTAAATCAGATTAGAACTGTGCAAAGCAATATTAATACAATGTTTTATGAGTGTGAAGAATTTTTTTTTTTTGGTGGGCATTTTTCTTGTTGGCAGGAGGAAGTGGAAAATGAAGTGCTTGTAGGATGGATAGGCTGGAAAGTTACTGGCAGAGCAAAAAGTAGTCAATTCTGTAGAACAGGAAGATGAAAATATGCAGAGTTTTCCAGAGTGTTTGAAGTAAAAATAGAATTAATTATGTTTAATTTAATGCTTAGGGATTTAAAGCTTACTGTAAAATAAGCCAGAAAGATGAACTTATTGGTAATAGCCTGAATGGAGAAGGATAAAACTGATCTTTGGTGTTTGGAGAGAAGGATTTTGCACTTTTTGAGACATGAAATGATCAAGTCTCAGCTTTGATTAAGACCGGTATAAGTGGAGAAGAAACATGAGAAACAAGTTCAGAAAATACGGAAAGGTGCACACAATGAGGTGTGTTAGTCAACAGATTTGGCTGTAACAGAGGCAAAACCAAGACTTCTGGTGCTGCCTATTCTACTAAAGGATGGAGTAGGCAGAAATTTTGGAGGCAAGATTTACAACTTGATCTGGGAAAGATTAAGTTTTATTAATAGAAGTGAGTGGGCCTTATATTGCATATAGGTTGCATTTAAGAACATAAGGAGAAAAATCTCAAGCCAATTTTTTTTTCATTTAAACATTATTTTAATAAGCAGAAGACCTTCTAGGACATTTTCTTATTGTGTTAATAATATACTTCTTGGGTGGTTGAAGGCACAAGACCGAATAAAAACAAATCCACTAATATCACAATATTGTATGCCCCGGAGTGCTATAACAACACAGCATTTGGTCCAGAGCTAGGCCAAAACACCTGGAGCTTATGTGTTTCTCCACCCAAGGATCTCAGCTCACTGGTGGCTGACGGAAGCGTCCCATTACTCAAATCCCTGCTGTAATCTTTCAGTGTGTTGGGAATGAGGATATTGCCTTACTTCCTGACACAATACATTGAGTCGTGTCTAAATAAGGTTTATGCTGGAATGGAAAGATTTTATTCTACCATATGGATGTAGAATGTGGGTGATTTTTCCAGTTATAGAGTTACTACTGTCTTTGTGTTCTTGACATTTTAAAAAATAATTTGTGAAGCTGTTTCTGATGAGACTGATTGTTGGATATTAGCATTAGATGCATTCATTTTATCAGGAAAGAAGAAGAAAAATGTGTGACTAGTTACTAATTTATTAATCTTCTAAGAAATGAATGAGGCAAGGCAGTCCCACTTAGGAAACTGAGTTTTCAGCCTTTTAATCTCATGCCCCTCTTGAGATTCAGATGCAGATAGGAAACCAGTGACCCAGATTCCCTTCAGGCTGTAGTAACAAGTGTGAATGTGTTCATCATGTAACCAGGGACTTCTCTACATAATGATTTAGTACAAATGGAGTCTCCAAACTTGAACTGATGTATGGTTCTGACTAGTGTCTTTGAGTTGTGCAGTTGTGGGAGCATTACCACTTTTTCTACTTCATATGAGATGCAGTTTTGCACCAAAACAGCAGCTCCCATGCTTAGTCTCCTTTACTGTAGGAACAGAGGCTCAGATGACCTCAGTGACAGGATGGAAAATATTCCCTACCCAGCAATGTAGGTAGACATAGATGTTTAATGAGTTTAGGCTAGGAAGACTGTGTATAACTCTCATGTTTACAATACAACATTCAGTTGATGGATTCAATACAATAGACTCAGTAAGACCTTGATTAATATCCCTTTCCATTTCCATTAATACACCAGAGAAACGGGACAGATTTGCCATCAATGTGTATGCCCTGCTCTTTCCTTCTGACAAAGTCAACAGTGGAACAGAAACCCAGGTATATACAGCTGTTTAATTAAGGCACTCCATGCAAGATCTGGGACACAGGTTCGTGAAGTGGATTACAAAACCTTGAATGAGGATCAAGGTTTCTCTTGTTGTGTTGTCACAGATTGCTGATGTGCATTAGCATTTAGTAAATTGTGATTTTGCTTTTTATGCATTTTATTTTTAATTTAAAACCTGTTTCTGGCTTATTTGACAGGTAATTCAGAATACGCAATTCTCATTTCCTTTGGTCCTTCGCCATACTTCCCCTTTCTCTCTTGACTGTTTGGGTAGGGTAGCTGGCAAAAAGCAAGCAATTGCTTTCCTTCATTCCAAGGGGGAAACAACAGAGAAGAAAACAGCGGGATTATACAGAGAAAAGGTCTGCATTAACATTTTACTTTTTTATCTGTGTTTGTGAGCTTACTCCTAATTCATTTTCTTGAAAATACTTAAGTGGAAACTAAAATCATGTCAAGGCCTCTGGCTTATTACTGATCTTACTGAGGGGAAATAAAGCTTTTTAAAGTTAAGGCCATGACTACTTGAATGGCAAAGACTTGCTTACTGAAAACCCCGTGGATTTTGTAAATGTTAGTTGTGCGCATAAACCGATCAAGATGAAAACAATGGCAGCTGGTAGATGAAACCCTTCTTCCTTTTCAGGTGAGTGTAAATCCTTTCAAAACAACTGTGGGGGTCCCAATGTGGGGAAAAGGAAAGACACAGCATGGCTTAGAGAGGCAGAATGTAATTAAAATAAGAATTTTAAACTAGTAATTTATGCCTATCATTAACCTCAGCTGCTATAATTGAAAGTAGGATAAAATATTTCTATTTTGATAGGAAAAAGTTATAGTCAAACCCTGTGCTTTTGGCTCAGAAACCTACTTGTGATACTTCAAAATGATCAAGGTATTTGTGTAGTGATAGAGTAGATTGGGCTCCCTGTCTGCACCTCCTGTTCCACTGAACTGTAAGGAACAGAAAGCAATTTTAAAGCTTAAATCTTGAAGATACATCAGTCCTGGGTTGGGTGAGTAAAAAAAGCTTCATTTTTTCTTTCCTTATTAAAAAAAAGAACCAAAGCAGCTAGGTCCGTCTCTCTTCCTCTAGACCTGCAGATTTAATTAGGAGGTTACAAAGTTTGTGGGTGCTACCTTTTGTATTCATAAGGTAGAAATTCCTTTAGCATCTCGTGGTTGCAGTCGTCCATGTAAAGCCACTATAGTACCATTAGACCTGTGCAACAAATCCTTAGTTTACACTCTGCCTGGGACATTCCTGTTGTAGCTGTCTTGCACCCAATCTGACATGTGCCTTGGCTCATGAGAAATAATTTCTGGGAAAAATAAACAACAGACTGATATTTTAAAAATACCAAATGTTCAAAAGTCAGGAAAAACACTATAATTTTGTCTTCAACTTATCATTTGTATATGTGAATAAACAAACTCATGCAGCCTGTAGTTAGCAGTAGGTAGGCAGAAGTCTTTGTAAAAAATGGCCTGATATTTCCCCTGTTCTTGCCTGACCTCGCTCCCTCTCCATGCTCCTCTGTGTCCGTGTTAGCCATGCTGCTACTTCACCCCTGCCAGAGAAGTTTACCTGAAGGTCACATGCAGCCAAGATGCCCTCCGGAGAGTCTGGAGCAGGAGCCTGGAGCAGGATGTCTGTCAGGCACTGGTCCCCCACCGTGGTGAGGCTGGCCCAGGGTGTGCTTACCTGATGTGCCCACCCCACCAGTTTCACTTCCCCGCGTTTGGGAACAAAGGCCAAGATGATGGGCATGAGACAGAGCCCTTGTATCAACTAGATTATGACTCTTGGCTTGCCATACTGATGTTTCTGAATCTCCTCATTTTCCTAAGAAAAATAACGGCTCACTGCCTCTTTTCAACTCCATTTCCATAGCAATAAAGGTAGTAGAAATTATATCAAATAATCATTAACAAAATAGAAATAGCTCCTTTAAGGAAAGTTTCGGGAACTCATTATTTGCACAGAATGGCATTCAGCACACCATAAACTTCGCTAACTTACAATGACATACCTTGGTTTTCCTGTCAATCCAACACAAATCATGTTTCAATTGTGTCGTCCCCTGCTAAATTGGGAATTACATCCTCAGAGACCTCAGAAAGTTTGAAACATTCAAAAATCTAGAGCTATAGCTCTTTTGTGAGTAATGCTTCATTATGGATCACTAGACTGGATTTGATACTGACTCAGTTTGAGAGCTTTATTGTATTGTTTGGAATGACATAGGATTAATACTAGAAGAGAGAAACTGTCAAAAATGAGACCATGCAATGTCAAGGCAGCACTAGTTAGAAAGCCTATGGCATTTCTGGATTTATGGAGAGACTTTGTATTTAATCCATTAATCAAAAGGTATCAAGGTCTCTCTACTTTCTTTCAAATCTGGGTGGTAGCTAAGAGAGTGTAATTATTTCCTATGGTTTATTCTGAAATCAATAATCAAAGTTTTCACTTACAGGCAGAATTTTATTGGAATGAAGGGTTTTAGTGACATGCATATTGGACATTAGTGGACATCTTCAGGGTGTTGGGAATTCTTGGTTCAAGTTGGGCATTTGTTTTACTCTGGGTTTCAGCATATCAAGCGCATAGGGTCCAGCCTTTTGTCTGCTTTCTTTCCTACCATGTAGAAAGGGATTTTCATGGCTAGGGAAAGCAGTTTTTGCCAGAAACTTTTCTCATCCAAATAGAACTGGCAAGTGGCCAAAAATGTGCTGGTGGTTCTTTAGTTGTGAATTTTAATTTCCAGGCAGCTCCTTCCAGGACTTGTTTGCACAGCCTTTGCTTCTCTCATCACTGCTCTGAACAGAGGATGTGAGCAGGTTCCTGGTGCAGAAGGTAACATCTACAGGCTCAGCCTCCAGCCCCAGGCCTTCACTTAGGTTATGGGGAGGGGCTCTCTGCTTTGCCGGCCTTCCTGCTCTACCTGGAGGCAGCAGTGGGGCCCACTGGGCACTAGCAGCTGCTTGCCCACAGCTATCAAAATCTTCACTCATCTGTCTATCTGATGGGCAGATGAAAGCCCGGCTACTCAGCATGCAGAGGGCAGTGCAGTTTGTCCTACAGTTGAAAAATGATAAGGAGATTTTTACTTGGTTGGCTAGAAACTTCTTTACCCTCTCCTGAATAAAAAGCCACCCCCCTGCAATTTTTTTTGAACTCATTGTCATTCATTCAACAGTATGAAATCTGCTCATTTTGAAGTATCAATTGTTTTCCCCTAGCAACAAGATTTTTCTTGTAAGTGACAGATTGGATGTAGGAGCAGGGTGGGGCAGTGTGAAAATATATATTTCTTAAAATACTATTCAATAACTACTGTCTTTAGAGCTTTAGCGTTAAAATCATGCTACTGACTGTTTATTTTAAGTAAGGTTCCCTTACATGATAACCAAATTTGACTTATAAAATTTGTTCTTAAATTGACATACATGATATTAGATTTTAAATATAGAAATAATTTATGGGTCATACATCTCAATTCTGTATCACCATGTGGGAATAATTTGTTTAAAATATTCCTTAACAACAGGCATGTACTAACATGGACTCTAAAATCTGTGGCACTGTACTTTAAAAGCCTGTTTGCATTTTGTCTGTTTCTTTAAAGGGCTTCCGTATTGTCTCGGACTCCCCTGGAAATGCAGTAAGGATTCGTATCACATCTCAGTTGCCATAGCAACAGCAGTCTTTCCCATAATGAGCTGCATCATCTGAACTGATGTCACAGCATCATGCAGCAGGTCACACAAGGCACCTCCTAGTATTGCATCTTACAGATGTGCCGTAAACATCAAAAGAGGATGATTTGAACAGGACATGGTAAGTTGCAAAATATTGTGCTGCTCTTAATTGCAGCTCTATTTTTTCCTGTTTTATAAGGTTTTCCTAATGTAAGTGTGTGGGTTTTGCCTTGTAGAAATCATTTTGAAGAAAGATGCTGCATGCTTAATATTATTTTTCAGGCAGACAGGCTAAGACAAAGGCCTACAGAAAATGCATTCAGTCTGAATGTTTAGACTTGCCTTTGCATTTGTGATAACAGCCTAAGTATTTGAAGAGAATATATTTAAATTTCACAATCCAATTAAAGTAGCTACTGTCTGATTTACTTAAATGGAAAGAATAGCTGTTTTCAATTCTAATGCCATAAACATAGCTTGCTCCTTTCCCTGTCTCTTCATTTAAGCATTCCTATTACGTTTAGTTCCTCTTTGAACCTATTTTATCTCAATAGCACGAATATCACCTATTTACTTTCATTGGCCTTCCATAGCATGATAGTACAGAAAATACTCTGCAAACCAGTGCTGAACAAGGAACTGGAACATTATTGATTTTAAACATGGTTCAGTACTGTCCTATTTCTACTGGTATTCTTAAAAAAGCAAAACACAGATGTAATTGTCAAACAATAACCAAATATTTTGAAAGTACGGTAGCATTTAGCTCTTCTACCGTTTTACTTTCTATGACTCTGTTTCTTAAATTGTAATATGAAATTAGTGAATTTTAGGTCTTTTACTGGAAAGAAAACAAGCTTTTTTTTCTGCTGCAACTGCAGTAAAAGGTGTAGCCAAACATTCAAGTGTTCTGACAGGGTTTGCTATGAATAAAATAATAGGAATAATTAAAAAGGCTTCCATCTCTATCTTGGGAAGAAAACACCCATCTTTTATATTTAGAAAGCTGGTTAAAGTCATGTCTGTAGTATTTAGTAATCCTTTACAAGGTCCAATATTTGTTTATGTTGTATTAAGGTCTTGCTTCTGGAGGCTAGGTTTATTTTGCTTAACTTCAAGTTAATCTTGCTGGATGATATATAACAACACTAATTTGATTTTGCATGTTTGAAAGATGCAGTCTTTCAGCTGCTTGCTATTAGAATGAAAGAAAATACCAGACACATGTCATTTTAACTGATCAATATGTCCACTAGGAATTAGGGAGTGGTCTCTGGCTCTGTTCTCCCCATGTAGTTTATATTTCAAACGTGCAGCAAGAAAAAAACAACCACTAATTTTGTAGTGATATCTACATTTATTGTGGGGTTTAGTCTCTTATATTTGATAAGGTAATAAATATAATGAGATCCAACTACTCTTCATAGGGGTGTGTGTGATGGCTTGTCTGGCACAAGCTGAAACAGAGCTCTTATACCTTAATTAGACAGTCTGTACAGAATCATATACGCTTTTTTCAGCACGGTTTGGGTACATCTGTTGTGTTTTTTCCCTCCTGCAAAACACAAAGCAAATGACTGTAAATTAATATTAGATTGATGTTGTTTTATTTATTTGTGATGCATTTTGCAGTATGAAAGTAGTGGTCTCCTGCACTTGCTGTGTTCCCATCAGGCAAACTCGGAAGGGATGAGTTAGCAGGAGGATGGGGGTAGGGCGGGACAGCTGATGTCTGCCTACTGTCAGAATTAGAGGTGTGAAGAGAGCTGGTGAGCAATGCCTTCAACTCCCAACTTTAGGGATCATAGAAGAACAGTTAATAAGACATGGATGTAAGATATATCTGGTTTAGATATTATGCTGTTATTATCATCATCAATAATAATAATAATAAGTGTATTTTCTTAGATTTTTCAAGTGACTTGATTACAAATAGAATTTCTCAGATTAAAGTTAAAACTTAGGGGAAACATACTGGGTGTAAAAGAACAACTTTTGATGGTATTATTGGAGAGGTGACTGGCTCCAGTGAAGATTTTTATTTTTTTTCCCCTACTACTAAGATTACAAAGCATGTTGTTTCAAAGCATGTTGTTTCTAAACACTTTTACTCTCTATTCCTCACAATTCTCATACCATTTTTTGCCCTGGGAAACACCTGCTAATAATGGAGCTGTGATGACACTAATTGATTCTTGGTAATCTTGGCTGATTCTGACTCCTTCTGATTACTTTGATTACAGAATACTTCCTGTCAATTTTTGTATGGGCCCAAGTGTTGCACTGAGATCTGTATGTGAGGATATGGAAAAAAAAGTATGGAGTGATGAAGAGAGCCTTAGTATGAAGAGCATGCCTGATTGTCTGAGTCAGAGCATGACCAAATGCAGAAACACTAAAGATATAATACAATTTTGCTTGTAGTTGAGGCAGATTCATAACTGGTACAAGTGAGACAGCATTTGACAGTGTGAAAATTGTGTTGCTTTCAGCTTTGTTCCACAGCTGGCCTTATTCACCATTACTGAAGGAAATATGTTTTGTAAATACATGTATTCTTCCCTGAAGTAGCTGAATTTGGACATTTAATCTGAAGGCCAGAGTTCTTCTGTATATGCAGAATCATACTGACGTGGAGTTGGAGATGGGCGTGTACTAGTGAACTGAAAGGATGTTACTGTTTAATCTTTACTTTGCTCTGAAGGGTTTTATTATATCATCAATTAAGTAGTTCTTACATAGCTTAGCACTCAATGCAGAGAGAAACAGAAGCTTTGTTCTTCCCAAAGCAGCTGTAGGAGCTGATGATAAAACCTGACCACAGCAATGGAAGTGGGTACAATTTTAACACTTTGTAGGGTTTTTTTTCACCATACAACAATGCAAAGCCTACCTAGAGGGGATCAGAGCATGTCCTCAATGAAAGGAAGTTTTCCTTCTTCTCTAAAGATGAGTTGAGGGAACCCTATTCTCTGAACTTTACCTTTTGTAGGTCACGTTACAGTAGAACAGTGGGTGGGTGTCCTGGGCCTCCCACCCCTGGCAGATCTGGAGTGAAGCTTTCATCCCTTGAAGGTCTCGTTAAAGGAGCTCTCTTTATCAGAAGTGCTCAGGTATTGATTAGAATTGGTGGCATTTCCAAAATACTGGTAAAATACCTCCTTCAAAGTAATTGAGGAATTAGAAATAATTAAAAAAATTCCCGTGGCATGTCCTAGTCTACTTGCACCCTTCTGTAAAAGTCACTGCTGTGTCATGAAAGAAATATTGACAACATTCTCGGCTTGATTTTTTTCCTGGTCTCTGCTGAGTGCTCCTAGCTTCAGGGAGGGGCAGAATGTCTGAAGTTCCAGAGTTGCTTTTAAAAGAAAAAAAAAAAATTGTATTAAAAGATACCACGTTTCTTTGCTGAAATAGTATATTTATATTTTGTACTGTAAGCATGGCCCATGCTTTGTAATGAAATTTCTTTACATTTTGTAATGAGATACTATACTGGTGTTACTGGGACAAAATTAATGGTACATGAATGAAAAGATGACGTCAAGAAATCATCTTGTGACTAATTTATGTCTGAATACTAACATTTCTGTGGACTGCAGGGGGTAAAGGTGGCTTTTGCTTTTCCTTTTCGATTTAAACAGACACTCATCAGAGCAGATTCTAGCTCCAGAAAAAAGAAAGTTGTATATGTTGTATATGTTACCACTATAATGAGTCACCCAGACTGGGCCAAGACTTTCCTGCCACCAGAAAGGAAGGAGTCAGTGGAAAAGCTGAGCTGGATGAGCGAAAAGGAGACTAAATTAGTGAGGGAACAGGACATACAGTGGGTGGAATTAGCAATGGATGGGCATCATATCTGATATCACTCTCATGATCCAGAATGCTCCTGAAAAAGCAGCTGCCATCTTGGGCTTCTCAGCCTGTGGAGACTTTGGCACAGGGCAAGGCAGACCTCAGCTATGTTTCTAAGCCTAACAGGCTGTTACTATAGCCATTTTCTTTTTTGTCAGTGCTTACAGGCTACCTGTACCTGGCTTGCTGCACAGGCGTGTGTGGTGTTTGGTTGGTGCTCTTGGACAAAGACCCATGGAGTACGGTCTTTCTCATACTCAGTTTTATATCCTATATTTTCTGCAGATTTAAAAATAAAATTAGCTATCCCCACTTCATATCCATCGAAAAAACTAAAAGTGTGTAATATAAATCCTTCAACTAGTTTGGTATGGTCATATATATGTGTATGTATAATATCAGAAGGGTCATCCCAAAAATCCCTCTGAGTATCAAAATGAGTTTTTCTGAAGCAAATTTTTCTTATTTTTAAAAAGTCTTCAGAAAAGCTTTGTTTCTGAAGAAAAAAGTCAGGGAATTAATTAAAAAATGATTCAGATTGTTTTTCCCTTCCTGTTTGGTGCATGAAAGACAGGTTTCAAATATCTGGACTCCTGAGTGCTTTGAATCCCAGCAAGGCTGACTCAGCTTCTCATCCCTCCAAGGTCAAAAAATTCAGCTCTGTGTAGCTGACAATGTCTGGCACTTTCAGACAAGATGCATCAAGCCAGGAATACTCTCTGCTCTGCATGAACTCTCAGTTCTCATGGCATGTGTCAGATACAGGCTTGCCCTGGCAGACTTGGCCAGAATGCTGGTGCCTCCTGCTTGTCCAGTGTTGAGTCCTGGTGCCAGGCAAGGAGGGACTTCCTCTCAGCTGTGTAAAGAATATCTTCTAAGGTGCCTGGAAGCGGAGATAGCTTGTAAACGTAAGTGGAGTGTCCTCCAGCCTGGGGGATAATATTTGTGTCCTGAGGAGAGTATCAGCCTCAAAGTTAAGGGTGGAGAATGAGCACTGTGAATTGTATTGACACTTCCTTACCTTTGGCAGCCCTGTGGCTTCTGGAACTGTTAAGGGCATCCAGAGCAAGTAGTCGGCTCTGTGGGAGACCAGCTGCTCTGTAGGGTGAGGCAGTAGAAAGGCTCCGAGAAGGGGAAGCACCTGGCAGCAGGCACGGGAATAACAGCCCCAGCACTGCTGGTGCTCCATGTCCAGTTACTTTCTCAGACACCCCAAGTATGCTAAGCACTTAGCATTCTCTCTTTGGCAAAGGGGTCTTTCAAATAATAGTGATTTCAATGAGGAAATAGCTCTATAAAATACTTTTCTCAGCCTCCATGGTGCAGTGTCTTATGGGAGCTGACACACATAGAAAGGTAGCCTTTGTTAGCATGAGGTTGTACTAAAAGAACTCCTAGCATTTAACTGAGAAAGCACCCACTGCAGTAATTAGTTCTGCTTTCAGTCTTGCTGTATATCTATTACTTTTTAAAATGTTTTTTGTCTGTTAAGAGTTGCCCTGTACTGATTCTCTTGTAAATTCAATGTTGTCACAGTTTCAGGATTAGGATGCAGACATGAAGTTGCTTCATGTGCTGTCAAATATTAATATCATTTTTTTTTGCCAGCTTGGTGTGTGGGTAAAGTGAAGAATGCTTTTATCTGAATACATGCAGGTTTAGGTTTTTTTTCTCTTTTTTTTGGGTGTGATTTTTGCAGCATTTTCTCTCTGGTCTAAAAGCTCATGGTTGAATCTCTACTTCAGTCTTAAAATGCACCCCATGTAACCTCCATAACTCCTCTTTGCGGGTTATCTTAGAATTGTATTTGTTGTATTTAGCTCCTCTCAGTTCCATCATGTGTTGACTTCCTCTATGTCTTACTTGCTCCTTCCAGCTTGCTCTTCCTGATTGGTATGCCTGTAATTGCTCTCTTCTATAAAGTTCTCATTCTTATTTAAGTCCCTTGGAAAAATGTCACATTTCTTGTAGACTGTTTCTAAAAAGTGGTTCATGAAAGGTTAGATACAGAAAACCTGCGGGACTTCAGGGTTATTACTATGTTTTAAAACAACAAAACAGTTCAGATCTCTCTGCTGAAGCTTAGATAGAACCCTTATAGTGGTAGGGGCTTTACAGACATCTGAGAAACAGTCAAATCTTTTCTGATTAGATTGCCTTGATTTTCACCTTAAATTGAGGTGAATAATTGTTTTTCTCACTTTTCCTAAGTATTTCCTTATAAAGGATAAGTAACATGCCCAAGTTGCTCAGAAAACCTCTGGCAGACCTGGGAGAAAAGGCTATTTTTCCTGTTGCTCGTATAGAACTTAAAAATATATAATCTTTCTTCTGCTTGTCTTTGTATTTTCCTGTTTGTGCTTCTGTGTTTGTTTTCTGAGCTTGACTGTTTTTTATTGGTCATGGTTTTATTGGATAAAGCTGAGCTTTTGGTGGAGATCCATGAACTTTCAAGGGATTTAAGGAAAAAAATGGTTGCTACCTGCTATAAATTAGGCTTCAAATTAACACGAGAAGCTTGGGAACATTGTAGTTTTCAAAAGAGGAGTATGTGCTTGACAAAGAGTTTTAGACAAACCTTGACTGTATTGATTATAATGAAACAAAAAGCTGCACCTTTATGCGTTTAATTGGCAACAGAAAGGAACTTCTTGGTTTAAAAAAAAAACCCACAGCACAACAAAACCTTACGTCTGTTTTGAAAGTTTCAAAACAGCATTTCCTTTATTGGCTAGATAAGTGCTCCTCCTTTGTTTGACAGATTGCTGTGATGGAATACTCTCTGCCAAGACAATCAATGCAACAAAATATGTCTGCAAAATAGATAAAAAAGAGAACAATATACCTACCAACTGAAATATTATGCTCATTATGTAGAAAATTGCAAAGTAAGGACAGATGCCTTTTTTTGCATTACATAGTACAACGTTAAGTAAGCAAACCCACCAACAAATGCTGTTGAACAGTTGATTTTACTACATTTTTTCCCCTTCAATTATATATATAAAAAAATAAAAAATAAGTTTTTGACAGGTATTTATTTGAGAGATGGATAGAACATGTACAGTGAACACAAAAAAAAGGAGCTTGATATCGTCAAGCCTGAGGGCTGTATAAAATTGTTTTTCAGCTGATATTGCAAAACGAGCCTTAAAGAAAAACAAAATACTAGTTAGCAATGAAAAAACTAATGAAAAACTTTTCTCAGCACTTAGTTTTTGTCATGAAAAACTGTACTTCAGGGCTGAGTGATATTGATAGAGTAACTACGGTCCATTGAGAATGTTTTCAGATAAGGACATCTTTCAAAGTGGTTGCATGAAGCTACTTCAGGCTGCTTACAATTTTCAAGTGTGTTAGATCATGTTTAG
>NW_008239553.1:19664465-19667510 GCF_000691975.1 Corvus brachyrhynchos
TGAAGATGCTAATTCTCTGGCCAAGACTGTACTAGCTAGTGTGTGTCCTTCTTGTACTTTAAGCTGCACTGCTAGTCTCCTAAAATATACCATATTTTGTTAGAATAATAAATCAGATTTTGATTGTTAAAAAATCCTCCCCTTAAAACCCACAGCTTCAGCTAGAAAAGCCTGCTATCTGTCAGATTTCAGCATGTCTAGTCTGTTGCTAAGGCAATGACACAGCAGATATGTAAGTTGCCATTTTAAGGGTCAGCTATTAAAATATGCAGGGTATATTCTATAGATCCTTAATATGCCATCTGGTCTTGTTCCTTCTCAAAATTTCATCCTAGTATTTTATTAGGTTATTAAGAGCAGCAAGTAGTTTTTTGATGTTATTATGCACAGATAACCTTCGAAAATAATTAGGGGATTTGCAGGTTTTTTTGTATCTGGAGAAGGTGGAATCTAAACACTCAGTGCATGATGTGTAAACAGACAGTGTATCAGCAGTAATGGTGCTAGCTCTTTCAGAAGAAAAAAATTTTAACCCCTGAAGTGCTTCACACTTGTTTGCAGTGCTGTAGCTTTTTAAAGCAAACTTTTAAATAAATGGAGAGACTTGATTTTGTATTTCTGTGAATTACACTGAAAACTTCTTAATTATTCCTTCTGCTCCACGTTGTTAGGTCATTTTGAATTGGATTGGAAGCTTGGTTTCATTTGCTGATCCCACCTATGTGATCCCTTTTCTTTGCTGTAACTTGTAAAGTCACTTTTATCAAGAGAGATAAATCCCCCTCAGATCTCTGTTGTTCCTCTTCTTGTTAGGCAACATAAGAAATGTTTATCAGCATCTTGAGGCCATAAATGGTGAGTTCTGTAGAATACTGGTAATAAATTAGTATTTGTTTGAGTAAAGATCTTAGGTGTTCTTCCTCCTGTGCTTGTCATGAAAATGTACAGAAACTAGTAAAAGGACTTCCTGGGTTTAAATTTTAGTATAAGAGGACAGAGGATAAAACTTGTTCAGAGAAGTTATAAGCTACAAGAAAGGTAGTGTCCTGTGATACTTGAATCAAGGAGACTGGAAAATGCTTCTGGCTGTGATACTAAATATGCCCCTTTCACATTGCCTCTATGCCTGTGCCCCTTAATTGTCACCTGTGGCATGGACACAATGACACTGACTTCCTTTGCCAAGCACTCTGTGTACGTGCTAGGTGACACTACTAACAGTTTAACTTTACACACATAGCTAGCCACACAGGCAAGGCAGTAGCAGATACCAGAGAGAATGGTGCAAGGGAACATGGCTGAATGGAAGAGATGTGGGTGCTGGAAAATACAATGTAAAAACCTAAAGGAAGGGAACTAGCTTTGGGGATTTTCTGTCTTAGCTAAAGGATTCCACAGTAGAACATTTACAAAATGTATCTAAAGCTCAGTGGTTTTGGCAGCACAAAATTACATTTCTAAGTAGTGTATGCCAAACTGTTGAGCCTGCTTAACTGAAAATATCAGCTTAATTCTACATTTAAGTTTGTAAAGACCAGGCAAATATCTCTACTGGCTGAGTCTAAGTGATTTTCATATAGACAGAGAGGCAGCACCACCTGGTCTGTAAAGCTTGAGGCAACATGTGCATGCCATTCTACTTAAAAAGAAGTTACTGATTTTTGTGAAAGGGAAACCTGCCATGCTTTTGCATGATCTTCAAGGCCTCCTTTCCAAAATTAGAGATTGATAAGAATTATTCTGTAAGATGCTGTCTTAGTCACTGCAGACTCATCAAAACACCAACTGTTGATCTTCATGAAACTTTTTTGCCTAGGTTTTGTTCAGAGAGCACACAACCCAAAACAGCTAATGACAGATGGATATGCATTAAAATGAGATGTAAGATACATGGGACTAACATCTGCTCTGAATTAGGCAGTCCCCTGGGTCGTGGAGATATTGCTCTTTCCAGTCTAATAAATATTTATTTTTGAAACCAGAATAGCTGTGTCAAGCAAGCTAAGGATCCATATTTCCAATTAATGTGCCAGGAGTTCAGGGAAGAGGAACATGGAAAGAAATGCAGTTTATGAGTGATAAAAAGTAGCGCTCAAATTAACCTCTATTTTTTCTGACTCCCAGTATAATTTAGAATCCACTTCTGTTTTGTCTTACTTAATCCTATATAGTGGCTTGTAGCTCTGATTCCTATATTCACCTTTTGAATTGTTAAAAATTAAATCTAGGGATGTATTTAATATGTAAATTAAACAAGCTAGTCTGCTAAACTCAGCATTCAAAATTAGTGTTAGGCATATGTAAGCTCCAACAGCATGTTTTCTTGAGCTTTATTGAATGGTTTATAAACTGATTTGTGCATTTCTCTGTGTTCTTACTGACTGTTAATTGTTGATGGATTATTTTAATCTGAGTAATATTTCATGATTTTAACTAATCCTTAATAGATTCAGACTATGGACAGCTATTATTTGAGCAAAAGTATGAAGGTAACATATTTATATTTGTCAGGTGCTTTCATTGGTATGGGAGAACCACAGGGAAGGCAGAGGTTGTAGAGAATCTCAACAAACCTTCAGCCTGTTAAATGATATTTCCCCCAGCTATATCCAACCTGAAAATTATGCAGTCTGAAAGTGAAATTTGATACCACTTGGAGCTAGGAAAAATGCCAGCTTGGCAAAGCTCATAGGATTTTTTTTTAGCAATATTTTCCTAGACTGGAGGCGGCCTCAGGGATTATAATTAGCCTGTCTTGGGCTGATTAGTGTTGGGTACTTGAAGATCCTTGATCAGCAGAATAACACATCCTGACAGCCCAGTGGAAGAAAGTCCAGCATTTCACTTCTCCCTGCAGGCAGCTGAGAAAAGAATCTTTTTGGTAGAACAAATCCCTTTATGAGAAAAATGGTGGATGTATTGAGTACTTAGAGGTGGTGATCTCCTGGGCCAGGATGCAGTGCTTTATTCCAGCCTTTCAGACCATTTTACTGCAAGTGAGGAAAATACAAGCTGTGCCGTAAGACTCTGTTTAAGTTTTCCTCT
>NW_008239553.1:19667546-19674743 GCF_000691975.1 Corvus brachyrhynchos
GATTGATGGTTCGTAACTGCCAGCTGGGCCACAAGCAGAAGGTAGCTTGCTTTCTTCTTCTAAGAGATCTTGTAAGACATCACAGAATCAAAGATTCAAATGGGATGAAATGGGTAATGTGATAAACCTCAAAATTCTGTGAAGTGACCCTTAGCTGATAAAGATGTAAATATAGAGCAGATGACCAGACATTTGATAAAAAATTACGAATCAGTTAGCAACTCTGTCATCTTGAGAGTCTGAAAAGTGCAATAATGTTATCAATCACAGAGTATTACACTTTTTGGGTGGTAATACAATACCAATAATATCCTTTTTTAAAGTGAGGAAAAACATTGTTGTCTGAAGAGATTATGGGAGTAGATGTACAAGGTGGGAAAGGAGACTGATACCTAAGCATTCACTTGACACAGATGTTGAATCTAAGTAACAAATCTAGAACGTATTGAAACACAGAATGGGAAACTTGGTTAACACTCCCCCCCGCCCCCTAAAATCTAAGCTTCTGAGAGTGCTTTTGTTTTAAACTTCAAAATAAGAGTGAGGGAGCTAACAAGGCATAATGGTACTTTAATGGCTCCCAGTCAGATAATTCCTGCAGCAGTGATGAGGAGGAAGGCTGTCAAAGCTCCTTTGGGACCTGTGCAGAGACTGGGAGGAGCAGGGTCTGCAGCACAGCAGCAGTGAGTGGGCTTTATTACCAGTGATGATATTGCATGCTGGTAAATTATATTTTGGAGTTCCTCCAAAATGTCAGCGCCAGGTTATTCTTGAAGCTACCTTAGCACTTACTCCCTCTCCCAGTTATTTCTCTGCCACACCTATTACAGGCATGCCACTGAATCTTGCCGCACGTGCTGCTTAGTTCTTGGTGCGTATCTAACTCCACTCCTGCTGACTCCTCATGTTTCACTTCTAATGGAAATATAAATCTGTAGGTCTTTTTCAAGGCTTACTAGAGTCATTAATGAGCTTTTGGCCCAATATCTTCCAATGTTGTGTGGGTTTTGGTCTTTTGTTTTTTTTTCCTCATTCTGTGATTTCCCCAAGGAAAGTGTCATGAAATTGAATGAAGACAAGCTGAATTCTTGAAAGAAGTAAAAACATTTGAAATGTATGTGCCTCATTTGAGATTGAAAGGTTTGATAAAGTGTTGTGGGACTGTAAAGATTTGGGAATAATCTTGCTCGTCAGTTTCCTGCCAAAAAATGAAAATGTTATTAATTGTGTCTGTGAAGTTCCAGTTGCCATTACATTGTGAAGTGCTAAAGTGTTTTTTGTGTGCTGGAAAGCTGATTATGATCTGAGTACCAGTAATATTATGCAGGTAGGTTTTAAACTAATTTTTCAATAAGCTAACATGAGTATTTTGCCTTCTTGAGAGATGATAGAAAATTCTTACCAAATTTTATCTTGGCTTCAATTTTTGAAATATAGCTTTAAAAGGGTAAAGTAGTCAAAATCTTCAGGAATGCATCAAAAGCTTTAAAGATGTGACTTTATTTTCTATAAAGCCAAATAAGGTATCCATGTCTTGAAAGCAAGATTGAAAAAATTATTGTTTTTTATGTGGAGTGGACTATAATGGTTGATAATGTCTTAGCATCGTATTGGTTTTGTGTCTCTCTTATTTAAAATATAAAAAAAATCTCAGTACTGAATCTGAAAATAAAACGTCCTTGTTGTATAGGAAGCAAAGTTTCACACAGTGAATTCTTTGAACTAAAGTATGGTGCTAAACTTAAAACATGAATTTACGATAGCCCTAGGGAATGAAGTCCTATTTAATGCCAAAGCAGGAATAATAGTGAAAAAGTAGACAGGCTGTAAGAACATAAGGGTCAAAATTCACAACTCCATCTCCTGATGTAATTCAACCTGATTTTGGAGAAGTCCACAGTACTTATGGTAGATGCCAGGTTTTTTGTAGATCCTAGAAACAAATAAGCCAAACACAGTACTGTGATCCATTTGGTATTAATGTTATATTTCTATGCTTACTGTTATCATCAACGTTGTCAGACAGACTTGTAGGCGAAGTCATTCACAGATGCACAAAGGAGTCCCAGGTGTCTCCTCCCCACCCCAAATGCTCATTGTGCTACTATGAGTCTGAGAGCAGGCCTGCAAAGTTATGTACCAGGAACATGGCAGGTATGTGAGAGGGTGTTAAAGATTTGTGACATGACCTCCTACATGACCTATAACAAACCTTTTGTTTTTTGAGAGGTGATCCTTGCTGCTAGAAATATGTGGGGAGTGCTAAACATGAGCGTTGATATCCCTTTAGGATGCTTGGGCAGACAGGGAACGGACTTGTGAAGAAGAAAAGAATGTGCCCAGGTTGTGTTTGTGGTATCAGGGCTTCCTGCTGCATGGGGAGGTGCAGAGAGGCAGCTGGGAAGAGCCTGGCTGGTTAGAGTCAGAGTCTGGATAACACAGAAGGGGCACAGAGCAGGAAGAGTTTGGCCAGAGCTACCCCAAGCGGAAGAGGGGGAAAAATTGGGCTGCTGAAGGCTGAATGGGTTTGCTGAGGGCTACAAGAAGCCGAGGGAGAATAAGGTAACAGCTGAAATAAACAGGCCAGAACTGCTGCTTAAAGACCGCACAGGCCCCGGCTCCTATTTCGCTCTTGTCAAAATAACACGAACATTGCAAACTCCTCTGTGGCCAACTAATGGGTATGATGCACTATTTCTAGTCATATTTGGAATAAGGTTAAAAAGTTTAAAAGTACAATATGCATAAGTATATATCTACTGGCTTTATCCTGTATGGTTACAGCATGCAGAAAATGAATCAGCAGCAATTTAAGAACATAATAATAATAAATTTAACTTCGGCTAAGCAAGCTCATTTTTTAAATCCTTGGAGACTCTGCAGGATGTTTTAATGGGTCCTTTGTGATGAGGATATTTCCTCAGTTTAAAAACTGGACTAAATGGTTCCTTTTGCATAACTTAGGAAGGAGCCTTCATGCGGTAATGATTTTAGGTCACTGCTAAGCTAGACCAGATGTGGATGAATGGCTTAACAGTGAAATGCTGCATATCCAATTACAAAGCTATATAGGTCTGTATCCTTACCCTCTTCGCAACAAGCTTGCAGTTAATGAGTAAGTCCGTAATACACAGCTATATGTCAAAAGACGCAATAATAGTTTCTCCACAGTTTTTGATGACATTAGGGAACCTCTGAAGCCAGACATTGGCAAAACAAATTTTCAGAGCTTTCTGTAATTAGGAAAAAACTTAATTTGTGTATCATTGCCACCCAGAAAGATATTGTCTCCCTCTGTGTTTTAGGGGTTAGCACAGAACCACATTAAAACCGTAAACTAAACTTATTTTCTGGGTGAAAAGAAGGAAACAGTGCAATGTAATGAGCTGCTAAATAAGGATTGGACTTTCTGAAATACCAGCTGTAGTCTTTTAAATATGAACAGTTTTTGTCTAAAAAGAAGACATTATTGGTTTGCAGAGATTAAAAAAAATTATCTTTCTCTTGTCTGAAATATCAAGAATAACAAAAGATAATTTATCAGCCTTTCTACTTGTTGATATTTAATAATGTGGAGTAAAATAGTTCAGTTGTCAGGAACCTGCAATGATCTTCTTGTCCAATTGTCTGACTGCTTCAGGGCCAACCAGCATGTTGTCCAAATGCCTCTTAAACACTGACAGGCTTGGGGCATCAAAAACCGACAGCTAAGAGGGCTGTTCCAGTGTTTGACCATCCTCCCAGTAAAGAAATGCTTCTTAATGCCCAGTCTGGACCTTCCCTGGCACATCTTTGTACCATTCAAAGAACCATTCATTTGAACCACCTGTCCTGTCACTAAATACCAGGGAGAAGAGCTCAACACCTCTCACTCCACTTTCCCTCTCCAGGAAGCTGTAGAGATCAATGAGGTGTTGCCTCTAAGCCTCCTTTTCTCCAAACTAGACAAGCCCAAAGTCCTCAGCTGCTGCTCTTAAGAAAAGCCTTCTAGTCCTTTCCCAGTTTTGGTGCTCCGTTCCAGATGCATTCAAGGACCTTCACATCCTTCCTAAGCTGTGGGACACAGAACTGCACACAGCTCTTGAGGTGTGGCCTCAACACTGAATACAGTGGGGTATTCTCCTCTTTTGGCTGGCTGGTGATGCTGTTTGATGCACCCCAGGATGGCGTTTGCCCTCTGGGCTGCCCGGGCACGTGCTGCTGGCTCACACTGAGCAGCTGCCAACCAGCACCTGCAGGGCCCTTTCTGCAGGGCTGCTCTCCAGAACTCCTCTCCCCATTTACACTTGTGTCCAGTGTTATCCAGATTTATACTATATTTTAATATAATAATTTTAAATGGTTAAATTTATTAGGCTCACGAGCTCAAAGAGTGTTGAAAGCTTGGTTGTGTTTGGTGCTAGTCCTATATTTGTAATTCACTTGCAGTTGTCCTCTTTTTTGTTTAGACAGGTGTTTTGGGGTCAGAAATGCTATATGAACCCTTTGAAAATGATGGATCATCCACTAAACATTATGGAAGTGTTCAGTCAATTAACTAATGAAGCCTTAGTACATCTGTTTTCTTCACCATTAATTTTGTTTATATGTCAATGTTATATCATAGATGAATAAAACATAATTTAAGTAAATAGAGAAGAATGTAATTAAAATCCTTGTACCTTTAGTACATGTCATGAAACAATAGATCTGTCCTGTATTTACTTTAGCATCAGTCCACGTAAAAAAATCTTATGTGCTGTTATTTTAAAAAGATCTCTGTGTTTGCAAATGAAGTATTTTTACTGACATTACATTTAATATTTCAGATTCTGCAAAGAATAGGCTGCTTGCCTCTGCAAAACAACAGACAATACCAATAGCTGTATTACTTTCTGAAAACAAAAGTTATATCCTTCTAGGATGTAGCTCAATTTAATCAATGCTGACTTTGTATTTATTTGTTTCCCATGACTATTAGATCACAATACTGAGTTATGATCTCCTTAATAAATCCAAGCATAGTAAAACAGTATCTTTAAAATAGCACTGAATGACTTAAATTCTGGTATAAGTTCTATTTTCTCAGTGTGAAACTAAATGAGAGCCACAATTTCATATTTTCTTTACAACTGGAGCACACGGGTCAGGCATACCTTTTTCAACCAGTTTGGTAGACAAGCTTAATAGGCAAGTGATTTTCCTTTCTCTGGGAAATAATGCATTTTCTTCAGGAGTTTGAAGATTGCTCATGGTTTTAAAAGTATTCAAAAGGACGTGTACTGACCTGGTACCATAGTTGACAAGCAGAACTATTCATAGACTGGACTGAGACCCAGGAAATTTTTTTCAATGCAATGACATGGGCCAGAATTCAAAGTTCTTTATGCTGCCCCAGGTTAAAAAAAATCCTGGAACAAGACTGAAAAAGCCACTTTAGTTCCCATCATTTAGATTTTTCTGTGGTGAGATTATCACAGCTTGTTCATTAAGAGACAGATACCATAACTAAATTATCTTAGTGCATTACGAAGGATTTCATTTTTTTCTTTTGAATGTAAGAGATGGGAGTGATTTTTTTCTTTATTTTACACGAAATTGATGAAAACAGATATATCCATTAGTTCTTTTTTGCCTTAATGAGTTTATTCTTCATATTTTAAAAATATATTGACATTCACACACAGATGTATGTATGGAAAATCACAAAAAATTATTGTATTGCAAAGCTTCATAAAATTGTTGGTCAAAGTAATAGGAAAATGAAGAAAAAAAGAATAATTTATCTTATTGTAGAGCTTTTCCTTTTTCAGAATTTAAAAAACTTTTAGAAATGTTCTAAAACTTGGTATACTTTGTTCTGAGAAATATAGGTACAAAGCTAATATAACATTTTGGTGATGATTTTTGAACAGTCTTGTTTCCCAGCATGCCGACTTTTAGTTTAAAATTTACAACTAAAATATAAAGAATAAGGGAGGAGAATTTGCAGTTCAAGGGCAGTTTCTGATGTTGATGAGAGAAATTTCTTATCAGTGTTGAAATGACTAAAAAATTGTGACAAGTTCGAAATTAATGGATTAAGGGATGTTAACAACCTAAAAGCATCAAAACCCGTAACACTGGCCATGTATTTAGAACCCCTTTCACATTTTCTAATTTTTCAGAAAAAAAATCTCCCTAATCACATTAATTCAGAATTATACATGGTTCTAGAATTACAGAGTTTTTAGAATGCAACATTTTCAGACATAAAAATAAATGAAATTTTAATAGTAAGAATAAAGGTAATATTAAATCTGACACCCATTGCAGTCTCTTTCATTGATGGTTTCCTAAAGAAAAATGTATTATAAGTAATAACAGAGTTAAAATCTAAGCGAGAATTTGAAATGCACCTAAAAATAGTTAGGTTTGAAGACTGCAGCTTTTATGTATAGGAAAATATATAGTTTTTTGAGTTATTTGGTCTCCTCAAGCTATTCAGGCTTCTCAGAAGGGAAAAGAAGCATTCCTGTGGCTAATATGTGGATTAGCCTGAGTGCTTGCTTGGGCCTCAAAACAATTTGTGACGTGAATTTTTGTGACGTTTTGTCCTACTTTGCTCTGCATTTTGAAATTGTGGAGTACTCTGGGAACACATTCTTGTGGCTTTTCTGACATGACCCAAATGAAAAATTTGATACTAGAAAACACCATTACACTTTTGGTGTCTGCCATCTACTGCCTCTATAACTGCAACACCATAACTTTCTTAAATCGCTGAAGCTCATCACCTTAGGAAACATTGTGCTGGTTACCAAGCCTAAGAAAGTGTTTCTAAATTTATGAACTCTTGAGGCTTTGATCAGACACTGGTGTTCACTGAACTTCAGTACTCCTAAAATCAAAGTAGCATACATAACTTCTGAATGACTGGAAGTTAACTTAATGATAAAAAACCTTTATTTTTATTCCCACAACTCTTTCATTCAAAAGTACTCTTTGTTTAATTCCTTAAACTAAGAAGTGATGGATACTTCTTAATGAATGAATGAAGAGAGGAACAAAATAAACTGCAGTCTAGAATGAAAAGCATTTGATAATTGAGTTAGCAGTCTAAATCCATGAGTCATCTAGCACTTGATAACTTTCATTACTGTTAGTGGGACTAACGAATTTAGGTGCATTTGGTTTTTATGAAGGTTTTATAAAGGGTGAAGTTCTTTAGAGAATTTG
>NW_008239553.1:19674760-19717479 GCF_000691975.1 Corvus brachyrhynchos
CAGCAGGAAGGGACCTTCAATAATTTGTTCCTAAACTGTACAAATGCTGAGCTGGATTCCTTCAAAGCTGCTGTGATGGCAACTCTGAAAAGGTCTATATTCAAGCTTTGGCTAGTTGTTGCTTGATAGATCTATATTGAAATAAAAATCTGCTCTGTCTTTTAATATATTTTTAGAAGATGCACATGAGTGACTATAAAGATATGAACAATAGAGACCCACAACTCCAAAAAACTGTAGTACATATAGTAAATCTCTTTTACCCTGGGATGAGAGTCCTGGGAGAAGCCTGCTGCTGGCAATTCCATAATGAAGTGCACTACAGAAATCCTGAGACAACAATAAATGAACATGATAGCTTTGCACCATATAGCACATTGATGCAGAGAACTCTGGCCACTGAAACAGAAAGGCCGCGCTAGTGGATTACTCCTCTAAAAAAAGATAATCAATAAATGTATTTATATAAAAATATAAATACATAATAAATGAATAAAAAGAAATATAATAAATATATTTATTGACTTGACTTATTATTAATGGAATATGGCTAATTTTTGAGTAATCAAATTCACAAGCTTGAGAAGCCCCTCACTTCATCTTGCTGTGTGGTAGGGATGATCAACAGCGTCCACCCCAATGTTATCCACGTGCAGTGCCTACAAGCAACTAAAATAATGATGAAAGGGATCTTGAAGACTGAATAGTAACTTCAGCTGAATATTCACTATGGAAGACTTTGCATTATCAGAACTTCACTGATAGATTTATATGAAACCCTAATGTACTCATACAAATGTATACCTGTACTTATTAATGAGTTCTGGTATGCTAAAACGCTTTATTTTAAAATCTTTGCTTGATGAATCAGGTAATTTCAGGAGGTCTCTTTCCATCTTCTCATAGATGGGTGCTGATGCTGCATTTCACTACCTCTAGTTTGGTCACTGGCAGATGGGAAATGGGTCAAAGCCTCTCAGAAGCCATATGTTTGCTCCCAGTGGGGAGCTGAAGGAAGAAAAGATTGATTTAATCCTTATTACTGCAAGGGCAGCCGTGTGGAAGGTGGATTTCTCTTAGGACCTTAAAATATTTATTCTAATTAAGGCAGAAAGTGAATTGGAAGTGAAATACAATAGAGTAGCTCTGGACATGCATTTCTATTTCATTGTGATGGGTGCTTTCTGCTGCTGCCTGTTTGCTGCCCAGCAGGTGCTTCAGCATTTCCCTGGCTTGCTGTTTCCTTAGCTGGTATCAGCACTGCCTTTCCCCCCCTCTCCTTACAGACATAATGGGCAGTGTAGTCTGCTGCAACCTCCTGCAGCACCTGCTCCACTGCAGACCAGCCCTGGCTGTTGTGCTAGTCTAAAAGCTGGTTTGGCTTGTTGGCAGTTCTCTCTATAACTCCTGCAGCAGCTTGCCCCCAATCACCTTTATTTTCTTCAAGGTTTCTTGTTCCTTTTGCTGACACACACTCACTCCTGTGGACATACCTTGTTTTGACTTGAGCAGAGTTTTGTGAAAAGCAGTGTAACAATATTTTATTATTCTGTCTGAAGGTGGAAATTTTCCCCCTTGATGTTACTGAGTCCCAGAATAGAAGAAATGCTAACTCTTTATTTACTTGAGGTATAGGCCTAGATTCTCTGCTCAGAAACTGCTCCAACTAGTTTAACCACAGAATAGAATAAGAAGCGATAAACAGAAATTAGGAACAATTAATCCAGAAGCAGGGCAGGGACCTTGCAGTAGCTATAAAGGATCCTAGCAGTAACTGAAGCATCGCACTATAATGTGGCCGAAGTGTCACATTCTGCAAGGTCCAGACTGAAAGAGGAAAGAGGCTTTTCAGGCATTTCATTTGAAGTCTTCTGTATTTTCTGATGACTTATACAGAATTTGAGCTCTAAGAAGTCTTGCAAGTTACAAAAGCATAAAAGAAATGCAGGTGAATCTTGCTGTCATGACCTGTCAACTTTTGGTAGATTTTCAGACCTGCAATACCAGAAGATTTGAAAATTTCTTAATTTGAATAGTGGCACAGTTGATAGTGGCCTTAATACATTGGCTTTTTCTTAAAATTGCTGAGTACTGGTCTTGATGTCAGCAACTGCACATAGTGAAACCATACCCAGACATGTATGCCTGTATTTGTACATTCTGCTCAGCTTGTGTTAGTTGTTGTACATGGTTCTGCCAAAAAGAATCGTCTGCTGTTTCTATGCTTACTTTTGCTCCCCGGCTCTCTTGAATATCTGGGAGGTAAGAGTGGAAAACCATAATTCTTCAAGGTTTAATGTCAGCAGCAAAATGAGATTATAACAGAGGCAAGATTTGCTTTATGTTATAATTTAGCTCCTACCTAGTTCTTCTCTTTCTATTGTAATTAATGCTTTCTGATTTTTCTCTCTGTCGCTGCATTCTTAAAAAACTCTGAGCCATACATCTGTCAGCAGAGTGGGTGTGGACACCAACCCCACATCTTTGCCTTCACTTGTTCTTGGAGCTGCTATTTCTTCACTACCTCTGCTTTCTCATCTAAATGTAGCCAGTGAGAAAGAGAAAGGGTCAAATTCCTATTACTAAGTCCTTGTTGTATTCCCTTGAATTTATAAGCCATAGCTTTTCTATGTGCATTCTGAAAAAAATTTTTTTTTTAATTTTTATTTTTTTAATGTGCTCAAAGAGGCATCCTCTGATAACTATCTGCTGCTGCTTGAGATTCTTGGGTGGAACTGCTGCATCCTGTTGCCTCTCCAAAGTCAAGAGCCCTTCTGATAGTCACTTTATGAGGTTGTCCAGAATCTTCATGGGTTTTTTTTCTTTCTGCTTGTGGGCAGCATGTCAGAAGGAGGATTTGCCAGGTCAAGCCTCTCAGTTGAAATGTCCTGTATGTAGGAATATGTCTGAGTAGCCTAGGATGTAAAAATCAAGCCAGTGCAAGGTGTTTCTAATAAAGAAGGGCAGAAAGAGGAAACAGGAGAATGGAACTGAGCTGTAGGGAAGCCTCAGTGAATGCACTGGAGGGCTGTCAACTCCTGAATTCTTAACCTATACTGAAGTAGACTGAGGTCAAATCTGTCTCTCAGGCTTACCTAGGTCTGGGATCTGAGTATTTTTATTGGCTAGCAGATAAGTTAGAGAGAAGACTTTTGAAAACCATAATTAACTTGGGGTTAAAATTTATTTTAGGGGCACCAGACATGTTCTTTATTTCAGTCTTTATTTATTTCACTCTTAAAATTTCCCTGCTTTTATAAGATAATTGTTGTAGACCAGCCACTAGCACTTTAATCACTGAGATACTTATGTACAACGTGCACTAGTCTAGAAACCGAAGTGATGAAAATGCTGACAGCATACATATATTTCTAATGTTGCTTGATATCTACATGTACCATGATGGAAATCCAGGATGTTTTTTCTGTGCTCAAAATATGCTGTAATTCCATAATGTTCAAACTGCAGGCTGGATACCACCCAGAGGAATGATGTCTGACTCATGCCAAGTGCTGAGAAACAACTGTGTGTGCAGGATTCGATTTGCAGCTAGAGCTGTGAGACAGAATTGAGAAGCAAAGATATGTGAATATTGTGTTGGGATTGGAAGGCTTAGAAGAACACCATGACTAAGGTGGTTGATCAGGGTAATTCACCACTGTACTGGGAGAAGTATCCAGAAGCTTTCTAGTGACAGGAGTGTGAGGCATGTTCTTCACTATATATTTAGCTGGGAATAAGGTACAGTTGGAACCAAGGCTCAGCTAGGAACAAGGTACAATCTCTTTCTCTTGCACTTCTGAACACACAGACTTGAACCAGTTTTGCAACTGGAGCAAATCAGTATAACTCTATTAACATAATTGGGTCTGATGGTCAGCCTCAAGGGGTTTACATGCTTTGTTTTGAGAGTCTTCCTTTTCTCCTACATTTCTTCCCTTCCCTCTACCCCCATCTGTCGTCCCCGTCCCCCCCCCCCTTTACCTGGCAGGTTTGCAAAATTTAATATAATGGCTATTTAACTTTCCTCCATCCAGTGGTTATTTTCTGACTGTGAAGAGTAGGAATAAGTAGGTCACAGCAAAATACTTAGGATGTGGAAACTATTGGAGCTTTGTAAGCTGTGCTCATTCAGGGAAAAATGCAGTCTGTCTAGTAGACAAGATATTGTCCTGTACGAGACCTATTTCTTTGTGTCTGGAAGGTCACATAAAGGCATAAATGGATTTATATTTTTATGCAGGTGATTTTTTTCCTTATATATCAGTGTAAAGTGGTGTGTAAGACCTTGATGAACGTATTAACATTTGACATGAAGTTTTCCAGATGGGTAAATGCCTCAGGCTGAATTTTCTTTGGATTTCTTTTGGGAGAGAGAGGCAGCACTTTTGCAAAATATAAGAGAAAATATAGATTTGCTAATAATAATAAAAAATGAGCAAACAAAGCATGAGAATTTCTTTAAAGTGCTTTAGTATCTTTAAAACAAGGCTTTAAAAGCATACTGTAAAATATGAACTTACTATTGGCAGAGGACTTATCCTCATATCTTGCATGTTTTTTTACTTCAACAGCCAGTCAGGAGATACTCTCTTGAAAAATTTTTCATGTGGGTGAGATTTACAGTTGGTTGCAGTTTACCATGCATTGCTTATTGAAATTTCCAAGGGTAATTTTTGTATTCAGCATGAAAATGAGAGAAGGAACACAGTTTTCCTCTGTTTTTTGATGAATTCTATGCAGTTTTGCAAGCACTGAAGAGATAAAGGGGATTTACAAAAGGTTTGCAAAAAGTGACAGATTTCCCATATCACAACACAGTGTTCTAGCTTCAGACTGCATGCATCATGACAGAACATTCTATTATCAAAAAAGTCTATTTCCTTTTCAACTATTAAACAGGTTCAAAATGATTTGCCAATCATAGAATAAAACCCCTTATATGACTAGATTGCTTTATTCCCCCAAAAGCACCTTAAATAGAAACTACAGCCCAAATTAGTTTTACATGCTGTATTTCATTTTCTACCTCCAACAAATTTTCAAAAATTAGATCCATTAAATATTAGTTAAGCATACATCTGCAGATGTTCTATGCACTCCTGTGTAGCCTGAGCACTTTAGTTTCCTTGCCCATGATCTAGTCCAAAACTAATGGTAGTTAGTTTGGTTAATCGTACTTACAGAATTGGTCCATTCTTCAAATTATGCTGTGCCTAAGAAAAGCCATGGGGATCTGTTCCCTTCTTTGCGCTATTGAAGTGAATCAGAGAACTCCTTTGCCTACCAACTGTTATGTACCTAATTAACATTACAATGTAGTGTTGTAGTTCCAGTATTTATTACAGAATGCTTTCTCTCAAGACCCCAGATCAGTTCATTAAGTCAGTTGTGATTGTTTGGTTTCTGCTTTTTATGATGCTCATAAAAAGAGCCATCCTTATTATCGCTTTAAGTGTAAGTTACATGCATTCAGGCCTTTGGTTTCGTTTGACTCTGGTTGCTGCAAGCTACTTGAACATAAATTATAAAGATAAGATGCAATTGCATCAAAGCATATTCATGCCTGAGTGAAGCAAAACACTGGTCGTTTGGGGTGTGTTTACCATGTGCTATTTGTGGCATATCATCCTCTCTCATTTGGTAGGCATGCAGTTCAAAGGAAGACAGCTGGGACTTCTAAGAGATCACGTGTTTTTGAGAGCATGGTGTGTCCAAAAATTTCCAGCTATGCAAAGTCTTGTATGTTTCCTCCTAAAGATTTACTGCAAACACAGACCAGTGTGTGTACTGGTTTACTGTGCATTCCAACGCACTTACCAAAAGTTTTGTCAAAACTATGTTAGTCAGTCTGCCACTAATCTAAACAGATTTGTGTGTTTACTTGGAACGAAAAAATCTGGCATGTTTTAATGTGTTTTATATGAACAAACATGTAGTTAATGCATGCAAAATATTTGCATAGATGGCTCCCTTCTCTTTTCCTTCTTTTACACTATACTCCATCACTCTTATCAGTTGTGTTATTCTTTTACACAGCAGCAGCAAGTTGCACTGCAGAGGGTGCTCCATTCTGATGCACTGTGGTCTCATGCTCAGCTTGTATTCCACTTTCTTCCATTAAATTAAAAAAAAAGGAGATATAGATATATATCTCTATATCTGTATGTATGTATGTATGTATATTTTTAAGAGAACATCCCTAAATGAAGAAATATGAGGAACACAAAAACTCTTCACTGGTCTTCACAGCTGGGTCACAAGACTGAGGGCCAACACCACATGTTATTACTTCAGAGACTTGCACTTGCAGGAATCAACTTCCAGCTGTTTCCTCCTTGCAGGCGCTGCCTGCAGGCAGGCTGTCCGTGAGTTAGTGAGGGTCATGGTAGAGCAGTTAAACTACTCTTCTGTGTGATTGGGACCTCTTCTCCTTCTCCCTGTGAAATCCTGATCTCTTCCAAACAGCAGCTCCTGTGGTTCTCTATCTGCAGCTTGAGATCATTGACAGCTGGGTTTTATTCTTACAGTAAAGGAGTTTTCTGCACCATGTCCTGTTTCCAGGGTGCCTACTATTACTATTTCCTTTACAGATTTTCTGCAACAAACATCACCTCTGCTTCCATTATGCTCTAGCCCATAAGAGTATCTTGAATATCCTTATTATCGCAGGGCAGCAATTTACTTTACATCAGGATATTACCTGCTGTAGGTTACAGGTAAAGCTACAGGGCAATCTAGAGATGTAGTAATCCAGGCAGCTGTTGAATTTTCTTATTTTCAGATGTAAAGGAGTTATATTATTTTGTCTTGATCCTCCTAGAAACTTCAGTCTGTGAGTAACTGATACAAGATTTTAAAATCAGGTGAGTTTTTCCCCCCATGTTTCTATTTACGGGTCATATTCTATCCAGAGAGTAAGGTATTTTTTTCCACTGAAAAACGTCCTTAGGGTACACTACTTGCTTCTGTTTAGCCTTTCAGTTTTTACATTTTTACTGATGCCTATGAAAAGATAAAAAATGGCGCATTCATAACAAACAAAAAAACAAAAAAAAAGAAAAATCAGAGGAGGTTTTAGCAGACAGTCTACGCTGGTGGATATTCCTCTTGTAAACAAAAAGCCAGTGATTTTAAAACAAATCCTTCCCCAGTCAGACGCGTGGTACTTACACAGGATTAACAAGCAGTTAAGCAAGAAATCCCAGGTGAGCAAAGGTTATAAAACAGACCCTTTTACGGTGTCAGAAAACAGCCCAAAGAGTGCAGTGCTTCAGTTCAAGAAGGCTGTTGTGACTTGAACAGGTCACCTGTCTGGGTTACATATTCTGGGCACTGAAGATGCCTTCTAGTATAAGAACTTGGAAAAATGCAAAGATACCCTAAAGGTTCTTTTTAGTTTTTGGTCCTCCTGAGCTGTGAGTTCCTGTGTTTGTCTTGAGGACAGATAACTCATCACCATACAGCTCCATGAAGGCAGAAAGAGAATGGTACTGGGTGGTATTATTGTAGTTGTTCAGATGTGCCTAAAGTGCTATCTTTTGAATACTAGCTTATCTCACACTGTACTTCTATTAATTTTCAATCTTTTCTTTTAAAAAAGCAACCACCCTTTACCCTGCACTTGCATAAATCCTGCACAAGTCACTTCTGTAGATGTAGGTGTATGTTAAATATGAGGAGCAGAAGTAAAAGATCGCAAACTCTGAACAGCTTCTCACCAGACCATATCTCTGTCATGGTGTGGATTTTGTTTCTGTGAGCAACCTGGGAAAAAATCTAGGCCGGACTGCTTGAAAACAACCCGACGAGTGTCAGTGAAATCTTTTAAAGGAGCAAGAGATTCTTTGGAAGGCACATATGTGGAGAGATAGGCTACAGCTGCAGCTTTGGGAAAGGTGGTATGTCAGGATTTTTATTCTTCCTTGCTATGGACCAATAAATATTCTTTCCTTAAGATCTTGTGAAATGTGCAATTCTTCCCCTAGCAGCATGCTCCTAATTAGGCTTGTCATCTGATAATATGAAGTTTCTCAGTCACATTCACACCTTTCATGAGTTATTAAAAGATGCTTCCAGACTGCCTTGTCCGCCTGTGTTTAAAAAGTATTCTTTCATTTTATCTGTTTCTCAGAAAATCCTGAGCTTTTTTTTGTCCCCATGGAAAGCATGATAAGTGGTATAAACAGAGAAATTACTGGTTCAGTCCACACTTATAACCCAAAAGTATAAAGAAAGGTTTCTTAGTGTCAGATTCTAGCTTTGGAGAATTTGATTAAATAATAGTGGCTATCTCTGGTCTTAAAAAGACATTTTAAATATGTATTTTTCACCCTCCAATTTTCCCATTTGGTGGAAGGCTTGGTAATACTTATTCACAAATCATGCAGAGCTGTGGCAGGTACAAGCATGGTTGAACATAACATTAAGGGGGTTTTGAAAAAAAATTTATCTGCTTTTTTGAAAAGGTTAATAGCAAAACCATCCAGCATGTAACAGCATTATCAAGAACCAGAAAAGGAGCAGGGCAGTATTGCTCAAGTTCAATATGTAACTTCTAAGGGCCTCCTACCCTGTAGAATTAATAACATCAAATTAAACTCCAGCTACATGGAGGAATACCATGTATTTGATGTAGTCCAACATATTAAACAAGGACCTTTTTAAAACAAAAAAACACCCCAAACATCCAAAACAAAACCAACATGACCTAAAGCTATAATTTAAACATGACGTCACATTCCTTCCCCTAGCTCAAATACCTCTTTCTTCAGACACTTATGGCTTTGCATTTAGCCAATTATTTTTTCTGCCTTGGGATAAGAGATGATGACTTCACACCATGTACAGAAAGTCTTAGTAGAGAAATAGTTGGAGTCATCTTGCAGGAAAATGTACTAAGCATAAGGTGGACTAAAAAAAATCGTGCTGCAATCTAGTCCTTTTTGTTTAAGATATCAATTTTACCTTGGGAATGAGATACAAATCTTCAGTCTCCTATATCAGTTGTTCAAACCTTCAGCTGGGGAGCAGTTCTTGTGCAATGTATAGTTCAGTGGGTATTTAATTATTGCAGCCAGGTGAAAGAGTTTAAAAGATGAGTTCACACTGCAAGCCCAGTAACTTAGAGGATAAACTATTTCTTGGGAAGCTGGATATTTGGCTTCAAATCCCTTCTCCGCTATGGGAATTTATATCTGTCTCACTTCCCAGGAAAGTAGCTTTAATCACATTTTCCAAACTCAAGCTTTGATTAAAAGAGCCCACTCTTCAGTCTCTGAAAGTGACATATTTTGACCACATCCACTGGAGCAGGTACTTGTGGAGGACATTGGGGACTTTATGCATCCTGTTGGGGTCTTAGTATGAGACAACCAGTGAGTGTTGAACAGATTTAGGTAGCTGAATACATGCTCCAGAATGGAACTGTAGTTCCTCAGAGATGTTACAGGATTCCAGGGATTTCACACTTGTCTGAGTTAGTTTTGGCCATGCAAATTAGCAGCTAGATGTTAGAATTGGACACCTGAATAAATATCCAGCTCTAAACTCATGTAAGCAAAGTACTTTGCTCTGAATCTCATGAACTTCCTAGGGATTTGAAATAGCTTTGGATGATGTTAATGACTGTGTGGCCTTCCTATAATTTTGAAGTCTCAGGCAATCTACAAACTACTCATCAAAATGCTATTGCACAAGTACGGTAGTCTCATTTTATTATTCTATTGATGTCTACTTTCTTGTCTATTTAGGTGACAGCTAACCACTGCTTATTTCTGCCTGGGGATGCAAACTCTTGTAAGAACATAATATTCATAATTTGCTATCAGTATTAAAGTAAGATTGTGTTGATATTTCATCTAGTACTACAGCATGACAATTAGAATGTATTAACTTCCCTAAACTTACTGGTGATTCTGTGTTTTGGTTTTGCTTCTGCACTTTACATCCAATGTATTAATGTGTGAGCATTTAAATATGCACTGGCACATTTATCCTGAGCATTTTAATGTAGAGCTAGGTGGACTGATAATCAAAAGTTGAAAGGAAACTGTCAAAGCAGCAGGAGGTTAAAATAAAAACTGGAAAGCGACAATATTGTATAAACATTTAGATCTGATTTTGCCACAATAGAAGTTCCTGAAATAACTGCATAAGCAGTGCTTTGTAGGTAAGAAGACAATCCTCTGTCTGTTTTAAAAAAAACCCAAAACCAAAAACCCACCAACTGTCCTCTCCACCATTCCTTTGCTTATGAATTTACGTTGTATTTCAACATAAATTTTAAGGCTTCGAGTTGACATGAGTGTTGAGATAAGCCACAAGAACAATGTATGAGTGGTGGAATTGGTAGTTGACACAATTTGCTTGTGAATATGAGTTTAATCTGTCCTCTTCTTTTCTAATATAACACATAATATTAGTCGTAAAGTAACTGTTAAGAAATTTTTTTTGTTTTTTCCCATTCTTGTTTATGGTGCACAATGCCAGTGAACTTTTGAATGAAAGTTAAACTGTTTCTCATTACTACCTTTGCTTGCTTTACTCAGATTGTAGTAAGTCTGCATACATTCTTTGAAACAAAATAATGCGGGCGAGGGAAGGCAGTGATTTATATGTTTGAGGCCTTAAGGGCAATTTTTAGTTAAACATAGTAAAAGTGGTTGTATTGTGCTAAAGAGGTATAATACATCATGAACTTTAAAATGTGCAAAGGAGGTGATAAAGAGAACTTGTGGTAATGGCCCATAACATAATGATCTAATAAAAGTGATAACTGAAGAGCTGACACCTGTAGTTACAAAGAACCTCTGAAGAAAATGATACTGAATCTGTAGAAAAATCTGAGCAAATCTGATATGACTCTTCAAAGTAGTGTGGTAAAACGACAAGTTTAGGGTTTTGTTAGCAGAGTCTGCAGTAGGCATGCAGTCTCAACTACCAGGGCCTGCATAGCTGGAAGTGTGGAGGAGTTAGGGAGGCCTCTGGAGTTAGGGGAGCAGGGTATAGGGTAGTACTAGGGTGACATAGCCCGTAACATTGTAGCTTGGGGTTTCACTTTATACACAGTAAGGCCAGACTGCAAACAACACACAGTGCCCATGTCAGGCCACATTTGTATGGCATGTCACGTACACAAATGATTAATTTTTCCTTATTTGGATGGGGGAAGAGTTTTGTGAAGTGCAGTGTAACAACACTTGATTGTTCTGTCTGGAATAGAGGAGAAATTTCCCCCCTTGTTGTTTCTGTGTCCTAGAGGAAACGCTGGAGCAGTGTTTCCAGTAGGTGAGCAGCTGTGGTCAGCTGTCCCCTCAACCTGCCCACTGCCCTCTGTCTCCTTCCCTCTTAAAAGGACCTTGGACATGGGGGCACAGATTTTGTCACGCAAGCAAGTGTCAGCATAGTTGTCAAGGGTCCTTTGGGCATAAAGATCAGTTCTCAAGATTGTGAGGAATGTGTGTACAGCCATCTGTGTCACTGGCAAAAGTTCAATTACATGGTAGCACACATGTCTGCACACCCAGGTATGTGGCTGGGATGCCTGGGGGAGGTGAGGCTGTGGCTCACTTCCCTCTGGAGGGTGAGCAGCTCTGCTGTGAACAGCTACTGGCAATATGAGATGCAAAACTTAGGAGCTTGGAATGCAAAATACAACAGGACTATTTATGCCTACTGCAAACAGCCATTGACAGCTCCATATTTCATATTATACAAACAAAAGCTGTGGTAATGGCAGCTGATATAGATTCTTACAGTTTAGTCATGCCAGCCTTCTCTTGCATGGCGTCAGCTCAGATCCTGTAGAGATTGCATGTACTTTTTCCCCAAGAGAGGGTCATGTTTTTTTCAAGGCTGTGAGTCATGCTTTGCTATTCTTTTACTCTGAAGCTTAACAGAAAAGATCTGATGTGCAGTTTGTGGACTGTGTGAGGCTATAAATCCCTCATTCTGAAAAGGGTTAGTCTCAGTCTATAATATATGTGACGGTTGTGGTTTGACAACAATCACATGGCATGTCACAGCAGTTTTACAGGAATTGCAGACAGGCTTGCTGTTCATAGAACCATATTTATATAAACAATTCTGCAGCTCTTCAAAGATGGAGCAGTTCTGTGATTCAGTGAATTTTCAATTGCTTACATGTCAAATAAAAAAAGAATCTATTAGAATGAAACCTTGAGTAATAGACACTGAAGCTATATACAAGATTGCTGTAATTACAGAATATATTGCAGTATGTTTGAAACAGTTATGAATGTAAGTACAGAACATTCAGATTCTGCTTGGGTATATTATGAATTAAACAGAATAATTGCATGAAATAGGTGAAAAGAAATGAAAGAAGAGGTCTATTTTCCTCCTTCTGTCAGGCTGTGTTTTCAAGGGTTGCAACATACAGACTAACTATTCCTGACTCTCTGACTATGCCCTTTTGGAAGTAGATCTATTACTTGTCACTTGTAATAAACACCTCTTTTTGAAACTTATTTTCAGTGTCAGAAACTTCTATTACTAGTAGACTGAATCAAACCAGCATGATGTATTGGGTAATACAATTTAAAAGAAGGCACCCAGAATCGGCTTGCTGCTTTATCAGTCATGTTACTTCAGCTCTACTTCAGGAAACATTTATTGAAAGATTGTCCTGAAGATGATGCTTTCATATCTATTTTCTGAAATTCTGGAAAAAGGTTAGTGGCTGAAAGTTTATTGGAATAATTTATTTAATGGATTCAAGAAAAATCCTTAATCCAAATTTGTTGTTTTTTTTTTTAATTGGTCACACTGAATTTTCTGTAGAAATATAGAAAGATACAGAATAAGAAAAAATAACCTCCATAAACATTAAAAAGTGTTTTTAATGTAAAGCCTCTTTAACTTCAGTCTCTTTTTTCCTTCAAAACTGCTTTGAAATAAAATTTTCTCTTTGCCACAACAGAAAATTTATCAGAAATGCTAACTCATGGTAAAACTCATTATTGACAAATCAGCATGTTTTTACTAATGAATCTCTTCATTTGGTGGCAGGAAACAGGTTATAGCAGTAAAATAATGTTAGATATTCAGAACGGTAAAGACAATAAACCAAGAATTCTTAACAGCATGATCAGAAGGAGTCAGACCCTTGTTTTCCTGGTCATTCAGCATTCTTTACTGTAGTGTTGTGAAATACAGTATGGCCTAAGGGTCTGAATTCTGACTGCAGAAATCCTCATATATGTTTCAGCAGCCTTTCTGACATTTGAATTTCCTGAGCAGTCTAGCTTTTAAAGTTGTTGGATTTTTGTATATGTTTGGGCCAAGTAAGTTTCATTTGGCTAACTGTTATCTTTCTTTCTTGATGAGCAACAGGCAGAGAATCCACCCTTTATTTTTTTTCCTCAGTTATTGGATTATCATGATTAATTGCCCCTGTTGCTGGAGACTTTTCTCATAATTTGAAATTGTCAGGCTTCAAATTTCATACCTGAGTTTTCCTCTGTTTTTAAGCATCTCTCTTTTTATTTCAATGACTTTTGGCACATACATTCCAGTTTTTCAACTTTTTTTTTTTTAGAATGGTATCCCACACCTCCACACAGCATTCCATTCCCACTAATACTTATATTCAGGGGCAGCACTAGTTTTTTCCTACTGTTCCCAGGATTCTCCCCTATGTTACGTATTGATTGCATTCCTTGATCATTGGTGTCCAACTCTACATTTGTTTAGATTAAAATGCATTTTATTCATTGTTCTAGTTTTCAAGAAAGCATGACCTTAGCCACCAGTGGGACTCTTCTGAAAAGCAGGGGGGCTTCTTGCTGTAGCTGGATGGATCATTCTTTAGCTTTCCACCAGTCTGTCTATCTGCAAGAATTATGAGCAGTGTTTTAATATTTGCCTCCAGATCACTGGTGTAAATGTCAAATAGCATTGGGCCTTGCTAATCCCTGTGGGATCTCACTCAAAACAGCCTTGTTTGATTCCCCACCAAACGCTTCTTCCCACGATCCCTTAGCTAGCCAGCCACATCTTTGTTCCTTTTGGTGTATGCTTTATTTCTATTGAAAAAACACTCCATGTTTCATTAGTGTTTACATCTCCTTACTGTAAGCATGACTTTGGGGTTAACAGGCCCTCACTCTTGCCAAAGGAAACCCTGCCTATGTGCCTGAATAGAAGCAATCAGCACAAGAAGTGGATAGGTTTCTATGGGGAAACTCACATTATTTCAAGTTGTTTCTTCTCTCCTCACAGGAGAAGTGCATTTCCTGCCTCCAGGCCCGTTTCAGTTGTGTCTGTTAAAGATGAGTAGACTTGTTCAACCAGAAAGAGATTCAGGGCAGCAGAGGGATGGCAAAGACTGTCGCTGCATACTACTCTAAATTTAGAGTTGCTCTTTCAATTAACTTTTTAAATTAATGTTCAATACTGTCCTCTATCTCTGTTCTGGTAGGCAAGAAGATGGTTTCTATTCTGACTAAAACTGTTTGGTAACAAGATAAAACAGGGTCATTATTGTTACAGAAGAGAATACCAATTGCTATCATGCTATGTTAATCCAAAAGGATGCTTTCAAAAAAAAAGATGTTTGAAACAAACATGCATTAGAACTCCCACAAGGACCAATAACAAATGCCAGAGTACACCTCTTGCTTTGCCACTGTTATATTGTCCTCGTTGTGAATATCTATTTATATTTTTAAAATGAACTTTCCATAAAGTTCGTAATGCAGATACTGTTCATGGAGATACTTTTACACACTAACAACATTGTACTAGTTCATTATATATTTCTATTTCATCTGTATGTTTCTGTTACATAGTGGTGCATAAACTATCTAAGTAAATTTTTCCAGATTTCAGAATATTCAGAGAGAATATTTGCTCAAATAAACCTGCATTTCTTGGTATTTAGAACTACTTTTTGATCTATGGGATGACAGTTTCTTACTGATAAAGTAGTAAGTTGAAAATTGGGGTGCTTTTGTAGGGTAACTACTCAGCTGCTTTCAGTTAAGGTTATTTCATGAATGAACAGTCAGCGCGCTTCTGGTGAGCCGTGCAAGGCTTGATGCTGGCATACGCGCAACTCATACTTGGTGTGAGAAGGGAAATATATTTCTAACACAGATTGTAAAGGTCTGGTGAAGTGGGATTCTCCCCAGGACTAGAGTTGCACCATCCTAGAATATTCTGCCTGGCCTATGGCTTGAAGATCACAGTTTTCCTGTAGCTCCTATGTCATAGCTGATATCCTAGATATTGAAAAGGTATGGCCTGGGTGATGGTGTTTGAACAAATGAGTTGAATTCTCCCATATCTAGTGGGTAGATACTGGTAGGAAAAATGATTGCCATTTAAGAATTACTGGGTATGAGATTGTTTTGTAGATAAGTTTAAAAAGAACCTAACCTAATTTTAAGAATGAGAGGTTAATTCAGTTAGAAAGGAGGTATCACAAGAGAAGGGGTAGAAAGCTGTTTAGTCATAGAAGTTTAATGAGACTGCAGTCTAATCAAATTGTTGATGCCACTGTTGCCTAAGCTTGCATGAAATCACATGGAGAATTTTCAAAATAATTACAAACAAACAAAGTTTAAACTACATCTGTGTCTATGAAAAGTTTATCAAACAAAAACCTCTTTTTGAAGTGAATATTAGGGCTGCTTCTGAAACTCACTCATGTTTTAACTTGTTTTTTATGCTGGCATGACTGAACTTTTTTCCAGTTATTTATTGTCTTACTCTTACAGACCTTCCCTTTACTTAGTAAGCAACTGCTTAGAATCATTTTGCATTGCAGAGTTACTGAATAGCAGACTATAATATTTTTTTAATTATGTACATTTTTATGGCCTGTATCAAGGGATGTTAAAAAAACTAGCATGTGATATCATTATTCACCTGCATTTTAGTATCAAGTATGATCCTCTGTCAAGGAGGAGATCATAACACTATTACGTGTACTCTTCAAAGGAGCAAAGAAAGATAAACATGCAGGATCACGGAATAGCTGAAAATGACAGAGTGGTAAACATAAGTGAATTACAGTATCAAGCAAATCTAGAAATGACTTTGCAGTTCTGGCACTTTCTTGGGACTACAGAAAAGGAAACACCTAAATTTGCTTGTAACAGACTTGAAAAAAGCCTCTGTGCTGTGTAAGTCTTGTATATTTACAGTGGCTATTACTTTGCTTTTCCCTTCCCTTTATTGTAAGTTATTGTTTGCAACCTTTAATGCCTAAAATTCCCAGGTATCAATTTGGCTCCATTTTGTTGCCTCTGGTGTATACTGCAAAGAGTTATTGGCCTGAGGAATTTGCTCATCAAAGAATGAAAACAGAGATATAGGGAGGTGATTTACTTATTCAACAAATGCAGGATGAGCAGTAGAGCAAAGGTGTCAGACATGGTTTGTTTCTCATCTACATGATAGAGAACGTGAGCACTCAGCACTAGAGCAGGAAATTATTTTCCATGCAACTCTCTTCCTATGATACGTTCCATATCATAACAGGATTTTGTTCCTCCTAAAAATGTTTAACAGTGAATTGAAGAACAAGCTTGGGAAGGACAATTACCTTATTACATTGTCCTATATAAATTACTATTCTAAGCTCAGAGGAGATTTTAAGCTGTCATAGTTTTCATTCCACAAAGAAGTATTTGTAATCCTTGCAAAATCAATTCTTCTCAACATAAAAGACCAACAGATCCACTCGTCCATGGTTCTGTTTCCCTTTTACTTTGCAAAATAACTTTCAGACAGAAGCATCTGTTTCTGTTTAAAACACTTAAGGGATGTAGTTACCAATTAAAAGAGTGATGCAGAAAATATCCATGTCATCTTAACTGGGTCAGATTTTGGCAACTGCAGAGGAAATTACCTTCCCAGCAAACTGTTTGCCTCTCCCTCCCTCCCTCTTATCTTTTCACAGATTTCAAGATTTTTCCAGAAAAAACATTATCATTTATGGCAGGGTCTATAAATAGCATTTAGTTCCACAGCTGCTGGGAACACAGACATTTCTAGCATTTTCCACTGTTTCTCCTTATAGCTTTCTGACAGCTGGAATATCCCAGTCCATCATTTTCAGTCACTAGGGTCTAGAATGACTGAAGGTCATCATACCCTTTTCCGAGTTTATGAGCTAGACCACTTTTATTTTTTAATATGTTTTTGCAGATTGTTTCCTTACTACTCCTTTGATCAAGCAGCTAACCAATGTTTGATGTCTTGTTTTTTTTCTACTTGAAGGGAACATAGTCCTAAACCTGAAATTACTGACTTGAAGCCATTTTTATCAGAACAGACCTGAATAGAATCACAGAATCATAAAATAGCCTGAGTTAGAAGGGACAACTATAGGTCATCTAGTTCCAACCCATGGGCAGGGACATCTTCGACTAGATCAGGTTGCACAGAGCCCCACCCAACCTGGCCTTGAACACTTCCAGGGATGGGGCATCCACAGCTTCTCTGGCAACCTGTTCCAGCAGCTCACCACCCTCACAGTAAAGAATTTCTTCCTAATGTCTGGTTTAACCTGTTCTCTTTCAGTTTAAAGCCATTTCCTTTTGTATCACTACACGGCCTTGTAAAAAGTCCCTCTCCATTTTGTAGCTCCCCTCACATACTGGAAGGCTGCAATTAGGTCATGCTGATGCCATCTCTTCTTCCCGCTGAATAACCCAAATTCTCCCAGCCTTTTCTCATAGAAGAGGTGCTCCACCCCTCTCATCATCTTACTGGCCCTCCTCTGGACTCACTCCAGCAGTGTCCTTCCTGTGCTGGAACCCCAGAGCTGGATGCAGCACTGCAGGTGGGTCTCACCAGAGCAGAGCAGAGCAGAGCAGAGCAGAGCAGAGCAGAGCAGCAGGAGAGACACAAATGTTTTTCATCGGTTGTCTTTTTCCTTCTTAAACCTGTCAGACTACTTTTGTACCATGTAGGAGAGATATTTTAGTATTACTCAGAAAAAATACGTTCCAATCAGTGTTAAATGTTAGTTGTATTTTAATCACTAATTTTGACCATCATATTTGCATATTATAGTGGCAGTACATTCATATATATATTCTATAATTTATGTTTAGGTGGGATCTTGCACTAACTTGTTGAAATGTAGTTATGGTGTGTTTTTGAGTCATATTACTATTTCTTTGAATTCTTGTCTCTATGTCTCAGAAGTGTAAATGTCCAGGAGAAAAGAAAGAAAAAAGTAGATCCAAAGAAATTCTACTCTCCATGGATTGGTTAAATGATGGGACAACTGAAATGTGCAAATCCAATGGTATTTAACAGCAAAACTTTCTTTTACTGCTTTGGTTTAATCTAAGTCTGTTTCTACAGACTTTTACTGTACCTGCAATGAACTGAAGTGACCCACTGGCATCAAAGAGGTATAGAAATAGGTACTGGTGTAATAATTTATAAAGTCTTTGAATAAGTAAAAGTGCACTTCTGTACTGTTAGATTTGAAGAAACAGTGGATATTTCAGCAGAAGAAAAGATAAGATAAGGCCTTTAATTCTAAGACTAAGCCATTTCATATGCCCTACAGCTGGTCAGAACTAATTTCAAGTTAGTAATCACGTGTGTGCATATCATGAAAGTAGAATAACACATGTAAATTGGAATTTAACAGATGGTTAAACAGAGCAGAGAGTGTGTCATTAGATATTTTTGACAAAACACATTCTTTCAAAATTAAATTTGAACACATATTGCATTTTTTACCTGCTAAATTAGGTTTCTGAGGACCTATCCCTGACTAGAGTTTACAAAGCTGAAAGGACAGGAATGTGTCTTATATCTTGTCCTAATAAGAATAGTCACACATATTGTGCAATTCAGAATTCTGTGATGGTTTTTCTCCATTCCCTTGTTCCACATGAAGAACAATCAAGCAGAATATTGTTTTTCCTCTATTTTCTGTGCAACTGAAAAATTTACTGAATACTTGACCTCTTGCCACACACAAATAAATCACATTTGCCAAATGTGAAGCCTCATGCCTGGAGGAAAACCACTTCTTTGTATTTGGAAAGAAAAAGTGGTGATGGTAGTTCCTCCTCCATTCACAAATCGTTGCAGGTATCTTAAAGCAAGTGCTCTAATTCCTGCTACTTTTAGGAACTGGCATCCACTGTGAAAGAAAACACCTTTAACAGAACTTTATGAGGTGTTTTGAGTGGAGCTTGCTCAGTTGTTCCAGTTCAATTCTACTTTTTGTAAACTTCTTTTAATGCAGTTGTTGGAATTGAGGTCTGAGCAATCCCAAGTGATTATCCTGAAGGTTCAGGTAACTCTAGGTTCCATAAAATCATGTTCATTTTTCCATCTCTCTGAAAAAAACCTTGAGTTTTTGGGCAAAAAGTCAGTGTTTTAACGTATGCTGAAAACCCGTGTTCGTTATATTACTATAGTCATCACAGTTGCATGGTTTAGTGTACCACAGGATGGCAACAGCAAGTAACTAAACTGAAACTCTCCAAGATCTATTTCAGAATAGCCTTGAGAAAACAGTTTAACATGTTTTGAACTTTTTAGTGGGTTTTTATGCCTTTTATGCTCCTCCAAGTTCCTTGGTTTAGTTGAGGAACAAGTAAGTGTCATGGGAGAAATTCTATTTTGTGAACACTTCAAACCTAAAAAGCACTGACATCTGGTGAGAGGAAGTCTCATGGAATTTCAATCCCAATTTCCAGACTAAAAGCTACATAGAGCATAAACAGATGCATGGTATTTTCAATACAGAATTTGCTATTTAAGGTTAGGAAAGCACATAGAGAACTACATGACCTTTTATAAATTAAATTATTTCATGCTTAAAAAAATTATAATTTAAATTGCATCTGAGATTGCAATCATTATCATATAACTGCATGTACAGTGCACACAGTTCTAAAATGACTGTGCATTATTTTTCTACTTTTTAGTATTTTTCCATACTAACTTTTTTTCTGGAAGAATAAAATATCATGCATGCATACAGTTCACAGCTGTATGTTTACACAGGTGTCTGAACAAATTTCGCCTATTCAACTTGCTTTTCCTGAGCAAAACTTTTAATTTAAAAAATACCCCATAAATTGAAGATATATGATTGACTTGTAACAGTGTGTTCAAAAAAGTGATAGAAATGTATTTTTTAACTAGGTGCTATTCCATCATCATAATAATTTTTTTATGCACAAAATTTGAAGGTCAAACTGAATAAGAAAATATAGAATAAAACTGTGAAGAATAATATGGGCAACAATTGCTATTACTTCTGGATAAGTGACTATTTCTCAATTCTGCCCATTTATATTCTTCCTTTTTCATGCACTTTGCACATGACTAGTAGTAGGCTGGAAAAGTTGCTGAACTGGAAATACCAGTAACTATATTTATACATACTGACTCGAAATTTAACCAAACAAAAATATCAGTTCATATAATTATTTCAGTTTTTCAGAAAGTGTTTAGATCCTACTGGTTTTGTAGGTGCTTGATCTAAAATGTAATTTGCATAGCAAATTAATGGACCTCCTGTGGACTGTTTTATGGCATCTCTGTTAATTGATTCCTATTATTAACTTGTTCAGTACAGTTTCGAAAATAATAAGAAAATTATGTGAGGTGTACAGGTTGACTAAAAGTGTACACCATATATATGTGGAGGACAGGGAGTTTGCAGCTCATTTCTTCAAAAAATGTGCTGGTGCAAACATCACCGGCTGGTGGCAGCAGACAGGATGAGATCTGTCATTCTCAAGCTACTCTTACGAAGAAAGTGGTATCTTAAGATTGTATTTGGCTAGTATAATTATTTCTGGTCCTGGAAAATTTAATATAAAACCCCAGTCACATTTCTAGGTGAATCTTCTGTGCTTGAAAGCACTCAGAGAAGTCTCAGAATATGATGCTACATGTACTTTTCTATATCAGGAGAAAAAAAAAAAAACCAAAATGAACAATAATTTTCAATAGCTGTCTGTACATTCTCATTGTGCAGAAGGACATTGTGTATCCCAGTCATAATGAGGCAGAAAACAAAGACAATGCTTTCTGAGTTACAGGGATTCAAGGATCAGAATCAGAAATATCCAAACTTATATCCAGCTTATTCTCACATAAAAGTAGCTTCTGTAGCCATAGACTGATGCCTTTCTCTTCTGTGCCTGCCCACAGATAACTATAAAAGTCAAGTTGCAACTGACTGTGCAGGTGGTCAAGTTCTGTGATATCAGTTCTTATAGTGCAGTTTGGTCAGGACTCATTGTGCAATCTCATCTTTGAGATGGTCTTTTAGTATTGTAAGGTGATCTCTTCACCATCTTATCTGTTTGGTCTCACTAAGAAGTTTCTGTATTTGGGTGGCTCTTCGTCCCATTATCATAGAATAAGAGTCAAAATCGTTGAGGAAGGCAGGAAGAAATAAAACAGTTATCCAGAGTAAGTAGAATTTCTGTTCAGGGTCCTTGTTCCCTGTAGTGAAACTCCAAGCCTTAAATCTATATCCTTTCCTTTCTGGAGTCCAACACTCATGCAGACAGAATTGATGCTTCAAGCCATATTTTCTAGAGTTCTTGGGTAATTTCTTAAGTACAATCATAATATCTAGTCCACCTTATAAAGCCTTAGAACAGAGGCAGGTGCCTCCTTTGATAACAAGACACTGTGTGCAAACAATGAAAGCAATCTTGTAATTTTATAGACGATAATGAATAGTACTGGCTTTTCCCTCCTGCACTTGCCTTTAGGAAGTAAAGATTTCTATCCTGCTTAAAAATGTGTAATTACAGGTATAGTTCATCTTTAAACCAAAATTTTTACTCAAATGAGTTTGCAGTTTGGGGGTTTGCATGAGTACCTTACTGCTTGGTCACATGGGACTTTGAGAAGTATGTCTTGCAAGATTAAAAGAGGAGTATTATTCTCCCAAAGAAGTTCTGATTGGCAGAAAGAGTGGACATGTTGTTTTTCATGAACAATGGCAAGTGGCTGAGATTTCTCCTTTGCTATAGCAAGGATGAATTGGAATGGTAGGAAATATGTCAATAGACCACTGGAGGTATATATGTGAAAACTCCTGCCTGTCCATTTCTTGGTTGACTATATTCTGTTCTTAGTGGTTTGCTCTGAAGTCTGGATATTTAGTCATGTGGATGCCGAATAAGAGAGTACCATCAGGCATGACACTGAATGTTTGTATTTTCCTAAGGCTCCATTCTGATGTTGCCCTCTTGCTGATTTTTTCCAGTAGTATTGTTTTTCTCCAATGCCTTCCTTGAGTCATTTTGTTGTTGTTGTTGCAGTTTCAGATACACTCAGCCTCTTCAGTTCACTGGGGCAAAGTGCCTCCAATAATATGCCAGTCTGCCTTGGCACACCATGACAGTGCCGTGCCTAAATGTGCTTAAGGTGGTGCAAGCTGTAACGTTGATATAGATGAACTGATGGAGTAAGTGCAGTGCAGTGATACACTACTTCATGCTGATCAGCAGTGGTCTTAGTTCTTAACCTGCTGGAAACTTTCTTTCTAGAACTGACAGAATAATAATAAATCCCCTTTTATTCCTGACTGCATATTTTCCTTTTTTTTTTTTTTTTTTTTTTTTTTTTTTTTGTTTGCAGACAACAGCTAAGATCTGTTTAAAATTCAGTTTCCTATTACTCTGATTACTGGCTTTTTCAGTCTATTTCCTAGCATCTGTTTTTCTTGCACCCATATTTAAGCTTCTTGTTTTCTTGTCGCTCCTGCTGATCTTTCATTCCTTTTATCCTCCATTCTGTAGTCCTTGGACTTTTGCTTTATCTGCTTCTTTTCACAGCACTGGTGAAATGCTTAGCTCACAGAATACAAAAGTCACATCAAAACCAGGTTTGTGTTCCTTTATCCCCAGTCCTTCAAATGATTATTCATGCGTTCTTCAATGACTGAGCTTCCTTGGAAGATTTTGTGCAAGAATCTATAGTTTTCCTATGAAACATTTCAGTCACTTCCATAGCATCTTCAAGACAATATATATCCAGATTGGAAAAAAAGCTTATCAGAAGCACTTTTTTTTCATGAGTGTAGTCAGACTGCAAGGGTTTGGGCTTGCCCTTAACACTATAAATAGCTTAAGTGTTGATATGGGCTACATAAAGGGGATAAAGAGCCAGGCCTGCTTGCTAGCCTCTTCCTTCCTTCTATCCTTCTTTTCCTCCTTGTTTCTGTCTCGCTCTTTTTCTCTCCTTCTCTTTTCTTTCTTTGTTTGTTCTTTCAGTCATTCCGTTATTCATTCATTTTTTCTTTTGTTCATTCTTCTTGTTGATCTTTCTTTTTCTCTCTCTTTCTTTCTCTCTCTTTCTTTCTTTTCTTTCTTTCTTTCTTTCTTTCTTTCTTTCTTTCTTTCTTTCTTTCTTTCTTTCTTTCTTTCTTTTCTTTCTTTCTTTTCTTTCTTTCTTTCTTTCTCCCTTCCTTCCTTCCTTCCTTCCTCCCTCCCTTCCTTCCTTCCTTCCTTCCTTCCTTCCTTCCATCCATCATTCTTTCTTTCTATCATTCTGTCATTCTTCCATTGTAAAATATTGTTCTAGGTGAACAAAGATGCTTCCTTTTTTTTTCCTCAGGGACTGTGCTTTGAGTAATATGTGTCAGCACTATACTTTCTCTCTGGAACATGTATAATATCTAAGATTTGTACAGAGCTACTGCAAGCATCAGTATTACTTCTGAACTACTAATATTATAAATATTATGTCAACACCTTTTACCTAGTTAAAGTTTTGAAGAAATAATTTTGTACCGTGAATTTTCAGAACCATCAAAACTTTTACTCCTCTTCTAGCTTAACTTAATTTTGGTGTACCTGATCAAATTTATGGCAAAAGAAAGCAGTGTTATGTATGAGAATTACTTAAAAGGGTAAAAACATTTGTGCCTTAATTTTATGTGTTCAGTTGAAGAACCCCTTAAAGCCTGCTTTCTTATTTGTTTCATTTTATTTACTTCCATGAAATTGATCTTAGTTAAATGGTAATTAAAGAGAAATCAGAATCAGAGTTACTTATCTCAGGAGATGCAGTCTGTAACAGTGTTGGTGAATAGTAAATATTATGTACTTCTGTACTCATAAAAGTGTATGAGAAGAAAATTTGAGAGCATTTGTTACTGAAAATTTTCTTGGCCACTATCAGTGTTGTTGAAACTGATTTTGAATTTAAGAACAAAGTTCTGCAATGCCAATATTTTTAAATTTGGCTAGAGTTCAGATGCAAAATGAAGTTAGAAACATGCTTGAATACTGTTTAGAGATGCTTTTGATACTGTTGATCATAGTTTTCTTTCAACAACCCCAGGTGGTGCTTAAGGCTGGGGGCAGAGTGGCTGGAAAGCTGCCCAGCAGAAAAGGACGTGGGGGTGCTGGTTGGAGCAGCTGAACATGAGCCAGTGTGTGCCCAGGTGGCCAAGAAGGCCAGTGGCATCCAAGCCTCTATAAGAAATAATGTGTCCAGCAGGACCAGGACAGTGATTGTCCCCCGGTACTGGACACTGGTGAGGCCACACCTTGAATCCTGTGTTCAGTTCTGGGCTCCTCACAACAGGAAAGACATTGAGGTGCTGGTGTGTGTCCAGAGCGGGGCAGTGGGGCTGCTGAAGGGTCCAGAGCACAAGTCTGATGAGCAGCTGAGGGAGCTGGCATTGCTAAGCCTGGTGAAAAGGAGGTTCAGAGGGGACCTTTATTGGTCTCTACAAATACCTGAAATGAGGTGGTTGTCAGTCTCTTCTCCCAGGTAACAAGTGACAGGATGAAAGGAAATGGTCTCAAGTTGCTCCAGGGAGGTTTAGATTAGATATTAGGAAAAAATCCTTCATGGAAAGGGTTGTCAACATTGCCACAGAAGTGGTGGAGTCACTCTCTCTGGAAGTGTTCAAAAAACCTGTGGATATGCCACTGGAGGATGTGATTTATTGGTGAACACAGTCAGGTTCTAGGTTTACAGTTGCACTTGATGATATCAGAGGTCTTTCCCAGCCTTAACGATTCTATCATTCCATTATTCTAAAGCAACTCTATTCATTATCTTTGGTCATGGTGCCAATTGACTGATTACTCAACAGGACTAGATATCTATTTTTGGGTGACCAGTAAGTCCACATCTAGTGGCAGGATTTTATCCACATCGTGATTGAGGAGGAAAGAATTTGCAAAATAGTGAAGCCATGGTTCGTCCTTGTAGTACATCAAGTGTCTTATTTTAATGTATATTAAAAATTATTCCCCAAAATAAAGAAACCATTTTACAATGCACTATTACTGTGATAACTGAATGTCTGAAACAACTGAATGCACACATTTGATAGTGTATTATTGATACGAGACACTACCATAAACCAAAACAGTATAGCAGAACCTTTCATGAGCATGACTCAGTACAAAAAACCAGCTTGCACTCCAAAGAACTTAGTCTATTTCTGTGAATCCCCAAATTGAGAAAAAAAGCAATTACTATGGTGTTCTTCTAAAGAAGACCTGAGAAAATATTATATTTCACAGCTAAATTATTTATAGTAAACTTTACATGATAGTGAGAATTTACAGGACCAGCTAGTCATAGAGTGTTTTTTCTCATATAACACGGAATACTGCTGTTCAGAAGGGCTCTCTGGTCTCAGCTGCATTGTGCGTCATTCCAAAAAGTAGGAGTTTCTTCAAAAGTCTGTCTTTATTATCATAAAATTGTGAAAATTTAGTGTAACAAAACTAGTTTCAGAAATGACAGAATGTCTCGTGGCTATTTTGACCTATTTTATCATTAGGATTGGGGCTGGGGCAATTTAAATGCCTCAAGTTTCACCGTTGGGTCTGACATGCTAATATTGTGCCCTGTAGAAGGCTGCAGGTAGATTGTTGTTGGTTTGGGGTTTTTTTAATAACGTTCATACTGACTGACAGAACATCCAGTATTGCAGTACCTGTAACATATTTAAGGAAGAAGCTGAAATTATGGTCTTTCAGCTAGAGAAAGATATGAGACTTGCACGGCAGGGAGACATTGGCTGTGGCTGACATACTTTGTCTAGTACATGTGAGGAAGTTCTTCTTATCTGACCTTTTATGAGGTCGTATTGCTCTTGATACAAGTAATTAATTTCTTATAATCAACTTCCATAATAAAAAGGAATAAGCTCATTTAGCCCCTGGAAATTTTTCCCTGAAACAATGTTAAGATTTCTTCTGAGTGATTAGCATTTATTTGCAATGAAACTAGAGTGTGAAATTGAAGTGAAACATTATTTTTATTTGCCCTAACTTTGAGCTAAGAGTTGCAGCAGTTTCTTTCATTCTGCTGTGATAGGAAAAATCCTGAAAATACTGATTTTGAGGTAACATCTGGGAAAAAGAACCGGACTGGTTGGAAATATTCATTGAAATTTGTTTGCATCAAAACACTGTGTTTTTTAACTGCCATTATTTGCTGGTTTTTATTTTTAATTATTATTTTTTATTTTCTATTTTGGAGGAGAAAAGGAAGATTTAAAAAAAAAAAAGGTCAGAAAAAACCAAACTAAAATTACAACTGGCAACAAGTGACAACCAAGAAAAATCTCACCTATTTTTTTCTGAAAAATTTTAAAAGCTATATAATTGATCTAAGAATTCAAAGAGGTTATTTATAGGAAATTTTCGGTATAGGATTTTCCTGTCTCGAATTTGTAAGCTCAGACCAGTGTTGCAGAATGAATTAACCTTCATGTAAAAATACCCTGTTCCCAGCCACCAGATAAATATATAATTACAGAAGCAAACTTGAACTTGGGTTCTGTGAGTGATAAGATATTTTCAGGTAGCTGAAACTAAATAAGGTGTTTTTTTATATTACTAGATGTTGAGTGTTTTCATAACATTGAAATGAGGAAGTTTCCTTTAATGCACAATTCAAATAAAATTTAGTGTTGCAAAACAAGTGGGCTTTCACATTTTGCAGCATCAGCTCCTAGAGAGCTACTTGTGTCTAAGCTAGCTGTGTCTAAAGAGAATTAAGAGCAATCCTGCTTGGAGCAAGAAAAGTTTATTACTGACTTCCTGCACCACTTACTTGGTGGAACGCTGGTACCCATGAGTGGATGAGAATTTCAAGAAAGTGACACATACAGATGTGAAAGGAAATGCAATGTTTGTTACTTTTTTCTTTTAGGGCATGGAAATAATCTGTTTGGTATTTTGATGGTGGATGACTTCTCAGAAGAATTTCTTAGTGACTAAGGTGTTTAAGATCATGGACGTACAAATGCATAGAAACAACTGTGGATCTTTCTGCTCTCCTACCTGCCTGGTTATGAGTCAGATTTGGTAGGCAGTCAAGGACCCTCTGGTGTATACACTCAAGTGAATAATCAGATCCTCTTTTGAAACAGAGTGTTCTCACTTATATCTCACTGTCTCTGTCTGTACTGAAAGACCATTTTAAATCCAGATTAGTATTCAGCCAAGCCTAATCTTCATTTTGCTATCTTCCAATTTAAAAGATGTTTCACACTATCTCTTTGGAGAAAAATTTTGGAACAAGACACCGCCTTCTTACTAGAATAGTTATTTTTCATCCTTCACCATCTGACTTTTGTAGCTGAAGGGAAAAACTATTTTATGTTTGCAAATGTTTTGCTCGCTCTTAGTCACTAGAATGACAAAAATGGCTTTATCCAGGGAAGCTAAAACAACCTGCCCAAAAACACAAATCAAAAAAGCCAACAAAAACCCACTCACGTGTATGCTGAAAAATCAGCATATAAAAGTTGCCACTATGTACTGCTGGCTTTCTGGAGTGAAAATTAGGACAACAAAAGCCTAAGGTGGTGTAGCTCAGTTAGCTAATGAAGGGTGCTGAAGTAATGATGAGTTAATATGAAACAGCTAATTTGTCTTTGTCAATTTTAATGCTAATCTCTTTGTACCACATCATCTCCCAGACACTGTTACTCACTGCAGGGCAAACCTGCACTGAGTTAGAAGGACCAGAAAACACAACTGCTCATCACAATATGTTTGACTCTCTGAATACTTTCCTCTGTCTGTATGAGTCTGGCACTACACAATTGTTTTCAATGTCTGTACATGTTGTAGTGTAGAATTTTTTTCTCATGTACCTCACAGCAGTTGTCTAATGGGATCATTTCCAGCTAGTCTCCCTGCTTTTTTATAACTGAGAACATAAAATTATATGAGCTGGGAGCATATAAATTTAATGCACTCTTTTGGGCAAGACTTCACTTTTTTGTTGATGGACTGGTTTTTTTTCATGCACATATCTTAATATTTGTCTGTACTAAGTTTAATCATACATGTTATTGCTCAATTTTTTTGCCTTGTGACATCTTTCATTTACTCAGCATTTCTATTTGTCCCAAGTATTTCAATACCTTCTGCTGACTTTTTTTTGCTTGATTTTTCACCCATTTTTCAGGTCATTGATCAGTTTATTGAGAAGCACAGTGCTTAGCAGAGGTTTCTGTGAAACCCAGCTTGTGACCTGCATTTGTTCTTCATTCCACTGTTTATTGTTTCTGTTATTTGTCCATTCAAGGACCTTCCTTCTTATACCATGGCTATTTAGATTCATTTAGCCTTTGGCATTGGATCTTGTCAAAAGCATTTTGTTGGAAAACACCAATAATATGCTTTTCAAAAGCAGCAGGGGGTCTTCCTCTAAAAAATGGTGTTGCCTCATTCTGCTACAGTCTCTACTAGTTTTCATGATATAAACATCATGTGAAAGGATCTGCAGAGCCTTTCCTTACAATCTAATATCCTAAGAACCAAAAGAAGTTACATATGAAGACCATGCACACCACAACCATCAATTTGCCTATTTTACCAGTGGCTTCTTGCAGGGTGCCTGGGTGTCTAATGCCTAGACCTTATGGACTATTGGTTTGTTTCACAGTCTCTCCTGCTAGGCCATCAGTTTCAGACAGATCCTTTGCTAAATCCTCCAGTAGAATTTCCGCTTTCCCTGATTTGCCACAGTAATTTCCAATTTCTGGCTGAACACTTGCCTTTTAAGTTCCACATTTTCCTTCACCTTGTATTAGAAAGAGAAACAGTAGATAGCAAAGAGTATGTTGGGTCATTGCAGTGTCCTCTGATTTATTCACATAGACAGGAACTCGAACATCCATGGTCGGATTTCCACTGTTAAAAATTGATGGTCTGGCTTTGCTTCCATTAAAGCCTTGGGAGCAGACTTTTTAATGGACTTCAAATCAGTCACATTAAAAATTGTAATCATGATTCATGTTGGTGTTCAGGTTTAATATTGGAATTACTGTGCAAGCCTCTTTGGTCTATATCCTCAAGGAACTGAGGCACCATCTTATTCCCTATCAGACATACTTTCTAAGAATCTCACATATGAAATTGGAGGCCAAGCAGTCCTAAATGAAAAATTATCCAAATTGTTCAGAATTTTGAATGTAATAATAAGATAATTGCAAAGGAGTAATTTTTGAAGTGCATTCACGAGGAATGATGTGAATAGAAAAACCTAAATTGGGTCCATTACAATTCAGCTCTTTCAAAGCTTTTTGAAATTTATTTCTTAAATCATATAGCAAATCAGCAGCAGGATCAGTGTAGCATGGATAGTGTTACTGTAATATTAAATTCAGTTTGCTCTATATGTTACTGACATGATATATTTCAGGTTTTTTGTGTACTGACATAGTTTATCTTTGCAGTTGATACAGTTAATTACATTTTCAAGGAAAAGTATAATGAGCTTTATAACTTGGCAGAGAATTCCTAAGACTACTGAAATGGAAAAGACATTATAATATAAGTTGCCTGTGTAAGACATTCATTTTCACTGTATCTATTCAAGAAAATTTGGCATCAATGAACTCATAAAATCTGATGTTAAAATTTACATTATTAGACTTCAAAGTCAGCAAGCAGACAAAATTATTTAGTCATGGAGTTTCTCTGGGTTTTTTGTGGCATTTTTGAGATTGAAATAAATTGTTTACTTGACAGACAGGTGGCTGTAAAGTGATTACAGCTGATTTTAACAATATGTGACAGTAAGGGAAATTAGAGCTCATTAACATTCATTAGACCCAGTGTCTGCACCACTGATCAATGACTGGACTACTCTATGGCTTAAAATGCTTAATGATTCTTTGTTTGACAGGAACTAACTGCTACTGGAGGAAAATGTGGATGGTCTGATAGCTGGCAGAGTGAATGTGGCCTGCACTTTATAAACGGGGGAAATGTGAACAACTGGGGAGCAGAATGAGTGCGAGAAGCCTTTCAAGGCTTGTGGTGATTGATAAACTATATTGTGGTTGGCACAGACATTCTATGTTCTGCATAAGAGTGTTAGCATCTGACTGAGCAGAAAAGCAGGGGAAAGTGAGATTGTCTGTGTGATTAGGTGAAGGTAATCAGCCATCTGTTAGGCATAATGCACTTACTAAAGATGAAGATAGAAAGCATATGCGTGTATGTGCTTACACAGGATCTCTAACCTTTTATACCAGTATCCATGACAATATAAGACTGTATATAAAGAATTAACACAAGGCAAAAAAATATGCTCGATTCATCTATTTTTTTTCTCCCACCAGAAGGAATGCAAGCTGGTAGCTGTGTTGTGTAGTTCTTAAATGTGTCCTTCAGCAGACTGAAAGAGTAGCTTTTGAAGCGGCAGAAATAAATAATTTGAGGAGTATTTTTAGAAATAATGGTATCATAACTCGCGGTCTGATTGTGACAATAAAAATAAAGTTATGCCCTGCAAATGTTGAAAGATGAACCTTTTATTGATCAGGATATTTGACATTGCATTTTCATCTGTTCACCTGCAAATTTAAAATCAGCTGGTTTGTACAACTATTCTGGGTACAAAAAAGGCTTGGTTTAGAAGAAAGCTGAAATGTGATTTAGTACGGCTTACCCACCTAAAACTGTTATTGATGCTACCAGGATTTTTCTGATGTAGAAAAGGAGACTGAGCACAGCTTTTAAGTTTCATTAAAAAATTTTGGCAGCGATAGAGGTCCTGCTTAGAAACAAAATAATCCCTTCTTTACCTCATTGCAAAAATTATTTTTGCAAGGTATAAAGATTGCCTCGAGAAAATTTATTCAATTTTAATATGTGTTCTAGCACTTATTGTAGTGGTTTACAATTCACAATTTGTACATCCTACAAAATCTGGAAAAACAAAATTCTCCAGAAATATAACAAAATTTAGGGCCAGCATTTACATCATAAATGTCAATATATGACCCCAAAGTATTGTTTAACTTGATCATCCCTTCTTATCCCGTTTTTTTTAGCAGATGTTTTAAGTCTGCTATGCGACAGCTTGCTACATTGTTCTTAAATACCCTTTTCGAATTTAAAATTAAAATTGGTTTTACTAAAATTTATCATACGTCCCTTATGGTACGTTATGCAAATAGTGGAACTGATGGGGATTTCCATGCTCTATCTTGCTGGTTGTACCTTCCATATTTCAGTATGAAATTGTTCTAAATATTGGAGGAGAAAGGGTACAGCTAGAGGACAGTAGATGCAACTGCCCCTATGAGAATGGAGTGGAGAATAGACAATTGGGTCCTCTTCAGTGGCTGGTGGCTTCACAAAACTTCATGAATACAAGGCTTGCACGTGGTCAGTAATCCAAAAGGAAGAACTTCTGATCAAGAGTGTTTCGGCAAGTTTTATGACTCCTAAATTGCATAAAATAGATGTGTCTATGAGGTTGGCTGCTGCTGCTGGGCCTTGTTGTTTGCTACTTCGTACTCCAACATCAGAATTTTGTAAAAACACCTCTGCACTGGGGATTTTCCTATTTTCCTGCCGTACGCAGGGTGTGCCGGTGCCCGCAGGGTGCCCTCCCCGCGCCCTGTCCGCGCCGGCGGGACGAGGCAGAGCTGTCGCTGCTGCTTCCCTCCCGGGGCAGAGGCGCTGCTGCGGGCGGGAGGTGACGCGGAGCTTTCGGTTTCTCCGGTGATTTTAGGAGCTCAAGTGTGACCGCCCTCCTTCAGTGCCAGTGTTCTTGGAGAGCGCAGGAGGATCTTTCTTTTGTCCTTTCTCGCAGCGTAGCTGGATGATGATGCCTTTTTATTCTGCCAAGAATCAGTTTAAAGAAATCTGTGTCCTAGTGTTTGGATTCAGTCATTTCCAGCTGCAAGTTTCTCCTTTCAAGCATTTGTGAGCTTTTTAAAGCTTTCACAGGCCTTACTAATTCGTATCCACAGAGTATTTTATTACATTTGCAGAATTTTTAACTTCTTTTTTTTTTAAGAATGTGAAAAGAATTATTTATTTTAAAATTTCTCCACGTATTCTTAATTGAAGTGTTGCAACTTCTTCTGATCTGGCAGAAAGGAAAGGATTTAAAGGACTTGACTGTAAGAGCTACTAGGATTAAGGAGGCATTAGCTGTAATGCTGAAGAGCCACTCTTAGAGAGTCAAGCACATCGTAACAAAAAACAGGTCAGCAGGTTCCTAATGGTTGCTAATTGCACACTCAGTGTGTGAAAGCTAGACGTGCGCTCTGCATGCAGCATGGGCTAGCTTTTGTTTGCTTCTGCAGGAGCATGTTTTCATTTCTGTTTGCTAATTGCTTTACTAGAGCTGAGTCATACTGCAAAACTCTGTAAGAGTGCCAGGGGTTATTTTATGTGAAAAACTACGAAGCAAGCACTGCTCTTCCTGCGCTTTGGTATCATTTAGTGATTCACAACCAACTGTTTTGCTGATCGGCATGTTTAACAATAAACATGCAGAAACAAGGACCACATGTGTTTCACCAAAATTTCATTTTCAGGAGGAAATATTGTAAAAAAAAATGTTTTAAATATTGAGATCGTTTTGGCTGTTAGAACAGATGAATTCTATGCTTTAGAACTGGGGCTATGATCAGCAGTGTCTAAGACAAAAATGTTACTACACTGATTTTTCTAACAGTATATGTTGAGTATATCTGACACCAGAGTTTAAGCTGAAAAATGTAGGCAATGTAGAGAGATGGACTTAAAAAATACTCAGCTCCCTGAAATGTTAATTTCATCTGGCCCTGCTGCAGAACTTTTTATTTAACACCATTTAATTTGGAATTTTTCAAACTTTGAACTAAAAGACTTGGAAATTTTACAGCAGGCACTGAGAATATTTGCATTCTTCTTTCATTCCCTTTGCTTGATTGCACTGATAGAAAATTTTGTTCTGAAGTGCCAAATTAATATTTAGTAATAATATTTAGCATAATTTAAATATATTGTTTTGTGAACATGTAGATGTGCAAACGCTGATTTACTAGGTACTGGAGGGGTAGGAAATAAAATCAAATTAACATAAAATATAAAATTTTTGTCCTTCCTGGCTATGATAAGTGAAATTGTCACTGGGTACTTTGATACTCTCACTGCCTGCAGGAGTAGTCTTTAGATGCTGAGACTCCGTGTGAAATATTTAGGAATATAACTCAGTAGTCAAGTATAGTTGATTTAATAGTGAAAGGCACTGTTTTTTCTACAATCTTATAGCTTTTGTGTTAAGTAAGTAAAGTTGTTTTGGGTTGGTTTTTTTTTTGGTTGCTTGTTTTTGGTTTTGTGGTTTTTTTTGGCTTTTTTGGTTTTTTTTTTGTTTTTTTGGGTTTTTTTAAATGCATAGGGTTTATGGCAGCCTTCTTCTTGTGTAGGACACATGTAAGTAGAACACACAGAAGAAGAGGTACAAAGTAAAATGTTTCACTTATTTACATTTTCCAGTGGACCTCATAAGTGTATATTGATGACACAGAACTTGGGCTTTCATAAAGACACTTTGTAAAATGGTGTTTTAATTTTCGGTATATATTTTCATATTTGGGATTATTATATCTACATTTTGCTAGTGTTGTTGCTTATTGCAACTGTTCTTAATCTAACAAAACGACCAGAATTTAAAATTCAAAATGAAAATCAATAAATCAACCAAGTGTCCTCAATAAGTGCTTCAAGTTTGCCTGCAAATTTTTTGTTGTACATGATCAATAGTAGAGTTGGAAATTTAAATAAATCTTGAAATAGTCTGTGTTTAGTCTCAAATTTCAGGCCAAGGAATATGTTCCAATATGTACTAGTTTACAAATACCAGTTTTGTATTAACTTCTGGAGTTCAGCAAAGTTCTGCTGACTTTGTCAATGCTCATTTATTTGTATTGCAGTTGTAGAAAATCAGAATGTATTTTTCATTAATGAAAACTATAGTTTCCAAGGCGATTGGAAATTAGATGAGAAATTACAATTGGAAATGGCTATGAGAGGAGTGCAGTATTCGTTATTTTTCTCATGCAAAGGCCTTATTTGTTCAAATAAAAAAAGTTATTTTGAAAAAATCTATTTAGCCTTGAACTTCCAGTATAAATTTTTAGGGTGAAGAATTTATTTAGATGTGCAATACATCTCAGACATTATCATTTACTCCTTGTCTTTGAGTACTTTGTTGCTAAATTTGGTCTTAAAACAGCAGCGTGTTTTCTTTTTATCTTTGCAGCTATTTTTGAAAGAAGTATGGTTTAGACTTTCACATGTTAGCCATGGATGTAGCACTTTCTCCCATGAGAACACAAGAACTGGATCCAATGCCATCTGATGCCTCTCCCATGCTCATAAACATGACTCCTACAGTGGAACAAGATGGGGAAGGGGATGTCATGAAGGACCTTGACTCTGGCCAGCAGTATGAAAAGCCTCCTCCTCTACACACTGGGGCTGATTGGAAGATTGTCCTCCACTTGCCAGAAATTGAGACCTGGCTTCGGATGACATCTGAAAGAGTCAGGGATCTGACCTACTCGGTCCAGCAGGACTCGGATAGCAAGCATGTGGATGTGCATCTCGTACAGCTGAAGGTATGATGAAATTTATATTACAGACTTCTCAGTGAAGGTGTCTCAATCAACTCTGCCATTAGTAAAATAAACAAAAGGGCTTTTCCTAACTGCTGAAGCGTGTCTGACAGCCTGTGTTAAAAAGTGAATCAATCCTTTTAAGGGAGATAATAGAAACCACTTAATTATCAGATTTTTTTCAATGTTATTTGCTCATCACTTAATTCAACAGTCATAACCACATTCATGAACATATTCACACTCCAAAAGTAGGTAATAAAACAGTAGCAGTAACCTGACTGGACATCTCACAGGTGCCCAGAAATATTCCCAGTGATTTTAATGGGCTTCTATACCTAAAACTCCCAAATAAAAGTCCAACAAAATTCCAACAGAGCCACTCATTTGAAAAATATGCAAGTTTCAGAGGTAGTAGGATACACATGTGATCTAATGTCTGGCCTTTCAGTTATGGAAAGATTACATTGAAGTCTGAATTCAGGTAGAACTGCATTAAAAATTTTAAATATTAAAAAGTTTTTCTCAGATTTTTTTCAGATCAGAGACTTGGTGAGAAATATGAAGTGATGAGAGTTGAACAGTAAAACCAGTAAATCAACATTTTTCCTTTCTTTTTCCAGCAAGAAAATGCATTATCAAGACTGGAATTTGTCTCCCAAAAACGTGGGTTTTTTTAAGCTTTAAGAGCAACAATCTCCTTCCAACCCAATGATTGAACTCAAGTTTCTTTAAACAATTATCTCCGTCTTGGTCCCAGATCTAATTTTTGCTAAATCATTAAAGTTATTAAGGAAATTCAAGGCAATGTTCAAATAATTAGTGCCTGGGACCGTAAGTGTATGTTCATTTGCACGGCCTGGTTTGCTGCAGCAGATGAGGCACGCTTTTGAAAGGCGGCAATCTCCAAAAATAGCACAAATGTTATCTCTTCAGACTGAGCTGTCTTCTGAGTTGCATTCTGAGGCCTGTTTATGTGAACATAGTCTTCCTTCATACTCAGTGCAATGGTATTTTATTTGTGTTTATTTTAGGACTGGACCTGCAAGCTGTCTTAAAATACAACACTGTATACTAACACTGACCAGGGTGATTGTACCGTAATTAGTCCTAAGCAAATAGAGAGTTGATCTTGATTTTTTAAGGGTCCCAACATTTTTCTAAAAAATTTAGGGTAGACATTGCCAGCTTTTGACAAAATCTGCAATGTGCAGTAAATTTTTAGCAGATCCTGTGAAAAGGTATTTCTGCAGTCAGACTTGGGAAATCTTGCTGGACTTGGTGCTAGTTCTGATCTGGAATTGCTTGTGTCTGTATTAGTGCAGCTCTGAGCTGAAACTGAAGGTCTGTGGAGCTTGTGTGTGGTGTTTGCACCCAGCTTTGGGCTGGTTCAGAGCACAAGCAGAACTGCTTACAAAATGAGAATATTCTGTACATACAGCTCACCCTCATAAGTCCACTAATACATTTTATTTATAAATGGAAGTCAGTGAATGGATAGCATTCCTCATGGTTTTTCTTCTTTTTAGAGTTTATTTGTGAAGTCACACGAGTCAATGGGAGTTCATAAAATACTTTCCTAAGGGTTTTGTCTATGTAAACAAATGAAGCAAAGTTTTAACAAGCACATTAGGAATACAGACCCTCTGTAACCTGCTGACCTTTAAATCTGTATACAGACAAAAAGAAATATAACTGTAGAAACAAATGTTGTGAAATTATTTTATATAGTATAATATAGACTTTAGATGTATTTTGAATAGTTTATCTACTATATAACTAATGAAACCTAAGCAAAAGCCAAAACAAAACAAAAAAATCCAAACCAAACAAAAACCCAACTATAACTTCATACAGATATTTTTTTTTCTTCTGTCCTCTGATAATATTCCTGAGGGGCTGCTTCCAAATGATGTGTGTCCTTCTGCAACTGTTGTGCCCAGGCTTGACAGTGTGAAGCTTGACTGTTGCTGAGGAGACTGGAAAAAGTGTTTCACATATCTCTCAAACAAAACCTACCAGTTTAGTATTTTCTTTTTTTCCAAACCAGCAGGAGATGGTTGATTCAAGTTCATCTTGTAATTCACTCTAGTTCCCAATTGCCTTTCCCACAATATGTTTTTTTCACCTCACTCTTGCCCATTTTATCTGTGAAATTATACATGTAGGATTTTACCTTTGTCCATTATTAAACTTTTTTTATTTTATCTCATTCCACATCTCCTCCAAGCCCATTAATTGTTTTCATCTGCAAATTTAAGAAGTCTTCTTTCTGGTCTTTTGTCCAAATCATAATGAGAAAAATGAGTTATACAGACTCTGGATAAAAGTGTATAACATAATGGCTTCTGAATATAATTTTCAAAATGCAAATGTAGCAGTAAGACAAGCAATTTTTCATTTTCTCGTAGTTTTTTTTCCTCAGCCAGGAGATGTCTGATTCCATTTTCATGAAGCTTTCTATTTGTTTTGGTTGCTTAGAGTTGATTTCCTTCCTCTGGCTGTCAGTTGGCTTGTGGTGATAAGAGTGGTTTGAGGATCCGGGCCATAGCAGCCTCTTTATATTATTCCTTGGAAAAATTGCTCAGCACACAGATCATCTCTTTCTCTTGTGAAAATTTTCTCAGTATCTCAGTTGCAGATCTATCTGTGCTTCTGCTCTTTCTGTAATCAAGAACATTGCTTCTTTATTGTGGCTTGTTCCCTAGGGATTTTGGTGTTTGCTGCTAGTCTCTTTCCGTGCTACATGAATTAGGGTTTTACTAACCGCCACTGATCCTTTGAAAATACTTGTCTCACTTTTGCAATGTCCTTTCTCAGAACTAGCCACATAGCATGAGTGGGAGGTTTTCCTTATATTGTCCCTTGGGAAATTTCCTGGAAAGCTCAGCTTCACATGAGTGCTCCAGGAAGATAGTTAAAACGTAACTCTTCTGATTCCAGAACGCCCTATTTTAGTCATTCATCTGGCATCACTCTGAACTCAAGCTGTTCTGTGATACATTTGCATCTCTCTAACACATTCAGTGTAGCTGTTATCAATTGCAAATATTGTAAAAGAGATTAAAAAAATTATGTTTTTGCAACAAGAATTTATAGAAGTGCTCTCTTTGTCCTTGTATTGTCTTAAACAGTTGAGATGCTTTCATGATCCTTTAGTTTTTTATATTTTTAATAAAATATATTTGCTTTTACAGCAAAATCTTTCTTGGAATCCTTCTGAGGTATAACCTGGATTCTTCTGCTTTATATTATATCCCTTAACTCTCACAAGGAAGGGTCTACTGTTTCAAATGATTGATAACTGCTTTCCATCTTTTTGAAAAAAAAGGTAACTTGGGATGACCTAGTATAACCTTCTGTATCTGAGGTGTCTGTTAATTTCTAACTTATTTTGGAGTAAAGCACTCCATCACTTCTTTGTGACTTAAATATCTGAACCCTATATTATATATTGACATCGAAACAAACACAATTTATGCTGTGATAGTGTCTCTTGCAGTCCATAGATGTTTTCTCTCTTTCCAAGTAGAGAGATTTCAGTCATCTTTTTCCAGGATACCTGGGTCCGTCTCAAACATCTCTTGACTGGATCTCTTGTCTTTTCTCTTGACTCCTACCAAAAAAATTTCATGAATTTTGGATAGAGATCAAATATCATGTAACCATTATCCTTTCACTATCTCTGTTTCTATGTTTTGAGGGACACAGAATTTTTAGTTGCTCTTTTTCCTTGAATTTAAATTTTGGGTAAGAGGAGAGTGCGAGAAATTATCAAAACAAGATATTAAAGTGTATTAAAGTCTAATATATCTGCAGTTAGATACAGGTTATTCCTTTCTTCATTACATTGTGAGCATTTTGAAGAAATGTAAAACCCAGGGTAGAGTAGATACCTTTCTCATTCCCTCCTCTTTAATTAGCTTTTTCTAATCTTCTGAGTAGTTTAGTTTAGTAGGCCTACATATTTAAATTTTCACTCTTCTCCTGTGGCCTGAGCATACTCCTTGATTTGGAAAACGTCAAAATGGAAATAATGTAATAGCAGAAATTAATCTGTGTTTCTCAAGTTCTATCTGGTCAAACAATCCATTGCTTAGAAACCTTCTAACATGTCTGGCAATTCTACAGTCTTGCTCAGATGGAAGTTTTTTGGAAAAAAATGTGACTTGTTTACCACATCTTAATGTGCTTTACTACAATAATAGCACACCTGTAAAAGTCGTCTTGGTTTTGTAGCTGTTAGGCTAACCTCTCTTCTGCCTAAGAGAAGAAAAATCACTTTTTCCACATCCCTCAAAAATTGCCCTAATCCCTTGCTATGTGTTGTCAAACAAACAGAGGCTAGTGCTCCCTTCTGTGCAGAGTGCAATCCTGGATGTGTTGGACATGCTGCTCACTTGCCTACCAGGTCAGTGCCTCCAATGAGGAAAGTGATGATCAAGTCAATTTTCTAGGTACTAATTAAGTTTAGAAATTAGGTACAAAGTTGTTTGTAAGGATATATGGTAGTCTGAGTTCAAAAATGCAAAATTTTCGGCAGCAGAATACTTTCACTGAAATGAGCAACAGGGGTATTCTTGTGGTATTTAGACATCTACAAACTAATTGGCAACTGAGCAAGATGATGCAGGGCTGTGCTTTGTCTGAACACAGAAAGAGCATATGTATTTTACTGGAGATTCAGCTGCCTTCAAAAGAAAGCGGGATCAAATTAAGATAGAAGGCTGCTGGTTAGAATAAAATAAGAAGCTCCAAGAATTGGGAGCTAATAAAAAGTGGAAAAAATTGAGAAGCAATGAGAAATTCCTATCTGTTTCTGAGTAGAGAAGAGAGTACTACTTTGGTTAGTCTGCTGTTATGTATGTGTCAGGGGAATAAAAATAGCTAAAAGCTGGAGCAGACTAAACTGGTAACCCCAGTGATAATGGAAGATCTGGCTTGCATAATTTATCAGGATAAATGAATAATTAATAAATGTTGCAGACAGCATTCTGGACTCTTTTAAGCTTGGACTCTCTTTCTGAAGAGCCAGGAAAGGTGACCAATAAAAATTGTCGGAATTAGTGTTCTTGTGATAAAGGGATTTGCATATTCCTTGGAGAGGTAGGACATCAGCACTGGATATTCCTTCTGGGCTTGTGCAAAACAGATTAAAAAAAAAAAAAGAAAAAAGGAAAGGCATATGTTGCCTGATAGACTCATTTGAGGTCCATGTACATGGCCGTTGGAAAGGAATTTTGAACAATGTGTGAAGTATCTGAGCCCTCCCCTTAATGCAAGGGACAATATGAACACCTCCTTTAATCAGCTAGAGTTTCTACAAAGCAAACCACTAATGACACACTGAGCAAAAATTCTGCAACCTGTGACATTACTTCCAAGGATAGAGATGCATTCATTAGTTCTGAGTGACGTATTTGGACATAGAAGGGTGATGTGTAATTCAGGGACATTGTAGATAGGAGTACAGTAGCATCTGCAATGCTGTGGAGGTCTTAAGGTTGTCCTAAAATAGACATTTGGATTGTTCTGCAGTCAGGAGACTTGGAAGAAGAAAGGTGAATATTTGTCTGTGATGAGGAAAAAAGTGGGTCTTCTGCCACTCTCAGTTTCTTCTAGTTCTAAAATAAAAGCTCTGCAAAATCTCACTTTCATTTGGATATTTACACTTTTGAAATATATACTTACTCCAAAATTTCTCTTTTACATGTCAGCAATACATGAACGCATGTAAATGCACTTTGACCCAATACAATTATTATTTCTTCCTCTCCTCTCTCCATATTACTTTACATTAAAATATGGTAATACAGGCTGTAGAAAATGAACTAATAGGCTCTACCAACGGTCTCTGGAGAAATATTAAAGTAACTATAAGATTCCAGCACAGATGGTACTTATTACAGTCTCCTCTAGCCTATATCCTAGTCTGACTCAAATACAAATGTTTACTGGATACAATGCTGCAATGATATAAATAGTTTTCATTATGAGGAAAAATTCTGTATGTCAAGTCATCGTGTAAATTCATTAACAAAAATATTTGCTGAGAGAATGTATTTTGTTATTTTGTATTTGTGTATGTGATGATAATAACACATACTGATGTTCAGATTTCCTGGAAAACCCTACATTAAAACTATTCCAATGGTGTGAGTAAGATTTAGTGTTGTCAAATTTTAAAATGACAGGTCATTCACATCATATAATTATTTTTATTCAAAAGTAAGGATGCCAATGGGATTTTTTATTATGAAAGTTGTGACTTTGTTGCAAGAATTTTTTTAAATGAATATCTACGCTAATATATATGTCTGTGTAAACAAAGGCGTAAGCACAAAAGCAGTGCCACATAAATCATAGTGGTGATTTTTTTCTTGATGATTTTTTTGAGTCTATATGTTATGAGGTAGGACAATATGATGTATTATAAGAGTCACCTATTTCTGATCTGCATTGTGAACTATTATGTTTATAGGTGTTTTCTTGCTTTGCATATTTCGGTATTCCGTGGATGTATTTCTTATTAGTCCTTATGCTGGCTGGGTTTGTTACATTTTCAACTTACAATTACATGTCACTTTTAATAGATATCCAAAAACTGTAATATGGCATAAGGGAGCAGTCACAGTCAGGCACAGAAAATTGCACAAAATGGAAGGAATTTTTGGTTTGTTACATTATGTTTAAAATTCCCTTATGGGCTTTCATTATGGGAGAGTTGACAGAAGAAATTTCAGGCTATTGGATGATTGCTGTCTGAATGCCAAAAATGCAACATGAATGTCTCAGTAACATAACAAACTTGCGTTTTAGTAAGAACAGGTTCTGAAAGTTAGTGATTTTTAAACATCCTTGGATATTTGCCTCTTGCATCATGTGAATTATTCCTCAGAATGAAATCCTTTTCGTAAATAACCATTAGAAACCCTGCAGTGAATTGGTATGATTCCTTCATATATCAGCAAAGCAAAAAGGTTCTGTGTATTTTCCTGTGGAGAAGGCAACGTGTCTGTATAGCGACACTTACGCTTTTAATTGAAATGTTGTTGTACGCATAGCAGCCACCTTGTGACTGAGGCGTGGGAGGTGCCGTCTGGAGGATTGAGATGAAGTTCATGTGACCTTGCCTGAGCTTGATCTGTCTGCTTGGGGCAGTCTGGGAACCATACTGGACCCTGACCTTCTCTTAAGGATTGCTCTGCAGCTTGCCCTTGTTGTTTGAATCTAACAAATACAGCTGGATGGCAAGTCTGGGCAGGAGCCTGGGTTCAGGCTAGTGTCTGACTGACACTGTAGATGTAGTGATGTCATCTGATTCAGAAAAGGTTGTAAATAAACAAAAGATTCTTTTTTCATGGCTTGTCTAATGCTTTTTTGATTTGTATGTAAAAAAGCATTAGCAGGATTACATACATACATCCAAAAATGACTTGAAAATTTTGATGTGTTCCATTTCTCTAGTGAAATTGTGCAGAATTATAGACTGATGAACAAGTTTTCTCTTTGAACAGGAGCTGAACCATTTACAATGGACTGTGAAGAAACAGGGAGGAAAAGGAGAACAAATACCTGCCAGTTTCTCCCTGTATATGATTTCCTGGAGAAAGACAGTAGTTTTCATGTAGTCAGTTATGATTCTCTATCTTGCATTTCAAAAGATGGAGCACTTCTTTTTTTGGAAGTGTTTCCATCTCTTTTTGGAAAACACATATAATTCAAAAGGCATAAAGCAGCACTGCATTACAGCACCACTATTACAGCAGTCATAGCACTCCAAAGTTCTGACAGATCATTTATAAGTTTTCACAAAATATAAAATCTACTGAATGTATTAATACAT
>NW_008239553.1:19717504-19767438 GCF_000691975.1 Corvus brachyrhynchos
GAAGGTATCACAAAGATGTCTGAGCTATATTCTTTTATTCTCTTCAGTTGGCTCTGCAGCCATACATGCCCTTTGCTGTGGTTCCATACTTCAAAAGGGACTTGAAGCAAGCTTCAATACATATTCTTCTCTTTTGGTGTGGCCTTTCGTCTCTTTGCGTTGAGATGAATACATTTGCTTGTGATAACAAACACTGCAGATGTTCCACAGGCGAGAAAGCAAGTTTCTTCAGAGTAGGTTCTGTAGGTTTAATCATAGTTTATCTGCTAATGTAGAGGGAAAAGATGATTTTATATGTGCATTTCCAGTGTGACTGTGATCTGACATGATGAAATATGTTATTTTTATAACCGACAGACGTATGTGGGCATATATATTCGTAAGTATATTTGTAGTACCGTAACAGAAATACAGTGCCACTGCTACCTCAGCATTTGCATATGCACTTATTCCTCATGCATTTCTGGTTTTTCTCAAAAATTCTTCTGAATTACCTGCCCTGTAATACTAGAGCAACTATACAACAGTTCATTGTAGTGCACCTTGAATGTGTGTGAGTGTAAGACCTCTGTGTTTGCAGCTCGCCTTGAGCTTCATAGGTATTGAGGGGTTACTCTGTGTCTATATGTCTGTTTATACACTGACAGAATAAAATCTTCTGACATGACAGAGTACGGTTAGTACCCTTTGGGAAGAAGGAATTATAGTCAAGGAGAAATGTTATATTTTAAATGATCCCAAGTATCTGTACTTTTGAATAAAGTATTCAAAAGACCCACCAAAATAAAGACATAGAATCATATTTTAAGACCATTAAGCTGTGTGGGGTGGGCAAAGTGGTTTATACACCACGTAATTGGCTTGTATGAAAGGTGTGGCTGACATCTCTTTCTACATCTCAGCACTGTTGAGCAGCTGAGCAGAAAAAATCATGAAATGGAAGTCTGCAAAATCATTAATGAATGATGCTCTAAAATCATAGAGCTGAGGTACTAAACTGAGCATTCTTACTTGCTCTTCCACAGTTATATTGAGGAAGCAAGCAAGGCTAGAATCCTTTTAATTAAATCCATGATTTTTAGGCAATAAATGAATTTCACAATCTGGACATTTAAGAATATTATCAGATATTGTAAGACTCATGATAAAACAAAGGGAAGAGGGATATTTCCATGGGCAATTGTAGGATTTCTACAGACATTGTACCACTGAAGCTAGTTTATGTTTTCTTTGCTAAAGTCGTCTGCACTTCTTTCATACAGTATTTATGGGGACTTCCTGAAAGCTGAGATGCCTGGTTTAACTGTGAAGAAAAAACAGTTTGCTACACATTTGTTTATCTGTTATCAGGTACAGGATCTCTTTTTCACATGGGACTAGGATCCTAACTTGAAATAGATAATTTTGATACATTGGATTAAAATATCAACTTTTACACAGTGCATTACCAGTAAATGTGGGTAACCTCCTATGTATTATTAGAAATATAACCTTCTCTTCAAAGGGTACTTTAAGTATCCGCCTTGTTTATGAACCTAGACCAGCAGTTCAGTATGAGAGATTAAAGCAGAGGTAAATAGAAGAACACACGGGAAGGGAGCCAATCTCTTTTCTCCAACTGAACATTGCATTTCTGGTTACAAATAGGATTGTCTGCTTTCAAAACACCTCACAAAATACTGGATGCTGTATTACTTTCAAACTTCAGGTAGAGTAAGTAGTGCTGAAAACATGGGGTTTTTTTACCACATTACAATTTAAGTTATATGCTTTTGATTTTCAGCTGAGATCTACAAGAATATCTTCCCTGTCTCAAATCTGTTCAAGATTCGTTTTTTGATCCTAATTATGAATGAAATATTTATAGTATCTCTCAATGTCTGTTTTATCTTCCTTTTTTTTTTTTTTGTTTTTACACTAATGAATAGCTAAATCACCAAACTAAGCATTTGAGCAGCAAAGACTTTGTGGTGATCTCCACTGCAATTCAAATTACTGTGCTCAGGTTTGTAGTTACAGTATCTGGGTGTGATCTGTGAATTTTGACCAATTCTCAATTATTATTAGATTGATTTTCTTTGCTATTGTGTTATCTTATATTGGAGACAGCAAATCAGAATGAAAGAGACACACCTCTAAGTTATTAAAGAGGTTGCTTGAAAATTACCAAAGAAAGACCTGTGTTGTATAGGTGTCTTACTTCTGAAAAAGACATTTTCCTCAATTCACATGAATACATGTTGGTGCAGGTTGGCTTGGGACTTTTACTTGTTAGGTTGCAAATTGTGTTCTAATTGTTGGTTGCCAGCTCTATTTTCCAGCCTTTCTCCTCTGTTTTATTTACCTTTCAGCTATGTTCAGGTTCTCTCTCTCAAAGATTTTGTCTTTCAAAACCCCTATCTGATTCCTGTCCTTTTTAATTTTCTTCTTCCTGTTTGTCCCTCACTGAAGCACAATGCTGAGTCATCTGCTGCCATGCTGAATTGCTGCTTCAAAAAGCTGTGCTTTCTTTCCTAACCTGGGCCAATGTCATGCTCTGTTGAGAGAGCAGGAGCCTGACAGAGCACAGGTTTAAGAATACTTACTGCATTAAAAATTAAGGAGGGAAGTAGATGACAGCACTGCGCTCTACACATGGGCCTTACTTCTGTGTAGAGCATTTTTTTTTTGAAATCTGGTCTTGTGTAATGTCTATGACCATAAAAGGGTAAAGAAAAAAATTCAGTTTAAAGTGTATTATACCTTTTCTAGTATGCTCAAATCAATGAGTGCATAGGTTATTAGGGTGCAGGACTTGTTTTGCTTCAAACACTTTTGAGTATGGTCTTGGTATGTTCCTGCAGCAATCCAGGTTGTCAGCAGCTGGCTTTGTGTTGACACACAGTCCTGCATTACTAGAATCTGACCTTCCTGATTTTATTGGAGGTTTTATTCTTAGTTTTGTTTGTTCCCTTATTAAAGGTGTTATAATTGAATGAATGATGATTTTGTTGCCTTGATGATTGAATAATTTGTCCTTGAATAAGAAATACAGCTTTTAGCATTTATAGAAAGGAGGTGATTTTGGTAGTGAAATATTGCAACTGAGGAGTAACTACAAATTAGACATCTACAAGAATTTCTAGGAATTCTGCATTAAATGGGAATTATTAAATAGTTCAATTCTTCTTCGAAGACCTCACTTCATGAAACTGTTCCTGGCAAGTGGACTTTTCTCTCTTACAGAACCAGTTGTAATTGACAAATTACCCAGTGCATGGAATTCTACTTATCAGTGCCAACCGAACAGGAGGAATAATAAAAATAATAATAATAATAATAATAATAATAATAATAATACAAAAAGTAAAAATCTTTGGTTTTAGTAATATAAAGAAAGCCAGGAAATGAATGGACATTTAGGATGTAGTTTTGCAAATGTTCACATAGGCAACTTTATACTCCTGGGAAGCTGCTGAACTGTATGGAACTACAGAAATGGGGAGTTTAATAACACATTTGAATGACCTTTTAACGTGTAAATAACATATTTGTAATGTTGTACTTTGTTTAGTTATTTCGGTATTTATTTCATTGTGTTTCTATTAGAAAAATTACTTTCACAGGTACAAGTTTTGTGTTGTATTGTAGGAAAATCTTTGCTATTTGTCTTCTTGGTTCACTGTATAAGACAAAGTAGGTAAGTCATAAGCTTAGAAACATTACTTTGTGGGTAATTAATTGCGTTTATTATGTATGTCAATTTTCTTCTTCTTTATTTCTATCCTTACTGCATGGGCGAGAAAACTACACAAAGCATAGTGTCCTACAAAGTTAGAATTTATGTTAAAACAAGGCGAAAAAACCCCCCCAACAAAACAACATGAAAACCCAGATAGTCTATCCTGGGCGATAGTCTTGAGTAACATGTTTAGTAACTTCAATATTAAAAAGAGCAGTGAGACATTTCAGAGGATTTCAGAGGCAGCAGGGTCTGCTGCGGCTGTGCTGCAGCACCATCTAGCGGTGTAGGAGCTGCCCAGCTGCTGCCCGTGCTGCTGAGGAGGGAAAAAAGAAAAAGGGAGGGATGGGAAAGGGAAAAGTTTGCTGTCATATGCACAGAACTTTGCAGCATTACAAATAGTAATTTGCAAGTTTTTAAAAATATTTATCTGAAAAAAAATTTCTTTTCTAATGTTTCAAGTTTAGCATGCTTGCAAAATAAAATGCTTGATCTTGTAGTGGTAAAGCTGACATAGAACCCCCAGAGAAATGTGTGTGCATTTATGTACATATATTTATAAATACATATACTCTTGCTACCTCAAAACATTCAATATCGACAGTGAATTTCTGCTATTTCTCTATGTCAGAAAAATACCAATTTGGTAATATCACTAACAGTAGACAGTGTTTAAATTAAGGGTATCCCTGAAGATGAAGATACCTATAACCCCAGACCTTTCTACTTGGATACAAAATTGAAGCTTCTTCAGGTTTGCATGGGTCACTGGGTAAATTAATATTTTAGTTTGTTTTGCCTACTGTTTTGAAGTTGTTTACACGGCACACCCACTGTACGCTTGATAAAGTGCAGTCCTTACAGACACAACGTGACTTTTACTATGTTCAAAATAAACTGGCTGCAAAATCAGCAGTAAGAGCAAGTTATTGCAGTTCAACCCATCCATGAGACCACTGCTGTTATCAACCCTTCACTCTCCCAGGCAGCCCCTAAGGCAAGCTCTTTCTCTGTAACAGCGTGGTTCTCTTACTGTTTTGCTTACAGTTCACAATTTATTTAAATCCAAATGAGCACTTATATTTGTGGTGTTATTACAAAATCTGTTTTCTGGAAGAGGAGCAGACATCAATTTAACAACATCCTGGAAACATAATGTACCCAACATGATAAAATGTCAGCATGAGAAATGTCCTTATGCATTAAGGAGATTAATGGATTTTGTTTAGCTTCCTTTGAAAAGTTTATGACCATCTAAATATCTAATGTCTAAATATGTTTCTAAATAGCAACATGATAAACTCCTTTTATCCAAATGTACTTATCCTTCACTGAAAGAACCAAAGCAATCCAAAACAAAACCAGTGAAAAAGATATAAAATAAGCTGAATTTGAAGCAGCTGATTATGAGAGCAGGCACGGATCTTCAAAAGTATCTGTGCTCTGTCTTAAAAATCTCTGTGTGTGCTTTCTCTTCCTTTCTTTCTGTCTATGAAGTCCTGTGAGAATTATTCACACATAGCACATACAGCTGTGCACATCAAATGCTAATAAGAAGCAATGTGAAATATGCAACAAAATACTGCACTGATTTTGCATGTGGGGTGAATAGGGGACTTCCAGTCCATTGAAGCAGTGATAAGACCAAGATTTTTGTAGGTTTTGTTTTCTTTCTGTTGCTTTGGAACAATACGTGCATTCATTTAACTACGGTATAAAACTGTTTGGTCTTTTGCACAGTTTCATTTCACTGCAACTCACATGGACTGAAAGAACAGCTGAATAACTAGATATGGAAAACTTACAGGTCATGAATATTGGATGTAACAGCTGTTTTCTTTAAAAAATTTGAATGGTGTAATCCCATTGCTTAGAAATGTCTAGAATGTGACAATCAGTTGTTTGGAATAGGAGAAGGAAAACCAGTTTTAGCCAGCCTTTCATTCCCTAGGAAAACCATGTTTAGAGTTTTTCATTATTAAATCCTTCAGAGCAAAATCTAGAACTGTTTTTGTTTTATGAACTCAACATTTTTTATATAAAAGACTAAAAATGCAGTCCTTGTTCAACCTATTTATTCTATTTATTCTCTGTGAAATTTTAGAAATGGCAATTTAGAAAAAGGGTTCCTCTGCAGTAAACTTACTTACCTTTTGATTTGTCAGGAGGATGGTGAAATGTTATAGCAGAGAAGTCTGACTCCACTTAGAGTTTTGAATTGCAGTATATATCTTTAAATATGTCAACTTATACTTTGTAATGATAATGGATTGAGGATTTTTTAATAGGATACTAAGCTTGAATGGTGTGAGTGAAATCTGCAGCTCCAACTGTTTTCAGTTCAGTTGTTTGTTAGAATAACGACGGAGTCAACGTGTGTGTACACGAAGCAGGTCCATTTAATTCCTTGTTTTCTGAAAGAAAGAATTCGAAAGTGTAGGGAGGAACAGATTAAACCTTCAGTCTCTGCTGTGTTCGTGAAAGATAGGCTGCTAATAGGTATGCAGTGAAAAAAGTGATTCTCAATGAAACTCACTTTAAATGACAGTAATGAAAATGCCAAAGGCAGTATTCACTGATGTTTCCTTTATCAAAAGGAGAGGTTAATGTCTGCTATCTCTCCTTGCCTCACATAGGTGCATTTCTTTGTGTAGTTATTCTGAAGATATTAAATAAATGCAAATATAGGCAATTGGACAAGCACTCGGGACAGATTTGTTATTAAACTTTAATTTTTAATTATGGAGGTAGACTGCAATAACTGTATTGTTAAAATTCATCTGCTTTGCTTTCAATCTATTTGTTGTTTCTAACTGAAATATTTTCCTTTTCTGTTTATAATGAAAAGGAAACACTTCTCAAAGGTGGGACACTTAGGGAAAAGTTTAGGTGAAGTAATAAAACTGTCCATTAATTGAATCTTCATTAAGTTTGAAGATTCCCACTCCTGTATTTAGACTTGGTTATATTACCTGCAAGAGAATAATACCATCCTATTCTGGTATTTCAAAATCCACAAATCAGACTTTACCTTAAAAATTTCAGAAGAAGAAAAGACCACGCATCCAACACTTTTCTTGATACCCACCTTGAATTATTGTGCGTAGGTCTTTGATGTACTCCATGCATAGCTACACTTGTGTGAATTAGTAAATACCAAGTATAAAAGATATCTGAATTTTGGTCTCTTTTATTGCCATTGAGAATTACAGAAACGTAATAGGCTGTAAAGCACTTTTTTTCAGTCATACACATTTGAGTCCCCTGTACAAAGTGGATACATGGAGAGAAAGCCTATTCTGCTTTTGAGAAGCTTTTCCAGGTGAAATTTACTTGCAAAATTTTAATTTGAATTAATAGATTTTTTTCCAGTGAAGATTTCTTTAACTGGAAAATTTGAAACTAGCTTAACACATCTTATCCAGGTCTGTTTGCTATACTCATAAAAAAATCAAGTTGGTTGTTAACAAGGACTGCATTTTTAGTCTTTTACATTAAAAATGCTGAGTTCATAATACAAATTTTGTAGGCTGTCTGGTTAGTAAAGGTTAGCTCAAGGGAAAAAGCATAGGAATTAAACCTCAAGCAAAAGTGTGTAATTGAAAAATGATGTTACAAGTTTGAATTTAGAAGCCTTTCATATAATTTCTGACATTTTTCCCCCTAAAATAACTGCCAAACCCCTCATTATTAACAAATAAGTTAATAATAATAATAATAATAATAGATAATAATACACCACCACCCCCCTTCTGCTCCCCCCAGTAATTCTATTTAGACTGTGAAAGTCAACACAAGTGATGAAATCGATCATGGGTGTCACTTCATTGAGTGTTTGCATTTTACCTAACCCTTCCAAAAGTATTTGTATTTTTGGGAAAACATATGACTCATTCATTAATTCTAGCCTCAGATGTTTTCCTTCTGGCCTTCTCTATTTTACATCTCCAGAATAACTTGCTGAAAATGAGCCCCATTTTGCAGAGCTAGCAATAAAGATCTTTCAAAACACTTATGATGAAACCTTCCACCTCTGCTGAATTGTCCTCCTACTATGCAGTGTTTCGTTATTAACGTCAGATCATGTATATTATTCTGCTTATATTTCTTTCACCATGGTTTTATTTAGGATTTTTATAGTTTTCCTAATTAAGATGGTAGTCCATTTCCAACTCATCAGTAGACAACGTGCTTTTCTCACCCAGCTTGACTCATCTACTTCTCCCTCCTGGAATAGGGAGTGCAATCAGCAAGTAAAACTCTACCTAGTAATGCAAACAACATTCTGAGATGTGTTTCGGAGTTACCTGATATTCAAAGGAAATGGATTTCCTGCTATTAGGCAGGTATGAATCAAGTTTCAAAGAGAGAACTGAGCCACTGACCCTCAGTTATTCTGTCACAAGTTAAGCCCCAAACCAGAGGAAATCCTTGTAGAATCACAGCATCTCAATGTATCATGCTATTGTTGCCTATAAATAAAATTGTGATTTTAATCTCTTTCATATTGCCAAAAGGATACAATCTACTGCAGCCTGTGTAGCTACCTGTTTAAATACTAGCAGCTGATGAAAACTGACATTTTTCCTAGGAAAGATATATTATTTCCAGAACCAGAATTTTTTGAAGCTGAAAATGAAGAGAATTTCAACTGAAATGGTTTGAAATAATTTTGAGCAATGGTTTTTTTTAAATTTAGCCAGAAATCTTCATATACTGTTCAAATGACTTGAGTAAAACAGGTAATGCTGTGCAGGATATAATCTTTCAGCACAGAGCAAGCAACCTGGAAACACTGTTACAGTCAAATTTTTCTCCCCTCTACTTTGAAGTCAAAAGTCATAATCTGCTTTTTTACTAAGCACTGGAAGAACATATTTGCCTTACTGGTGATTTTACTGCCATTTTTCAATCAAATAATCTTACCCTAATTTTTTGAGACTTCTGCTTACTCCTACAGAGGTCAACCTATTTATATGTTCAGGAATGGATTTAAAATGGAAAAGATATTTATTTAAATGCAGATTTTGTGGTTCCCTAGTTTTTAAAAAGAGGATATCCAAGCAAGAAAAAAAAAGTCTTTTTTCTTAACTTCCTTAGAGTTTTTATTGGCTGAGGCTATGCTGCAGTAGCAAGCCTATGCTTTCATGATGTCTTCAAATGGCCAGGTTATGGTATTTCATAAGAAATCTTCTCTCATAAAATAATTCTTCTGAAGGAAGGTAATTGTGTAATAATGTCAATAAGGTTTCTGTTATGTTCAGTGTTCGGCTGTGTGTATGTATTGTGTCAATAAGGTTTCTGTTGTTATGTTCAGTGTTCGGCTGTGTGTATGTATTCAGGTACTGTACTATCTGGGGTGACTATATTATCCTTCTGAGGGTTGACCATCTCAAAAGTATATGAATGGTCAGTTACCTCAAAAACTCCAGCTATTGATCTTGTGATATATTTGAAGACTTTGCCTGCTGCCTATATTGTACTTTGAATTTTGCTATTTGGGATACCTCTAATGGTTAGCTTGTTGCTAATTGTTTTGAATGCCATCTCAAGTTTGTATGTAACTCGGATACATTTGATATTTGAAAAGGACAGCAGGAGTTTATGTAGTTTTCACCATTGTTTTCTTAATATTCTTAATTCTCCAAAGTACATTTTGTGTCTGGTGAATTTTGCTACAATAACAAATAGCAGTTTCATTGTGATAAGAGAAGTGTAGAAGTTATGAAATAATTTGCAAAAGCAGCAACTTTTCTTGGGTTTTGTTTGTTCTTCCTTTCATTTACTCTCCTTTAAATGAACCTCTCTCATTTAATAGTGTTTCCGATTGTAGTGCTTTCAGAAAAGCTTCTGTTGGGTGTATGTGCACACAGATGAGCTGGCTGACCAGTATAGCTCTAACCTATACAGTGAGAGAAGCTGTTTGTCATGGTTCTTTTGTGAGGTTAGATCTGCCACTATTGGTATTATGAGGATGGGTGGGAACAAGAAAGCTGACCCATGAATAAAAAAAAAAGAAAGAAGTGGGGGGAGGGAGGGGGGAAGGGGGAAGGAATGAGAATGAACAGCAAATGAGGGTGTGGAGGTATGACTGAGCCTTTAGACATGACTTAGAAATAGTTCGACAGCCAGAGAATTCCAAAGGAATCCAGGGCAAACCAAATTCCAGGGTTACCAAAGGCCTGTACAGAAGAGGGAGCCCTTTTCAAGATAGCCAAGGAGAAACTAAAATGTATTGTTGTAGAGTCTGGCTGTAAGAAGTTCAACAACTTATTAAATAAGTTATTTTCTCCTCCCATTTAGAATGTAATAGTTAATTATTACAAATGTGAACACTGCAAAAGTAACAGTCTCTGTTTTGTAAGCAGTGAATCTCTCCATTAGGGAAGTAATAATTTCCTATTAATACATTTGTTCCAAGCATATGATCTACCAGGTCCTAAAATAAGTTCTAAGCTTCCTAATATTAACCAGCTAGATATTTCCACTCTATTCAAAGCTTAAAAACAAAAGCTGAAGTAAATTCGGGGTCAGATATTTAGTTTTATGCTGTGAATTAGAGAGTCTTGTCTCCAAGATCAGCTTTACAAGGTTACCGAGTGACTGATATGATACTAGATTCCTTCCTGTCATAATGCCATAAACATTCTGCTGGAACTTAGGTCAGTGCTTAAAATAACCTTGCTAATTGCAAGTCTCCAAGTGTCGGCTGAAATTTCAGTGAGCTGCCACACAGCAGATCTGAAAGTTGAGAAATCACTACTGTAGCTCGGAACGTGCAGGGGAAGAGCAGACAGGCCTAAACTTGATCTGCACAATAACACAGGTAGAGGCAGCAGACAGTTCTCTATATTTAATGTAAAACAAAAGCTGTTGACTCTGGACTGAAGATGGATTGGGTTACAGATCATCTATGGCTTACTTGTCTGTCTTTTAAACAGACATATATTTTTTGAATTGCGGATTGCATGTAACTCCTTTAGCTGAGGAAAGGAAATGGGACAATCCTTTTTTTGCAAAGCTGATACCCAAAAGCTCTCCTTCCAGTATAAATGAGGTAAGACACCATTAAGCTGAAATATTTTACAAAATGCTAAAAAAGTGTAAAGCAATACATTTTCAGTTTGAATTTTCTTTATAAATAAAAGCATTTGTTTTAAATCAGTTGGTTTTCAAGTTCTTTAGAAGTATTGCCTAAATGTGTTTGGCTTGAAACAGTACATTGCATTTCCTGTGCATTGTGAATATAACTTGCAAAACTGACAGATTTTTTTCTCTGTAGACGTAGATTTCTGAATTCTTAAGTCTCTTTCACTCCCTGTTCTACACTGTAAAGTTTCTGCAATTACAATCTTAGGCTTAAACAGTTAAAACCTTTCATTTCAGAAGGTAAAAAAGATGCTTGTCATGTGTAAAGCTCTTGGTCTCCTGTTTCCATGTGAAGATTTTAGCTTTTTTGTGGGTGTTGAGGTGAAACTTAATGCTCAATCTTCTCTATTCTCTTAGACATTACTCAGCTAACTTTTTATAGGTCACAGTATAATTAGAAATAGACACTTTAAGATTATAATTGCATTACTTTGGCTACAGTTTTGACCTATATTGTAAAGAGAAGTGTTTAGTAAAGGCTTAGGAAACCAACAGAAATAATGTAAGTAATAGAAAACAAGGGACTTCATCATTATATGCAGGTTTTACTATTTCCACTAGAACTTTAATAAATTCTGTAGCTTTTCATAAGGAAACTGAATGTGCTGAACAATCTGGTGTTTATCACAGTTGCGCTAGTTTAGTAGACTATTTAAAAAGTATTCTGAGAGTTGTATGCTCTCCAAAGGCCCTTTGTTTTAGTTTTGTTCTCAGCTCACAAAATTCTGTGTGTGCCATATCCTGAGGAATATGCTCAGACTGCTCAAAAGCATCTGTTCTCTCTGAAAAACTATTCATTTTTTGAAATTTTATCTAAAGGAAAAGTTCAGGAAGTTTTTGGTTAGCCAAGAACTTTTTCTTCAAAAATTTGCATTGGATTAAGATGATAAAGCTTTTTGACTTCTCGGAAGCAAAAGTTGGCACTGGATTGAGAATTGTTGACTGATGTGTGGTTTCTACAAGGTGCCAGAAGAATGGGAAATCAGCCCATAGATTATGGCAGCAGTTGCATCTGTTATTTGGATAGGAATTTTTCACTGACTTTTAAAAGGTTTTTATTTTTGCTCGTCAGCTGCCCATGCATCAGTGGCCAATTGCTCTTGTTTGGTCTTTGCTGGCTAAACAAGTTAGTACTTTCATCTCTATACTGGCAGTTGCCATATTCTTCTCCAAAGTGCTATTTGTGAAAGTTTCATTTAAAGCTCAGAAAGAAGGAGTGGAAAATTCTGCTACAGCTTTATGTGCTTAGTACTAGACTGAGAGTAGTAGGTGGCTATTATTGCTCTATTTCATATCCTTTTCTGAGTGCTGCTTCAGATATTGAAATGAATCGGTAAAGTAGGAATCTGAATTCATTCTGTTCCATAGAAAAACTAGAGAGGTGTTTTTGCTCTTCTGTGGGCATGTCTATATTACCATTTTAGTTTGGTTTGGGAGTGTGATTTTGAAGTGGATCTGCTGTTCATCCCTATCCAGCCCTCTTGGGTTCATGCTGGAGAGCAGTCCCCTCCATGCTCAAAATGCTTGCTATTGCTCACAGTCTTTTCCATTTAGAGATTTCTTTTTAAAATTCGCTTTCTCAATTCCTTTGTCTCAGCTTATGTTTCATTTGTTGTCACTTCTGCAGTGATATTTTCTTTTGCTTTTTTTCTTACTTGATAACTTTTTGTGCAAATGGATTTTGCATTTAATGTTGATGCGATTGCCTTGAATGAGATACATAGTTGGTATAGTAATTGCCTCTTTCATATCTATTGTCTGTACTGATAAGTGAAGAAACTTTCTCAGGAATTAATACTTTTCCTGCTTTACTTTGTTTTTGCAGTGTCCTTACCTCAGATACAAAATCAGAAAGTGTAAAGTTTGATTCTGATTATTACCTGAATTTCATTTTAAGTCTGCAAAATGGTTTTCGTAAGTTATAAACATCTTCAGCTGAAATTTATGGATTATTTTGATGATCCTGATGCCATCTGAAGTTGTAAAAGACATAATGAAATATAAACAGTAATGGTAAATTTTAGAATTTCTTCACACTGAAATTCAAAGGAAGGTAGGGTTAATGTTTTGGGAAAGGGTCATTACAATGAGCAGTTGTAATGTTCTGTCATCCTTCATGCTTGGAGTGTGATACACCTCTATTAAGCACTATGCCCTCTCTTGACCCCTTATTGGAAGAGCTAAACAGTTGGTATGGGTTTTAGTATGTCTTCTTGCTGGAAGTTAATTTATAGTAATGGCTGAGAGGAGTCACAATGTTCTACATAACATATTAATATTTGATTAATGTAGGACATGTTTGATTAATGTTGGGCAGGATATTGAATTATAGTCAGTGGTACAATTTTAAGAGAATGGATGAGGGGTGGATATATAGATATATTATGTTGACAGACTTGCTGTTATCAATACAATTTCAAGAATTTCTCAGATGACCAAGCTTCCCATTGGCTTAGAGTAACTCAGTTTCTCACAAAATTCTTGATAAAGTGGTGAAAATGTGTCTATGAAAAGGCCTCAATATTTAGGAGCTGTAAGAGAAATAAAAAAGATTGTTTTTAAATACCAGTGCTCCTTCCATTTTACCCAAACTTGCCAAGATTGACTGACCTGACTGTGGCTTGTCAAGAAAAGGAAAACGTTTTTTGTTTTTCTACAGCTTTATGGATTTAATGCTTTGGTAGAAGATGACCTGCACAGAAATATATTGTATTTTTGAAATGTGTTGAAAATACAAAAAATACAGGAGCCCCTAAGAACATAGGCTTTTGGGGTGTGTGGGTGGGAGGGATGTTTCTTGTTACCAGACCCAGACTAGAAATCACAGTATTGTGGTCAGGGCTGCTTCAAGTGTTCTTTTCAAGATTGTTGTACAGTAAGACTGTAAAGATTGTTGTACTGTAAAGCCTACCAGGGTTAGTCTCAGTGTCCATGGGCATTTTATACTGCCTGTGCGGGGGGTGGAGCCAGTGCAGCTGCCCTTGCTGGGCAGGGTGAGCCAGGCTTTGGCAGGGCTGTTAGCTCCAGGGGTTACTGTATTTCCAGGCTCACATCCAGCCCAGCGGCAGCACAGCCGCTTTATCACAGAGCAAAGCTTGTGACCCACCTAGGGCTCTGCAGAGCCAGCCCACTTGTTCCAGGAAGAACATGGAAATATGAACACTTGCAATTTATGTGCCCCTTACCTTTCCTATTCCCCGTCTATATTTCAGAATGCCATGATTCAGGGATCCAATGCCATTTATTGTGAACCTTATTATCAGAGGAAGATAAAAGATTTGACTTTGTCTAAATTCAGTCCAAGGCTCAATTGATGATGACTATTTTTGCAGGAAATATAAATATTTACACGTGACTAAAATGCACAAACACATATGAGAATCTTAAAGCCACTTACATTCATTAGCTCCTGCACAGACCAGTTTGGCTATTGAATTTCAAAGGGTTGCTTTACAAGCCCAGGCATGGAAACAACCTTTCTCATTGAGCCTGCACAGTGGCGAGAGTTACACACATCGCTGAAAGCTACAGTCTACAAAAAGATAATTTATAACTTATTTCTTTAGCTTGAAAATAAAGTGTCATATAAAGAACCAGCGTGTTCAGAGGTAAAACTGTTTACTGTGTGCACAAGAAAAAATTTGTCTCACAGGCCATGCTGTCTTGCTTTCCTAAAGATGCAAATGACACTGACTAGGAAGTGCTTTATAAATCAAGGATCTCATTCCAGTTAGCATCATGTAATAAATATATTTGCCTATATATATGCAGATGTATATATAAAAATGAATAAATATTTAGATAAACACTGCTCATTTCCTCCTTCTTTCAAGGCACTTCAGGCCTACTGTGTAGTGCACAAGTACTTTCTCAAGCAGCAACATCTTAAAAGCTGTTAAGTGTGTCAGTGCTTTACACTGGAAAATTCCCTTGTAAAGCCAAAAATCGGCACCATTAGAATTATCCTAACAGAGCGCAAGCTGTCTTCTCAGAACTGTCACACTGGAATGTTCCTTGTAGGAATATATTGTTGGAATGTGCTCTACAGTGTTATAACATGTTTCTAAATTACAAGTACAGTGTATTTGAGTAGTTCTAACCAAAATATTATGTCTAATTTTAAAATTAAATATTTAGACCCAATTCTAGTATTAAAATGCTAACGTCTGTCATGCTTGTATTTATAAGCAGCCAGGACAAGCATTATTATTAATGACAGAGAATTTTAGTTTGCTTAGAGATAATTTAATTATAAAGAAGTGTTGTAGATATGACAATTTTTACTAGCTTATGTTAGAAGTATTTCTGACCAATCTTCTGCGAATATTGTGCAAAATCTGAGTCTGTGATCATTTGCTACTTATACAGCACACTTTTTACATCTAAATCAAAAATTCAAGGATCTTATGGACATGATTTTGTTTGAAAAGAAGATATTATAGGCAGACTTTTAAATATACATTTGTATTAATATTATACACATGTGTGATGAAAGTGAGATTTGGAAATAATCATAGCGTGAAATACTAGTTAATATATGTTAGTTGCTTTTGTATGTAAAGTCCCATGTAAACATGTGGTTTGAGTGGTTCAGATAGCTCTGAATGTCATGCCAGTCCCATAATTACAGGTTCCAATTTAATCTCCATTATATTTCTTCTAAAAAAGCCTGCAAAAACCCCTACCCTATTTTTCCTTTTGTGGATGTAAACGAGAGGATTTTTTTGTTTGGTTTTGTCTTTATCGTATTTCAGGTCAAAAACCACAGGAACATTCTCTGTGACCTATGTTGTACATATCAGAAACTAATGAGGAACAATTTTTAATGTATTGTCTAATCTGGAACAATAATAATCATAATCATCAGGAACTGTAGTGACAGGACAAGGGGAAATGGCTTCAAACTGAAAGAGAATAGGTTTAGGTTAGATATTAAGACGAAATTCTTTATTGGGAAGGTGGTGAGGCTCTGGAACAGGTTGCTCAGAGAAGCTGTGGATGCCCCATCCCTAGAAGTGTTCTAGGCCAGGTTGGATGGGGCTCTGAGCAACCTGGTCTAGCGGGAGGTGTCCCTGTCCATGGCAGTGGTGTTGGAATGAGATGGTCTTTAATGTCCCTTTCAATCCAAACCATTCCATTGTTCTGTGATAAGGGACTTGATTAGTCTGCTCAAAGAACTCTTTCTGTAATGAAAGCAAGAAATTTCATGTGCAATTTCAGAATTGAAATTAGAATAAAAATCTTGTACATTTTAGATGTCTTTAAGACATATAATATTTTCCCTAAAATTTGTTCCTTTATTTCTTCATTCACTTGAGATGTTAAGCATGTAAAATAGCTTTCTGCCAGTCTTTCAAATTGTTCTTCCTCAATATGGCAAATATAGGTGGTTTTGTTTTGTTTGGTTATTTTGTTTGTTTGTTTGTGGTATGTGGGGTTTTAATCCTCCTTTCCCTTTCCCTTTCCCTTTCCCTTTCCCTTTCCCTTTCCCTTTCCTTTCCTTTTTTTCTAACACCACTTTATACATTCTAACCCTGACTCTTGCAACACAGTAAGTAATATCCAGAATGGAACAAGTCTCCTAGTATGCTGGGTAGGTGGTAGCTGTTTCAGACTACAGGAAGTGCCTCCAGATGCTCTAAGCGCTTTGTAATTGTTGCTAACACATTGGGAGTTCTACAAGGACTTTCCAGCTGACTTGAATATTTGTTGTTCAAGAGAGAGGGAAGGAAGGTCACAAACATCAAGCAGCATGCAAGATAGACTCTACGGTTTCTTTTCCATGTTTCTAAATCAAGCAAAAAAATCTCAGTAATCCCCATAAGATTTCATTGATTAAATGTTAGCTTTTGGTCTTTTCCAACCAAAATGATTCTATGATTCATTGAACAACATAAAAGGGAACCAATAAAGTGAAGTCTGGTAATAAAGAACAAGATAGTTTCTGTCCTTTTTGCTGTCCTAAATAATGACTGATGGTATATAACTTCAAAAACATGTCACAGAAGCTCTCAGAGGCTTAGCTGCAATGATATAAACAGCCACTTATCTTGAAAACTTCCTATCATGCTATCAAGTTTCATATAGAAGACCTGGCACAGATGGTAGTTCTTCACTTCTGACTCTTCCTATCTCATTTGAGATGAGAGTCTCACCATCCTTTATTAAATTCTGTTATAGTCACTGAGCTTCAGTCAAAGAGAGTGAATGAGGTTAGCATTCTTTGGCTTTAGCAAGTCAAAATATTTCGATTAAAATTTTTCTGTTATGTTCTGCATGTCTATGCAGAAGGCCTGAATTTTTGTCCTGTGTGAACTTGAAGTTCCTTTTATTTATTTATTTATCCTGATATCTTATGTTCCAGTAGTTCATTGCTGCCCAAAATACTTTGTGCTATTTATGTAGGGATACATTTTGTTTGTAATTTAAAACTTCATTATTTCAAGAATGAGACTTTTTTTCCAAGAAATTTTTCTCTTTTACCTAAACTCTTCTCTTAAGAGCAGCTGTTCTCAAAGACCCTAATTACATATATTGAATTTAATGAAAACCAGAGTCTTTCTAAAGAGGTCTGTAAACTGAAAAAATATTTTAAGATAGATTTTAAGATATTTTCTTGTAGAAACAACAAAGACAGATTGGCTCACCAGAAAATAGAGCTCAGACAATGAAGCACTGGAGAAATCTTACACAATTATAGAAACTTTCTTATTCTATGCCAAGATTAATTCCAAATATTCTTCAAACTAAAAATGAGGAGAGAACAAGAGTGGGACACATTCAAAGCTGAGCTGTCAGGGTAATAGTTTGTCAGCATAGCTGTTTGAAATTCAATGTTTTCAAAAGGATAACCAGTTTTGCTGGAAAATTATTGAACTATTAGTACAATAGCATTGAATTCTGCTATTTATTTCATATAGTAGATAAAATTATAGAAGTTATGATTGAATAATAGGAGCAGTCTTCTTTCTGTTTCTTCATCTAGCTGACATGATTTTTTGTCACATTAAGTTTTTGTATGTCTTGCATGAAATGGTAGTAGGGGTTTCCTCATAGCCATTGAACTACTCTCTACAGTGAGGTCAGAAACTACCTAGTCCTGGCTAGGCTAGCAAGAACTGGTTGGCTTAGCTACTGCAGAGTATATATGTTCACTGTGAGTAAAATGTACTTCCATTTCGTCCTCAATTTTTATTTGTCTGTGGTTATTTGAAATAGTTAGAAATGCTTCTAAATTACACTTAGTATATATGTATATAGAAAGCAAGAAAGTGCTGGGTAAAGAGAGTAAAAAAAGTAAGAATCAAAGGTGGGTATCAAGAGAATTGGAAAATATGTTCTACGTTCTTCTATTACGGTATAAAATGTAGAGTTATGTGAAGAGAACTATAAGGTATTTGAAGGATGTTTTAATAAGTCGTCTCTCTTCCATTTCAGACATGAATAGATATTCCACTTAGAGATATGACTGTATAATACATGATGAGTGTGCTTAGTATAAAGCTACCTCATAATTTTTTCTCATTTCTTTGTGGCCTTAAATAATCAGTGTTATTTAGAAATAGATATATAATTACCATTATCCAATGAACAGGCATTTGAAAAATGCATTTTTGTTCCCAAACTTACCTCTACTACCACTTGCTTGACTAGGTTTTCATAGGAGTTTGGTATTTTTCTTCTATTGTCAGAAGTAGCTAGAAACAAAACCTGCTACTCAATTGCACAGTTCAGTACTATTTATCTTCTTGCATGAACTGTTCTAGAGTACCTGTGCAATGATGTCTTCCAGAGTGTAGTGCAAATCCAGGCTTCAGTCAGCACACACGTAACATTTTATATCAATTTTAATTATTTTAAAATTTTCAAAGTTAGCCCTAGATAAAAATCAGTTTGCTTTAACATGCTTAAAGTAAGATAAATGAAAATTTGTACAGTTATGCATGGAAGGAATGTTGTACAGTGATAACTTTATTGGAAGATTCCAATTGTGGGCTTGGGGATACAAGAACATATCTTTTATTCTGAGTCTTTCAAAGGGTTTTTAGGTTGTAGCTGTAGGCAGATTGCACAGTAGACCCAGTGGAAGTTCAGGAATATGAAAACAATATTTAGTTGCAGAGGTTGCATCTCTTCCCACAGCAACTTATTTGCTATATTCACCTTGCATTTGCAGTTTCTTACACAAATGCAATTCATGCGCTAACTTTACCATTGTCAGGAATATCCCAGAAGTGGCTAGCCCACCTGTGCCTCTCCAGTTCCACCCCAGGCCTTAGAGTGGTTTTGTGCATCAGCTATCTGAAGCTTCCTGGGTGAACAAAATGCTTACTTTAATTATGAGTCTGGCCTGTGGTGAATGCTGTGTTCAGAAAGACTTTTTCCATTAAATTACTGATTAAATTTAGTAGGGGAAATAAACATTTGAAAGCAGTCTCTCTTCCCTGCGGCCATTCCCTCCTACAGAAAAGGTACAGGCTGGACTAGGTTTGTGAGACACTGCAGCTGGTCCTGGCAAGTGAGCTGGAATAACTTCCACCAGCAACTGCCCTGTTTCTGGACAAAAGGATCCTTTTGCATGTTCCCAGTATGTTTGATCCTTTGGCCCCAGCAATGGTCCATATGGCAAAACAAATGCAAATTGCTGGAATCCCAAGACAGGAGTTTCACCATTAACATTTCAGGCATTTTTCCTCAGCCTGAAGTGCTTAGCATGTGATGTCATATTTTCCTTTCTTCTTGCTCATTTTCCTTGTAGATAGATAGTCAACCAATGTACTTGCACAACAACCAAACAAGTAAAACACATCGCATAAACAACTAATATATTATTCCAGAGCAAATCTGTGTTTGTTACAATCACATAAAAACCATTACTATTTTAGCAGCTGTGTCAAAGAACTGATGATTTGACATCTCTTTCACATTATTTTTAAGTACAGGGATATAAGAATGTAACTCATCAATTCCTGAGATAACAAAACACAGTAGAAACATGCCTATTTAGAGTTCACTAAACTGAATATTTGTTTTCAAAACTTTTTTGAGAATTTTTCAATATTTGTACAATAGAAAGTGGATCATCTTAGATCCCCTTACTGGAATTTTGCAATAATTAGAATTTTGCTCACTTAAAATAATGAGAGTAACTTAATCAAAATAAAAGCCAACCTGAAAAAGAGAATAATGTGCAGAAAATGATGGAGCAGAAGGCAGGGCCAGTGATCTCAGAACCCTCTTGGTAGCTGCTTTTGTTTGCATTCTTCACCCAGTAAAATGCATTCATTTCCCTTAGTCACTGAATGCCACAGCCGTACCAGCTACATTACTTTAGTACTTCAAACACTTTTTGACTAGATGGTAACTCAAAGTCAGTCCGGGTCTTTCCCTTGCAGTTGATTTTGCTTATTCAAAGTCTGGATTTTTCACATATGGTTATTTTGTTTGGCTTAATTGTTTACTTTAAAATAGCTGCAAAAAATTTTGTGTAGAATTTGCTCTTAAGGTTTCACCAATAATAGAAGAGAACAGTTTTATCCTTATTATAACACTGAATGTACGGCAGGTAGGGATGAAAAAATGAGAAACGAACTCTTTGAGAAGTCAGAGTGCATTTTAAAAGAAAAACACCATTCTAAAAGATGCATAAGCATAAAAGAGTAGTGCAGAGAATTAGTTTAATGTATAATTTTCAAGTTCAATTAAAGTAACAAATCTAAAAATTCTCTGGCATATATTCTAAATTTTTTTTCTAAAGAGAAGAATTTGTACATTCTGATTGGAATATTTGTCTTCTGAGGAATTAAAAAGCACTTAAAAGGAAAGACCAAATAGATAGACATTTTCTTAAATCATAGATTATGTTTGCATGTACAGCAGTTGTAAGATGCAGTAGCAACTGTTTTTCCTGCAGAAGTTTCACTGCAAGATCAAAGAACAAAATCTCCAGTACAGCTTCTCTGTCACTGATACTAACTCAAAAGCAACATATTCCAACCTTTAATCTTTCAGTAGTTTCATGTACATCTTAACACAATTTCTTGAAGACCAGACAGAAAATATTTTTAAAAGTCAACATCAAAGCTGTTTTCATTGACTCTTGTGGGTTTGTTTATGCACTTTTCTTCATCCAGTGCAGGGTTTGCAGTTCGGGCTATTTTAGTTGACGGTGGGGGGGCTATGTGCAGGCTGATGGATTCAACAGCTGCAAATTACAGGATCAGCTGTCTGGAAGACTGAGTGAAGTGGGCAGTTGGCAGCCAAATGGGGTACAACCTCTCTAGCCTGAAAAATTCCAGTCAGTGCTACAGGAAAGCCCATGAGAGGATGACAAAATCTTTACCTTAATACCACAATGAAAATATGTAAAAATAAAAATGCCTAGCTGACATGTGAGATTAATGATCATAAAAATTGTTTTGGAAATGGTGCTTTCTAAAAATCAGATGATAATATCTTATGAAACTATATACTGTTAGAATGGGGAAGATTTTGCACACTTATATGTATAGGCTTTATATTACTATCAATGACCTGGACCTATGCTTATTTACAAATAGATGCCAACAGATTATTACTTAAAAGTGCATGATTTATTTTATCTACCCACCACTTCTGGTAAGAGCAACTGGCACTCATGACAGCATTTAGCTACTATCTTGTGATACTGCTGATCTTTATAAATAAACACAAAGTGTAAAAAGGCACAAAACAGTGTTCTGCTGGTTTTGCTCTATCTAACACTGTCATCTACAAGCAGCTAGGAAGGATGAGAACAAAACCATATTGTACCAGGTCTTGATACTGAGCCTCAGTAAAATTGTGAAATAACATAACATAACATAACATAACATAACATAACATAACATAACATAACATAACATTTTTGTGCACTATTTGAACTGCATTATTACAGAAAATTATTAAATTAAAAGCTGTGCTAGGTGCAATTATTTAATTTTACTGAATTATATGTAAATCTAGACATCAGGTACAGTAGTAAGAAAAAGTTTTACTAGAAAATGTCCAGCGGATTTAACATTATATTGTTTCCTCTTGAGAGGCTGGTTTGTGCCAGGCGAGTGTAGAGAAAAGGTACAAGTAAATAGGATGCAGCTTTATTAGTGCCATTCCTCTGAACACTAATCAGAATTAACTTACATGGCAAAACTTAGCATTTCTTTGTAATTATTTTCTCCTGAAGTCTAGCATTAACCTTTACAATGACAGTTATTAATGACAGTTATTCTGTCATTGGCACAGCCTTCACCTTCACACCATCGTATGACAGTTAAAATCAAATAAAGGGGATATCAATAGGAGCCTAAATTATTTTTTTACAAGCTTTATTTAAGCCACCCATTCTGCCTATAACCTAAATCCTTTAAGAGCTGGTACTTAGTCTTTTACTGACATGGTAGTCTTATATGATAAGATCAGGGAATGTGACCTTGGATGTGACCAAGTTTGGGCTTAAGTTCTCTCCATGTTACTGAAGCAGTAAGAAGCTGATAATTACCTTGTTAGTACATAAAGCACTTGGCTGTTGCTGTGTGCCACAGTAGTCTGTAAGCAAATAGGCTTTGCTTTTTGAGGAAAATGAGCAACTTCTAGCAAGCCATGCAAAAATTAACAGTGTATGTTTCTGAATATCTGCTTCTTTCAAACCCCTAGTGGTGCTGGGATTTGCATTTCAGTATAAAGTTGGTTTGTTGTGGAAATTTTGTCTACTTCAGAAATTTGAGGTGCTTTGGTAGTTAGCATAATGGGACATCAAGAGAAAACTTATTTGAAGTGTGGGTCTGAATTCTTGATTTATAGTATTATCTAGATTCACTAACCAATATTTTCAATACGTTATCAAACAGTTGTCAGAAGACAATTGTCAGAAGACTTGTTCATTGATAGTTCTTTCTTCTTATGGCTTTGTTTTCAACCACTCTGAGAATTCATACGGTAGTTGAATTCAGCATGTAACTGTATGTATGAAGCTGGAATATATCAAAAACTTGTTTTGGAGTCTGGCATATCTTTAAGCTCGTTCACATAGAAAGTCTAAATGAAGTATATTAAGTATTTTTCTATAGATTGTGTCTAATTTACAAGATTACAGTTAAAGGACACAATCTATTTTTTAATCACTGAAATTAAAATTAATTAATTAATTAATTAATTCCTCTATTATGGCCAAGAGGAAAAGACATTAACAATCTTGGAGAAGTGAATACAAGTTCAGTTATACTAATTAATTGGAAATATTCTTTGAAACAACATAGAATTTCAGCTATGCTTTTCAGTCATGTGTCAGTTGTAGTTGGCTAAAAGGATAATATTAACTATTTCCAAAGCTCAGAGAGTTCTAGCTCTGTGTGTCTGTAGCATTAGATGAGCATGCTAATCTGGTAACTAGAGTGTCCACTTGCTCACCCTGAAGCGTGTGGATATTGGAAGCCCTGAGCACTAGCAGCACTACATCTTGGCAGGTGTTGTACTTGCAAGTACAGATGCTGCTTGTTACAGCAAGGCGACTGAGGACACAGGGGAAGAGATACTGCCTTTCTCTCAAGGCAGATACAATGATCTGCTCATTGAAACTCCAAAGTTTTGTGTTCGTCTGGCATTTTTGAGAACTGCTCCTGCAGAGGACTTGATGTAACTGTCAGTGTTTCATTAAAATGAGTAACTACCAATAGCACCTGATGACAGCTAATATTGTACTATCTATTGTACAAAAATATTTAATATTATCTAGAGATATGATTTTGGTTTAATATGTTACATATGTGCAATTAAATATTCAATACTTCGTCTTTACTTTCATACTGAATGTGCCAAATCTGAACTTAAAGAAATTACTGTATTATATTATCAATTTAGAAATAATCAGGTTTACTAATTTTCCTGTTATGCTATTGCCATACAAAACCCCAAGAGTATAACCAGAGACACAAAATTTCATTGTAATTTTCTGATAGAATTGTTTCAATAGGAAATTTGAAATGCAAAATTATGATTATTCTCACTTTTACTTGTATCTATATCTATATCTATCTATCTATATCTATCTATATTTATAAATGAGATTTCTGAAGGTTTGAATTAAATTAATTTTTTTTTTTTTTAAGAAATAGGTTTCGGATTTAAATATGCTATTAAGTCACCTTAATCTTAGTCACTTCAAGTCACTGCCAGAGACGTAAGAGAAAAAATTTTAGGGTTCAGTGCCAATTTTTTTCAGTGTTTTAATCACATTTCCTTACTTGTATACAACATTCATTTTACACATTGTTTTCACGGAATTGTTATAGAGTGTTGTTTGCTAAATAGCATATGCCTAAATGTTCTTTATTATGGTGACTTGCCCTTTCACAAAGAAAATGAAGAGTAGACTGAAATTATTTTACTCTGCATGCAGCACAACCATAGTAATCTGTAATTAATTTTAAATTTGGAGGATACCATCCCATCAAAAGTTTAGCTTTATAACCTGGTAATCCGTATTTTCTTTCTCCTTTCTCAACACAGCTGTTCACAGCATTTCTGTTTTCCCTCTTTCTCCTTTTCCACCCATCTTCTGCTCAGTTTTGTCCCCAGAGCAAGACTATATAAAAATCAGCACCCTGTCACCATCACAGTCAGCAGTGGGTAGCAGAAATAGCTTATTCCCATTGAGTCTATCCCAGAATTTTGTCCTTCTTGGTTATAGAGGTTAGATTTGAATTCTGTCCAAATGAATTTTTTTGATGATGGCACAGACCAGATTCTTTGTATTTTAACTAGTGTGTGTGTGTGTGTGTGTGTATGTGTGTGTGTGTGTGGAGCAGAGAGGGAGACAGCTCCTGGAAATCTTACCACTTTCATTCCTATTGCTGTCTTCTAGGATGTCACTTTATGGTGTTAGTTTTCTGCTTCTGATTCATGTGATCTTGTTGTGCCATCCTTCTTTATTGTATGCTGTCTCTGCACTTACTGAGCAGTACTGCCAAACAGGACAGCTGCTGGTTCAGTTGCTGTAGCATTGCCATGAATAAAAAAAGAGAAAAAATCTGTATGTATTAATTACAGTATATTTCCTCTATGAAAAATATTTATTCTGCATTTAATTAAAAGTACATGAAAAATAGATCTGATCCATGAAAGGACCATGCCCATACCTAAATATCTACTTTATTTTTCCATTACAGGATATTTGTGAAGATATATCTGATCACGTTGAACAAATTCATGCTCTGCTAGAGACTGAGTTTTCCCTGAAGCTTCTGTCTTATTCTGTCAATGTGATAGTTGATATCCATACAGTGCAACTACTCTGGCACCAGCTACGTGTTTCTGTCCTGGTTCTGAGAGAGCGTATTCTCCAGGGACTACAAGACGCCAATGGAAACTACACCAGGCAGACTGATATTCTGCAAGCGTTTTCTGAAGAGACTAAGGAGGTACAGTAACTAAATCCAATTAAAAGAATTATCTGTGTTCAAAGCAGCTCATCCCTCTTGCACATTTAAAATTGCTAGGATGACAATTTTAAGGATGACTTACTTCTAGATATTTTGCTAAATTTGTTTTAAATTATTATTTTTTTTAATCTTCAGCTGATACCTGTTCTTGTTGAACCAAGTTAGTGCAAACTAAGATCAACTTTCAGAAATGTTATGCTAGTGGCTAGCAATGTTTTCTCTTGATTGAGATATTTTTCAGGAAGGATTTGAAAGACTTACAGAGGTGCATCTGTTCCGAGATGTTCATCTGGTCACTCAGGTATTTAAGGTTTATAGCCAATTCAAAAGTTAATTTCAGTGTGCAGTGGTTTCTTCAGTGAAATTTAGACACTTCCTGCCTGCACACAGAAGTCTGAACCTTAAAAAATATTTCCAGAACTTTCCAGCCTAGGTCAACCTTCCTTTATAGCAAGAGGATTGTCTTTGAGTGGCAATTCTGCACTATGTCTTTACACAGTCACACATTTTGTCTGAGAAACAATGATGAAAGAATCATACATTGTTTACTCTGAGAGTATGCCAGATTCACACACATGTAAATGGTTTGTAAACCTGGGTTCATTTAACTAAAATGCCTTATCCTTTGAATTTATCGTTACCAAATTAACTTATCATTACCAAATTAACAGAAGAACTGGCCTAATTTTTTAAACTTAAAGAAGATGGACATTTTTAATAGTTAGGGTAATTAATGGTTAATAGACAGCATGTGGAGGATTTTTCATTTGATGGTCTGAAGATTAAGATAAAATGCTTTTATGATTAGATGCAATTACAGAAAGAGAACTCTAGATCAATGCAGTGAATTCTGTGACCTGTGTTACAGAGGAAGTCAGAAGTCCCCTAGACATGTCCTGAATTTCATAACACTCAAGTTCAAAGAGAATGTGAATATTTCTCTGCTCCATGTTGGGTTTTGTATTTGTCTTTGGCACAACAAAGTGGGTGGTCCAGAAATCAATGCCCAGAGATGCCCAGGCCCACCTTCCACACCCCCTCTTCCTGATGTGTACATACCTGGCTGCTTCAGATTCAGTTTCTGCTTTGCTCTTTTTGGTAAACTTCTGGCATGTCTGAAGGAAATCTACTCTTGTCTTAATATTCAGATTTGTGATTTAGTGGGAAGTCATTATTTTATGACAAGGCCATGGTAATTTCAAGACATAAAGAAGGTGCATATTCAGATACTAAGGAACAGGAAATGTTCCATCTGGATCTGATTACAACTGCTATAAAAACATCCTTGCTATAGAGAGAAGGACTAACTGGGGAAGGAAAGATTATTTTTCAGTGTGGAAAACACATGTGTTCAGGTAGGCTTACATGGTAATATAAAAGACAAAATATACTGACACCATTTTTTTTATCCACCCCAATTAAAACATAAATAATATTTGATAAATTTAATGGCTAGCAATAGCAGGGACACAAAGTTGATAACACGTTTCTGCCCTATTGCTTGAATAGGTTTGGGAAAATTGCTCTGCAGTTGCTAACCTTGAGGAATTCAAGCTTTTTATGAGGTATTATGATAGTGGCTTTAGTTGATGACTATAAAAAATAAAATAGAATGTAGGGGCAATTGTATCTACTCCTACAATTGTATCTTTTTGGTGTTTCTCCCCCATCCTTTCCCAGACATGACTACATTGTAAGACTAGTAAGTGCCTCATGATACAAATATTTTCCTTTAGGTATTTTCATGCATAGGTGAATAGTGAGTCTGTTTGAGAAAATCTAGAAACCTTTGCCCACACAACTATTCCCTGGAGAAACGTCCTCCTAATTTTCAGTACCCCTTTGGGACTAAGACTGAGAACTCCTCTGGTTTGCAATTAAAAGAAGGAAGATTTCACACAGTAATGAATTCTATTTTGAAATTCACTAGTATAGGACACTTAGAAGTGCAAATAAGTTTAAAAAAATGTGAATAAGCAAAGATTAGAGGAATTGTAACCTCCAGATGAGGAAATCCCTATGCTGCTCCCTATGGTTCGTAGAATCTGGGAGTGAGGGTAAAAAAGTGTGTAGAAGGCCCATGTATATATTCCCATGTCTTAGAGCTCAGCTAGCAGAAAATGTTTTGAACTGATGCAGAAACATGATACTGGGCCAGATGGAAATTTGATTTGAACAAATTTCACATGCTATGCTTTTCTGTAGTTCATGAACCTATAATTTCACAAAATATTTAGCTCATTCCTTAAGTCCAGTGTTTTGCATGATGCCGAAGAGCAGCTTTGGCAGCTGACATTAACCAAGGAGTTCCCTAGAAGAAGTGAAGTGCCAAGGCTTCTTTGGTGTTCAGTGAGACTGTTTGATCATGTTAATATTCACTGTCAGTTCATAGAATGCACAGTCAATCACAGCCCCACCTGGGCTGTATTTACACTGTAGCTGTAACACCCATAAATATGCACAAGCTGTCCTCAGCATAATGGACAGGAATAACCCTGGCAGACTAGCTACCAAAATCCACGAGTGTACAGCACAGGCTGCACTGCCTGGCTTAGGTACCCAGCTCACCACTGGGCAGGCAGTAAGTGTGCTTTAGGCTGGCCCAGCAGTGCCACACCCAACAGGATGCAGCAGGAAAGGGCACACAAAGTTTTATGGCTTGGAGGAAATAGAGGCAACTGTGATGCAAGCTGTCTGCTCTGACAGAGGTGCAAAATTAAGAAAATAATTGTTTTAATAAAAAAAAACTTTGAAAAGTTAAGATTTTGAAGGACCATTTCTCCTTCAGGACTTAACCAGAGATAGTTAAGAAGGAAAGAAAAATAAGTTCTGTGCAGCCTGAGTTTTATGCCAGAATTGAGAAACCAGGAAAAAAGAAAAAGATCAGGCTTTGGTAAAATACAGCAAATTCCTGTGTTCTTAAACAGAAATATCTTACATATTGAATAAGTTCATTTGAAAAAGTAAAAAAAAGGGCTGAATTTTACTGCTTTAAATATAAATACAAGAAGTATTGGAAACAGCCTAGAGACCTTTAAAGGAAGCATTACCACATGAAAAGGGAAAAAAAAATTAACTAGGGCTTTTCTATTGGTAGTTGTACAAATAATTAATTTTTTTTCTGAGATAAAAACAATGAAAACATGGTAATATTGGCATTAAATAAAACTCATCTGAAGCACATATTTCAGAGGCTGCTTGGAAAATGACAAAGCAAGATGGTTTAATACATATGATTGTAAATTTTATTAAAGTTAATAAACACATTTTTAAGAGACGAAGGAATGGAGCTCATTATTCAGAAAATATAAAGGCCTTTAGGGCCTTGGAAAGGGTTTTGATTTATATATATGGCTTTACCATTTCTAATAATTTCCTGAGATTAAAAGGACAATGCAGTTGTAATAGTGGTCGTTGTTTAGCCACCATTTTCCTTAACAAATGAAGCTCCAATATATAAATTTGACAGATTTATAGAAAATTCTTTTAATTCTGAGCTGTTGATAGTGCCAAATTTGTGGCATGGGATCTACATCTGGATAGAATGTCTTAAATAAGAAATACATTCAGTATCCAAGACTATGGCTGATAAATACCCTTCTAGTAAATTTTTTCTATAAATATTTTTAGCTGGAGGATTTTTTTCTATTTTTACTTTGAGTAATGCAAGGGTGGGGGGGGTGGATGGAGTACAGGGCTTGGATATTTTATGTTTTTATGTTTATGGGAATTGCCAAACAATAGCCTTCTTTATTGAGATGATTCCTGTTCAGGAAAAATCTGAGCAGTTTATTGTGAGATGGAGAGATTACTTGGTTATTGCACCTTCTTCAAGCATGATGCTAAAGGTCTTTCAACTATGGATTTGGGCAATGTATTGAGACAAGTTGTTCCAGAGAATAATTCAGACATAAACCTATTGTGGATACCCAGGAGTTTGCTTCAAAAAACTACTATGAGAACAAACCTGGAAAGAAAGACCGGTATACTGATTTAGGCATGTAAATTTAGAATCCTAGAACATGAATTTCTCCCCTTCATGACGTTTTTTTAAAGTAGTCTCTGTAAGCAAAAGTCCTGTATATATATTAGAAGATCTACTGAAAATATGCTTACACTCTATACTAAATATAATTTTGCCATGATTGTTATTTATCATGCAGTTTTTGGATCTGAATCTCATCAGATTTTTTTTACTGTCCTTCAAATAAGACCAAAATATTTATAAGCACTAATTTGACTTTGATCTTAAAATCTCATTTGCCATCTGAGATGGTCTCCTCTGGCTATGTCCATGTTTCTGAGATTGAAGGACTTCCATTGAGAAAAAATGGGAGGCTGGAGGCTTAGCATTCGTGGCTATAGTTTCTTTTCCTTGTGAAGTTCTTCATTTGTGCTCTAAATATCTGGCAAATAAATTTTCAGGTGATAATGCTACAAAAAAGTGAAATGTAATTAGCAATCTCTATTTTACAATTATGGGAAAAAATGTCCATCATTGCTACGTGATGCTTGGAAAAAACATTCTGCCAATCAACTGAAGGACTGTAGAGCAGCATGAATTTTTGAAAACTCAAGATTAACAAGGAGACTGGTACACTCAGCAGCCCCCAAGGTACTCTTCCTCCTGCTCGAGGTAGTTAACACAGAAAATACTTCAAGTCTGCTGTATGGAATTTCTGAGTTCCCGCCTACACAGTAAGTAAAACTGAAAACAGAATTAAATGAGGAAAATACCAATAAAAAAGTGAATTGCAGTTTTTAGACAACTTACTGCACCAGACTGAAATGAAGCATTTTTCAGCTTATTGCCATTTTTAATTCCCAAATACTTCAGAATGGTTAGCTCATCTACAGGGTACTGCAAAAAAAGGCAGGTCAGTGATGAATCCTTTTCTAGATCTTAGGCAGTGAAACACAGGAAGTATTTTTTGCTTAATTACTTTGTGTGTTCTGTATATGAAAAATAATTTTCAAAAAAAGTACCAATTCTTTTTGTATTTCAGGATCGCCTTGACTCTTTAACTGAAGTTGATGATTCTGGACAGTTAACCATCAAATGTTCTCAAAATTACTTGTCCCTGGATTGTGGTATTACTGCATTTGAACTATCTGACTACAGTCCTAGTGAGGATTTGCTTGGTGCTCTGGATGATATGACCTCCAGTCAAGGGAAGGCAAAATCATTTGAATCCTGGAACTGCAGTGAGATGGATAAGGAATTTCCAGGACTTATCAGAAGTGTGGGTTTACTTGCAGTAGCAACAGATTCCATTGCTCCCCAGTGTAATGAAACATTGAAGGAGAAAGAAAATCCTGTACCTCTTTCAGCAGAAGATGGAGAAGAAAGCAAAGACAAGAAAGCATCACATGACCTCTCATTAGTATCTCCTTCTGCAAATTCCTCTCTTTCTAAAGGTGATTACTCTGAAAATGGTGTTTTACCTACAGACAGCAAAGCAGTTTCTGTATCAAAGAATCCAGAATGCAATCTTCCACAGCACACTGGGGAAAAAATCAAACACTGTGAAAATTCAACACCTAAGAGGTCCATAAGAGACTGCTTTAACTATAATGAAGACTCCCCTACGCAGCCTACGTTGCCAAAAAGAGGTCTATTTCTGAAAGATGATGTGTTTAAAGATTATATGGAAGCCAATGGTCTAAAAAGGCAAATCTCTCAAATAGTTAAAAGTGAAATGAGTAGAAGTACACCCTCATTGTTAGATCCACCAGACAGGTCCAAGCTTTGCCTGGCTTTACAGTCGCCCTATACTAACAGCCCATCTGCAGTTAGTCAGTCGTACGATTGCTTAAATACAATAAGTGATAAAAATCTTGAGTACACAATAAATAATCACTTTAAAGACAGTCCCATAATTCTAGGAAAGTCTACTTTCTACACTAGTAAAGAAAAATCAAAGCACAATAAGTCTCATGATTCTCCAGAGAAAGTGAAAACTGACAGAACACCTGGAAGTATATGTAAAACAGCTCCATCAACACAAGGCAAGAAAAGAGGATGTTCTCTACAGAATGGGATTACTTCTCATAACTCTAAGTCTCTGGAGGAGACAGAAACAGATTCTTCTGCATCGTCAGATTCTTGTAACCAGAGAGATCCAAACGGGCAATCACAAGGTAAAGCTGAGCCCTTCAGTTCAGCAACGCATAGCCAAAAGAGTGCTTCTTCAGCTGGTTCTGAGCTTTCCAACTCATCCCCTCTTCTACTGAGAAGAAAGAAAAATAAAAGCTTATCCTCAACACCACATTATACTCAAAAAACCAGTAAGGACAGTAGTGAGGTGTGGTATGGATCTGATGAATATTTAGCACTTCCTTCACATCTCAAACAGACTGAAGTATTAGCTTTAAAACTAGAAAATTTGACCAAGTTGCTGCCCCAAAAGCCCAGAAGGGAAACCATTCAAAACATTGATGACTGGGAGCTGTCAGAAATGAACTCAGATTCAGAAATGTATCCAACATACCAGACAAAAAAGCACAAAAAAAGGGGCAGAATTTCACCAAGTTCTTCAAGTGATATAGTATCCTCCTTAGGTGACAGTATTGAATCTGGGCCTCTCAGTGATATTCTCTCTGATGAAGATCTTTGTATGCCTGCATCTTGCATTAAAAAATACATTGAAGAAAAGTCAGAAAGAACTGCTGCCACTCAGCTCACTGGGAATGAGACTTCTCCTTCAAATAAATCAGCTTTAATTCATCAACTGATGCAAGATATACAACATCAAGAGAATTATGAAACCATATGGGAAAAAATTGAGGTAAGGCAATAATCCTATATTCTTTTGCTGTGTTCTTTAGAAGCCTGTATGTGGAGATGGAGCTGCTGGCAGGGATAGGGTTGCTTTCTTGTTTTCTTTTAATGCTGAAAATAGTCTCATCCAGTGGCTGCTGGAAGTAGAGAACAGCAGCAGTTATTCTAATTAAAATAGATTGAAGTTAACTTTAACTAACTCTACAGAATTTGCCTATAGTATTTTACTTACATCAATGCCTTTAAACTTGGTAAAACATTGTTTTACCAACACCACTTCTCTTTGCTGAGATTGGGTACATGACAAGTTATTTTTTGTAGGAAGGGAAAAATAAACATTAGAGAATCAGGGATCTTCATTGTATTTGAATGAAGCTATATTTAATATTGTCTACCTATTTTCTTCATTAAAAAGATTTGTTTTAGTCCAAGAATAGGAATTCCTTTCAAATTAAGTATAATAACAATATTTCTTTTTAATTACTTCTCTTCTCTTGCAGTGATTATTTTCCCTCCTGTGTTGGTGGAACTAAGCAAAAAACTAAAAAACTTTTTTTATTTACTTAAATAATCATTCTTAAATAATAGCAATGTATTAGTGCAATATGCTAGAGCAATAATTACATACTATTCCACTAAACTTCAGATGAGATGGGATTTTGTTGAGAAGTTTTTGAGAAAAAAGATAAACTTTGGAAAACGAAGAGAATTTGAATGAATAATCAGATAAAGACCTAGCCATCTCACTAATATAATTCTTAGATTACATTTACAGCAAATGTTTGTTTCAGTTTTCTGATGCATTTGTCTTCCAGGCCACTGTAGAGAGCTCTTCAACTCAGAGCATTTCATGGCCATCCTCAACAGCATTTAAGTTTTCAGAAAAGAAAGCTCCATCTCTATTAGATTTCAAAATGTTTTAAAATTCATAGCACATGCATTGGAGGGTGACATTGGCATCTAAATGCTAAATCTGATATCTGCAATATTATCAAGTTGTGTATGAGCTGAGGAAAAAAAAAGACTTGTTTTATGTGGCCAGAAAGTCCTTCTTACCAAGCATGATTTCTGTAACTTTTGAAGGCATGGGAAGTATTATGACTAGTAGGAAAATAGTTGAGCTAGAGAAGTTTGAGTATAAAGTCGGGGTAGAAAAATACAGAAAGTGAGATTTCTTCTTAAACAAATGAGGGTGCAGCAGCTGTCAGCTCTACAGGGCAGTGCTTAATGATGCAAGTTGTTCCTTCCATCTTCATGGGTGGGGTTCATCTTCCAGATTTTGATGAAAGAACTGTCTTTGTAAGTGCAAATTGTTTCTGTCTTTAAGTTTGTGTAGTGCTGAAAATTAGTCCATCTGAAGCTGGCAGATACAAGGCTCTTCATTCTGTGAAAGCAACAAAGCCCATCAAAGCTGCTTGTGAATACATAAGATGCTGTCTTTCAAATGACACTACAAGAGCCTGTTTAAGAATGGAATTGTTGAGTGTCTAGGGACCAGTGCCTTCCACTTGATGCTGACTTCTTTTGGCAAGAAACAGGTGGCAGAGAAACTTTTTGTATCATACTCTCAAATCATCATATTTATTTTTATCAAACTTTTAAAAAGGTAATTCTCTTTTGAGGGTCTATCTGTCTTTGTGTGATTCCTCGCAGCTGCAGTTCAGTCCTACCAGAATGGAGGAGTAAGAATCAGCTGTAACAACTGGCTGCAGCTGTAAACACTCTCTTCTTCTCCATACCCACCCTTTCCTCACCTCCTCTGTAGAGTGGATTGAGCTTGTGACAGCTGGTAAAAGTAGTTAGCTGTTCTGTGGCCAGAGTAAACCCTTCTAGGTAGTCACTCCAGGTGCTGCTCTTGTCCTTGAGGAACTTTACTGCTGCTGACACTGCTCCTTCTACAATTTCTCAGTGTTCCTGGTTGTGGTAAATGTTTGGAAAATGTTAATGTGGAGTTTGAAAATAATCTTATGAAGTATGTTTGGCTCATAGTAAAAGAAGACCTTTAAACAGAAAGAAGAGCAGATGCAAGGAGGACTGCTAGGAAAAGAGAGAGAGAGAGAGCTCAGTATCCCATGCACTCAAAAGCAGCACATAAGTAAGCTTCATATTTCACTAAATATGCTTCCTGAATAGTGAATAAAAATAATCAGGTGAAAATGTTTTAAATACTTAAGAAAAATTATGCTACTTTAAAGAAATATAAGTTTTTCCCAAGCTGCTTATTTACCCAAGTTTTTCTATTGTTGCTAGTTATTAAATCTTCTGCTTGTAAGACTAGTTAAAAACCAATTTGTCACTTTTTCAAAAGCTCTAACCAAGGTAAATCCTGCCTCAGTGACAGCATGATGCCTTGCTGAGATACTTTAATTTGACATAAGTAATAAGAAAAGAGAAAATTCCTCTCTTAGGTGATGCTATGAAATATTGTGAACAAAAATGAACCTAAGTAAAAATACTGTACCTGTGTCACGATTAAGTTCTTTCTTTTTCTATATCTCCTGTTTCATAATTCCCTAAGACAAGAATCAAAAATGTGCCATTGCTTTTTTCAATTATTTTAAATTGGCAATTGCATTAATTCTGTTATCCAAGAAGATGTATCCCACTCGAAAAGTAGTTTCTTAATTTCACGAATACATGTCTTAGCAATAATTCAATACTGCTTTTGCTAGAAGCAGTTTTGTGCTGAAGAAGTCAGATCTGAAAGGTGAACTTCATTTTAAGTACAGAAGAAGCACGCTTATTCCCATTTGTAATCCAGTTACACTGGTGTAGATGTCTAGCATAATGTATTTTATTTATTAAGATTGTAAACAAAACTAAAATAACTTAGTCTTTCATTTTGGGATCACGACACCTTAGAAAAAACTGGCAGCCTCAAAATCATTGAAAGTCATGTTTTAGCTCGGTAATAGGAATAAAAAGGAAATTTTGGTATTTTATTATGATTATTACGGGAATAAATTTGAATTTGTATAAATCTGGTGATATCTTGATAGAAAGCAATTTGTTGAACATATGCTAAAGTACTTATTGGAAATTTTATTAATTTCTTAGTTATAGGAATGATAGTCATGGGCAGAAACTGATAAATTGTTATTTTTCGTACTTGCAGATTATGCAGATCTCCCTTCATGGGCATTATCATCCTGTTAATCTTCCTGTCTGTCTACAGATAGAATTCTGCTCAACTGTCCCATTTGCTGCTACATAGGGCCAGTTTTTTCCTTTGCAATAAATATTGCATAATCTTGTCATATTTTGTCTTGCACTGCAGGTAACCCTTTGGCACATGCTTCTTGTATCCTTAGTAATGGGCACCTTCACTCTGGGGTGCAAAACAATTTATGTGGCTGTTTCTTTTATGTTTCAGAAATTACTTTTTGGAGTGAAATATGAAAATGAGTGATCCCAAATTATGAAAGTTCCTCTCACCGTTTTAGTTCAGCTTTTAGGAGCTACCCCAAATGAATTTTTAGAATGCAGATTAAGCTCTATATTTCCTGTTACACTAGCTGAAAAGGGAACAGATATAACAGCAGCATTCTCACAGATAACGCCAATAGAGTTCTTCACTATAAGAATTTAGCTGATTGCCACTTCTCACATGTAATACTAGGATGACAGAGTATCGGTTTCAGAATGCTTCAAGGTTTGCTTTCTGAAAGAAAGCTAAGTTTTCCTTAAAATCATATTAATAATTGGGTTTTTTCCCCCTTTTTTATGTGCAAACGGAAAAATTTGGAGCAGAAAATGATCTCAGACTGACCTAATGGCAATGCATTTTCAATCATTTTATGTGAATAAAATATAATAACAATAAAGTAACCTTGTTCAGGTAGTTTTATCTCTCTCTCTAGAAACTGATACTAGATTGACTATACTGATATCCTTGTGCTGTAATCTGTGGTCATTGATAATTCCATCTACTTGTTTTTTTTGAGGACACTATCACAAAGGTTAAAAATGTAACCATTTGCAAGAGATGTGTTTGTTTTGTAGGCTTCAGGGTTAATCGTATGGAGGAAATTGCTGATTTTTTTTTGTTGTTGTTACATAGATTTATAGCTTATTTCATCACAGGCTCCATTTCTGCAAAAGGCCGCTGAATTTCCTCTGCAAGAAGAAATTTGATATCTATTGATCCCATATTTTCAGTTCATCACATTTCATAAATTTGCCCTGAACTCCACTGGCTCTATATTTTGTTTGGGTAGGCCAGTCAGACTTGGTTACCCACCTTCTTGATGTGATAAGGAGATAAAATAATGCTGCTCTACAAGTTTTTCAGCTGTCAGTTACAGCATGCCCCAGGGATCCTACAGCAAAGACATGGATAAAAATTTTACTGCTTTCCAGGACCCTGGCAGGCAACCCCTCACCCTTCTGCAACCATTTATCCCAGCTGAACCTAGGATGCCCTAGTAGGGCAGAGATCCAAGACCCCTGTTTTAAATTGGAGTCATGGGAATAACTTTCCTGTTAAAAAGGAACTAAGGATCAGTGCAGCCTGCAGAGGAGACTGCAATATCATATCTAAACTTGTTACTGTGACAAATAGCAGGTCTGTTGGGATGGGAAAGATCTTCATTTTTAGAGAATAGTCAGAAAAAGTAACTAAATGATAAACTTCTGCAAGGGCTTAATGGACTTGTTAGAGCAAATTTGTGTTGGAGATGTGTCTGGAAGTCCATTTGAGTAGTGGAGAGCCAGTTTGCTAGAAAATAGTTGGAGAGCTGACACAAAGGGGAAATAATTTGATTTGATTGAAAGGGGACAGAGTTGCTTCTGTACAGAGAATGGACTGAAAACACACCAGTACAGCTAAGGTTGAAGCTGGATTGCTTTAGGAGAAGTTTACTTGTGTTTGGGGGTGATTTTCATCATTAGGGGGAAAAGCTTGCACAGAGGTCAAATGCAGTTTGAGCTGTGGAGCTACAGTAGTGAAAAACTAATAGGAACTGATAACTCTGATGAAGCTTGGTAACAAAGAAAAACATGGAACCGAAATCAGTGATGTCAGAACAGGTGTAAAAATCAAACATAATCAACAGGGCACAGAACTGGCTTTTTTGGATTACCAGAGAAAGGATTTTTAAAGTGTTGTAGTGCTCCCCTTACCCCTCTTACTTTCAATAACTTAGTGCTTCTAATATTTGCTCTCTTAAAATAAGTGGATTTCTTCATTTTCCTAACAGTGTGCTTGCCAAAATCTGTTCATTTCTGAATCTTACTTACACTGCTTCATACAATTTAGATTGAAATACTGCTTTGGTTGATGACCAGTTTATAAAAAAACCAGTAAGTGAAAGAGGTATCAGATCCAGAAATTCCTTGGCAGCTCTGCAGTTTTCTCAGCAGTCTTGCTGCTTGGTCCAGCATAATTGAAAATGTCATTTCACATTTTGTACTGAGACACAAGTTTGTGCTTTGCTGTTTTGAGTCTGGTGATACTCCCTTGCTTCAAAAGCCCATGCCTCAGCTTTCAAGCTGGTCAAACCATTATTAAGCAATAACGTAGCATACATATGGAACTCTCACTTTCAGGCAGACAAATAGAGCTTTACTAGAAAATTATATTGAAATACAGTGAGCCCTCTGTTCCTCCAAAACAGTTCCTAACAGTTTGCTTGAATTTTAAACAGCTCCTCCAAGTACATTCACTTTTCTTTGGCATTTGCTTTACCAGAAATAGTTTGAGCAAGTTTGTAATCAGCAATTTTTGCAAAAAGTGGCAACTTCCATCTAAGCTGTGCAAATTCTGAATTATTACATCTCTAACTGACTGCAGGAATTATGCTTGCTTAATGAAACACATCTATTGTGAAGCATATGCTTGTTCAGAATGGTTTGAGTTTCCAATGTAAAGACCTCGGAATGATTTGGTAGTGAGTAGTTTTAGATCAGGGATTTTTTATATTCAGGATTTGGCAAGTCATTCCAAATAATTTGTGCTGGGGGGAAAGGACGGGAGGGGAAGACAGAGGAAGAGAAAGAAATAGAAAGAAATTTGCTCCCAAATAATTTTAGTAGCAATGATTTGAGGGTACGTCTTTACTAGTATTAAGAACTGGTGGTAGGGGATATGCCTACATCCAATGTTTGGCTCACATCTGATGTGAGACCTTTGGCTGCAAAAAGTCTCATAATTCTGTCCTTTTGTGTACATAGTTAGATGCCACAGGGCATTTAAGCTACAAACAGCTTAAATGAACCAAGGAGCAGCTGCTTTTGCATAAATGTTTCTGTGATCCATCCACTTCCATTCTTATGCAGTCACTCAGATCAGCTTTACGTGACCATTGGCTTTATGACCTAGAGTCATGTCTTAATCATCTGTACCACAGCCTAGACACAGGCTGGAACCAGAGCCATCCATGTTATTTTTTTATAACTGGAAATTTCTTGATATTGCTAGAGGATCTCTGGATCTCTGCTAACAGGCTAAGGGGTGTAAAAGACTTGAAGGTGGAGAGAGGGAACAGTAAGACCACAAGAGGTGGACTTCTTGCTCTCATTGTAGCTAAGGATAGGCAGGAAGGTGCACACTGGATGCCAGGTAACTTACCTGGATAGCCAACAGAGGCTCCAGGCTCAACAGGGATGCAGCTGTTTTTGGACGACGAATCACTGGTGACTTCAGGGTGATCTTATGATATACCTGTTTGTATTAGTGTGGAGACACTCTATTGTCTGTAATTGTTTGGTGCATTCAGTTTTCTCCTGAAGGTAGAGAAAGACACTCAGAAACCACTGAAGTAGGTTTGGGAGCTTTCAGAACACAGATAGAGTCAAATTGCTATTGGGAATTTACCTCAGTGTGAGTGTGGTGGTTTAAGAAGAATCTTCTGTTATTTAGGACTGAATCATCTGTAACTGCTGTCTTATAGGTACAGGTGCTGGGGAGAAGTTTGGTTCATTATGAAGAGTTTGAGATAACTTCAGCTCTGTCCTGTTAATTACTTACTGTATTGATCTTATGGCTCCTTGAAGTGCCTCCATTATTAAACAGAAAACTATTACATTTGAAATTATGGCTACTAATATTCCCTTAAATATGGTAAATACAAAGGGATGAGAGAGAATGCTCACTGCTTTTTACATTCATAGGGGTATGCCTTTCACAATGTTTTAAGGTCTAGCTGTTCTGTTACATAATATACTTAGTCTCTGGGCTATTCATGTTTTATGTATCTTCTGTGAGGAAGTACAGGATATTCCAGAAAGATACAGTATACCAAAATCACCATGCTCTATTCTAAATATTTAATTTTTTAAATAATACATTGCTACTAATTTCCACCTAAATCAAATTCCAGTCTATCTACTGTTAACACATCATTGCCTTAAAATGTGTACATGCTAGAGATGAGTCACAGGAAGACAAATGAGCAAGGGTCTTGAGAGGATTAACCTGAGAGGAAAGATCAAATCCACTTATATAAGATTATTGCATAACTTCTCAAAGTCTCTTTATATCTTTTTCATCTTGTGTGTCTTTATATATTTTGACAGCAACTACTTTTCTTTCCTTCATCCTTTCCAGTATCTTATGATCAGGAATGAACCATTAAATCATGTTGACTCTCAAATCACAGTTGTCATCATTAGGCATCAGAGTGAATATAATTTGTGGTAAATATGGTCAGGAAACTGTCTCTCAGAGGCTTGTTTCAGACTGTCTGTCTGCTTATGCAGGTTTTCTTTATTTATTTTGAAAGTAACCAAAAAGGCAAAAACCCTATTTTCTTGCCTTTGCTTCAGGATTTGGAGAAGAGATGATAAACCTCACAAACAGCTGAGACATCCTTCGTGTATCAAACTGGAGTTGTATCTGAATTTTCCTAAATTGTTAGTAATGACTTATTTTGATCACTGAGTCACGTTCAGGTCAAGTAAGGTTTTCCCAAGCGAGAGCCAAATTTGCTTCTGGTTTCCTTTGGCCAGTGTTTGGAGTCTTTCCAGGCTGACACTGGAGAACTACCAAGCAGACAGATTTTTGGTAGTAGACAGTGTAGACGTTCAAGTCACAGTAACTTAATATTACTAAGTCCTTTTTCTCTGCTGATGCCAGCATGTGACTACAAGAATGTTTCCTCAGTGAGCTAAGTAAGACCAAAGACACACAGGGTAATTTAAAATCATCTGCTGCACCAGTAGGTGCAAGAGAACTATAGCACCTAACCTAAAAACATCTCAAGTAAGTCCAAACTAGGGTCATGTATTGTAGTGCAAATCTCTTACAGCTTTGTAGAGGTAGAGAAAACCAGGAAAAAAATATAATGAATGCGTTAAAACCAGCAAAGCTTCTGCAATTAAAAATAAAGAACACAAAAGGAAACAAGACCTGAGATTGTTTTTTAATTTTGTTTTGTAAATATATCAAAATCTGGGGATAAAAAATGATCAGAATTAGGGCCTAAAGAGGGTGTAAAGGAAGGCCCCCTAGAGACCGCTAAAAAAAGAAGCTATCTAAAATGGAAAGTTGATGAATTAGGAAGCAAATGAAAAGCAGTTAATGGAGGAACTAATAGTGACAGGATTTCTTTGGAGACTGCAGGTGAACAGGAACCGAGTGCATAACAGGAGGCTAAATGAGGGAACTAGAGGAATAATAATGGAGTAAAGAGAAGAGGTGGTGAATCTTAATCTCTCCTCACTGTTGCCATATTTAGCAAAGAGTGGCAATCACCATTTCCCTACTTTTAAATTCAGAAATATTAACTGCAAAACAAGTTCATGGGTCAAAGAATTACAATATCTCTTGTGAGGTGACAGACTTAACCTCTTCTAACCAATTAGCCTTGAAAAATAGGAAATGCTGAATTAAACTTTCTGATTTTGAGGGGGGATGGTGGTCATTATATCTTAAGTCATGTCAGTGATGCAGCAGAGGTCAGTATATTTAGCACTTGCCCACAAGCAAACAGCATCTGTTCTATTTTAGTAAAAAGTGATTTTTTCCTTCCTTTTCGAAAACTTTCAGACATGGTGATATATTGCCCTCTTGAGGCTTTAACTGGTTACTGCAGTTGTTTTACAGCTATTTTATTTCCTTCTGAAATGAATGAGCTCCGCGCAACTTGACAAACGTGGTTGTTAGAAATTCGGAGAATAAATAAATCATAAGCTAGAAAATTTCCCCCTTGTTAGTAGCATTTTGGCTCTAATGTAGTCTCCAATAACTTTTTTGCTATGTATTTTAGCTCAACAAATTTAATTTTGAAATAGAGAACTAGAGTTATATTATTTAAATAAACAGTGTGTGCCCTTTGTGACCATCAGGTCAAGAATATAGTGGCTTTCTTTCTTTTTCTATCACTTACTGGCTAACTTACTGAAAATTTTATGTAAAAATAATGAGCATAACTTTTATTCAAAAGGCACTGAAAATCCCATGGAGTTAATTTTGTGCTATGGTTTAAGGGTATAAAATGTGGCTAATTTCATTCTTTTATGTGATTTATTCTTTGTTTGGGAAAATGTAGCATTTTGGAACTTCACAAAGCATTGTTTAATTGACATCATTCCACTCAGACTTCAGGCTACGGGAGCAACCATGGTATGTGTATATCATGTGTACCTTTCGAGGAATTAAATGCTTGGGGAATGAGGTTCATTTCTAGCAACTATGGGATCAAAGAGTAAAGAAATGTTGGGACCAGTTAGAGGAGGTGCCAGCATGGCTCAAACTGAGTGTTCTCCAGTGCCCAGCACATGGCACAAGGTAGCAGCTGACCATCAGCTGGAAATAGCAGCTGCACAAGGGCGTCCTACCCCAGTCCACCCTCTGAAGCTCAAACACTCAGGGTATGCAAACCAAGGAATGATGGTCACCCATAACTGCTTATTTTTCAGAGCAGAATAAAGCTTTATATTAAGCCGTTACAAAGGCCATAATATGGAAAAAATTGTAAATGGAGATTAGTTTGTCTTTTGGATGCAGTTCATCTCATAATCAATACATACATTAGCTGTAAAAAAAATCTGAAAATAAATTATGTTGTCAACACAACATTTAAAATAATTACATGAAGAGGAAATGCAGTACTTCCAAATACCCTTACATCACTGTAAGTTGCTTCAACATCCACAGTTATATTGGCAGCACTTTTAGACAAAGCGCATCGGACTAATTCCCAAATTTGCTGAAAATTAAGATCCCAATTAGAGACTTCCATTATCCTTAGAGTTTGGTTTAAAGTTGCTGAATAACAAACATTTCAAATTGAAAGAAAGAGAACAGTGCTCATCAGGAGACTTGATTTTAGGTTTACCTGTAGAATAAGTAATAAATTTTTACTTATGAACAAGAGGTCCTGAACTAACTTCTACATTTTCTATTCCAGTTTAGAGTGCGCAAAAAAAAAAAAAAAAAAAGGAATTTGGGACTGTGAAGTTGATGTGAATTTACTGCAGCTTTGTGCCACTATCCTTTATACAGTACATAACAGCTCATTTTGGTGTCTGGCATTTTTACCAAAGACAGGCCCCTCTCCTGTGCTGTTCTCATGGTCCCTTCTAAATCCAGACACTCCTTCCCGCTGCTGCTGCAGAAAAGTCCCCCTTTTCTGGGAATTACTGGCATCATCTTTCTTGGCTCAGGCAGATTTATTTGCTGTTCTTGTCCTTTTCTTGATACATCCTTGGCTACAAATTTCTGGAAACATTCTTGCTCCCTGGTTTACTGAGTGAAGCAGGAATACATAACCTAAAAACATTTACGTGTCTTAGCTGAACTCTAGATATGGTAAGTCTTTGACTTAGACAGAGTCACATGAAAGTATAAGCTAAAAAGGCTTTAGTTTGGTGTATTTGAGACTGTGATACATAAGTGAAGACTTATCCTGTATTAGAAGATGTTTTGACATCTTTGTTTCCTGGCTGCTGCTTAGACCTCCTGAATTTTATATAGAAAAGAAATCACTCAGAAAAAAGTTAAGAGCAGTGAGAGTTTCTGTAAGACATGACCAATAAAAGACATTGCTCTTTGTAAATAAATATATTTTCAGAAATTATATGTCAATCCTGGTAGTATGATGAACTTTGAAGACCAGACTTGTATGATCCTTCAGAAGTTTGTACATTACTCAGATCACTCAATATCATGGTTTCTGACTGTTCCACTTTTAACTCTCAGAGCTTCTGCCTGCCTGTTTTATTGCCTAAGGCCCAAAGAATGTCACACTTTTTTGTTTAAACTAACTCTAAATACCTATCTTTCCTTTTCCTTTTATTTCCTCCTCCTCCATTTTCCTCCCTGCATATGCCTCATTTCCTTATATTCTGTTTATTCTATTTCTGTCTCATTTTCAGGGCTCTTGTTATCCTTCAACTCATGTGTTTCTCCTTTCTGCTGCTTGTACTATCCACTCCATAGTTTCAATACTGTTTCCTCAGGAGCCTTTTTCCAGTCAACCCCAACAATTCAGCCAGACTCAGAATGCTGAACGAGTTGAGTGCTAGAAATATTTTAATACAGATTCACAGTGTAGAGGTTTTCTGATAAAAGCCGTGACTGATTAGAACAGTGGAAAGCATTTGCTTCTTTAGCCGATACCTGTGTGCCTGCATAAGCCAGTGGGGGTGAAGCTTGCCTGTGGACAGGGATGGGTTTTGATCGGTGTCCCTCCCACTCATCCCGGCGGCTCAGCGGCGCTGGCAGGCGGCACTCGCTGCGTCCACCAGAGGGCTCATGCCCACTGCCCCACCTTGAAAATAGCTGGGAGTCAAAGTAGTGGGCATGATAACTCAGGAGGCAGATAAGCAGAATTACTGTCTGTCATTCAGGATGTGAATGCATATGTAAGATTTTTCCACACCAAGAAGGATGTGCTCATTTACTTACTCAGTCCCTGGGAGTTCTTTGAACCTCACACTGCTTTTTAGGTACTGCACCCATATTTTCTCAGCCTGTCCTCAATCCTCACCTTAATGAATGTAGGAAGCCTAAAACATTGTCTGGCTCTGTTCCAGAGCATTACATCTCAGGTGAGATGCATGGCCACGTCAGCATGAGGAGAGGCCAGCAGCTGTTGCCATCAGAGCAGATGGCATCTCTGGAGGTTTACAACCAGCCCATACTGCTGTTCATTTTATACCAGAGGATTCCTTAAATGGCAGAAGAATCAGAGGTTCTTGTCCTTCTGCTTCCTTCTCTCTGCCAGTCCCCCCTGCTCTTCAACCCATTCAAAGTCACAATGACACTGGCTTTTCCTCTGCTGCTGTATTGTATTCCTATGCACAGCTCTCTTGGCCTCAGGGCTACATGGTTCTCCCCAGCATTGTCTTTCCAGCCCATGGATTTTGTTTCTGTGTTTCTGGGTGTTCACTGATCCTTCAAAAGGCCAGGGGAAATGTTACCAGCGGTGTTGGAAGTTTCTCTGCTAATCTAAGAATATACATCTCAGGAACAGGGTTCAGGAAGCATTTGGCTTAGTTTTCCCGTATTTATCTTTGCTCCACAGTGAATCTGCTGGTACTTAGAAGATCCCTTTTTTAGATCTTGCAAGTTTCAAACAGCAGTAAAGGCCTTGTGATAGTACTTTAAAGGGAGAGTAGATCTTCACCTTGAGCCAAAGGTAAGACAAAGTATACAGTAAAGAAAGAATTATGTTTGTAGCATCATGGAAAAGTTTAAGTATCTACAGAGATACATTAAGGAATTATTTTTAATATTCAGGTTAGCATAACCTGCTCTTTGTCTAGAAGCAGAAACAAAGTCAATAATCCCATTGGGGCAGTGAACTTTCTATTGCACAATTGGATGCACTGTCTTCAAATATAGCCCTTTATAATGGGTTAAAAAGTAACAGTTCACATGTTTCTCTTCACTTTTCATGCTTTTAAAGCAAATTCTATCTTTATGGTTCTAACTCTTTTACCTAGAAGGCTTTAGGAAACTGAGAAATTAAAAATCTTTTTTGCTATTCCTGCTCTAGTAAGAATACAGTATGGAAAAATAGCTTGGACTCTAAACCAGGAAAAATAATGAGCCAGTCACCATCTTGCGGTTATGGAACAGAAAGTTCCATAACCATATAATTCATGGCCAATTCAATAGATGCCCATTAGGGAAAATGCATTTAATAATAATTTCTGTGTGTGATAGTTGGGCACAAAGCCTAGAGGAGGCACTCATGAAAGATTTGTATAATTCAACAGTCTTTAAAATTCTTAACTAGACAGTACATAGTAGAATTTGTTTTGTCTTTACATGGATGTCCACTAAGATAAGTATTTGATCTTTATCTTTTACCAGTTTGGAGGGAGCATTTAAGGCACACATTCTCATAAACTGGAGTTATTGAGTAAATGTGGCACTTTAGGAGAAAGCCACCAAGTTCTATTTCTGAATAGTTTGTGAATATATCCTGAACTGCATGTTAAGTATTTCCATCCTACTGATGTATTTGGTCAGTTGTATGTTTCTGTGAGGTCACTGCCTGTCACAGAATCTTGACAATATCACACAAAGAATATTTTCCATTGTGGCATCTTGATTCCTTGGGGATCCCTAACATCTGTATTGCTAATGGTTTTATTGTTGCCTCTGGCTCTACCTCAAATTAAATTGACCGTGGCAGTTTGTTGCAGCCTCATCCTCTTGAGTACCTGGATTTCTTTGACTTACCTTTGCCTATGAAGAAAGTGCACTTTTATCCTTTTGAAAATAAAGTCCATGGGCAGGAATGTGTTCCTCCTGAGACTAATATGCAAGTCCTTTTGTGGTTAGACAAAGGGTTTTCTTAATGTATTCTGTGATAGAAGTGCCCTAAGAGCCAGCCCATCCTTGTACACAGACACCTCTGTGAGCTCAGTCTTTTTGTAAATTGGGAACAAACTTTACAACACTGTCTGCTTGCAACAAAATTGGGCATTCATTTTTAAGCACACAGCCTCATAACCAATTCTTTTAAGAAGAGAACTCCCTTTGTGCAATAAAAGGGAAGGTAGAGAGAGAAAAAAGGTCTGGGGTAGTGATTTAATAAGCACTGCTGTCTGGTGCTTCCACACTGATGCTTGTGGAACAGAGTAGACCTTCCACCATCACACTTAGCTATCATGGCAGATAATTTTAGTATGTTTGCATTTAATGGTTTGGTGCATTGCTTTAATTCTGATTTTAATCTTACTTTAGGTCATTAGAAGGTCTTTGTACTTTTAGAAATGCAAGGACCAGAAGTGTCTTAAGTATAAGCCAGCATACATGTAAAATGAAAATGTAAGACTAATAAATTGAGTGGTGTTAAAACTGTATAGCTTAAAATTACAAGCCAAAAAGATGAAATAAATTTGCTACCTGTGCCACATATGCACAATAAATATGGGATTTTCTTTCCTTAAAATGGAAACCCAAAATTTGATCTAGGATGAGTACCACAATACTTTTCATAATGGTGCTAGGTGGCTGCAGTTGCTTTCTCTCTTTCATGGCATAATTTTGCAAAATTAATTTTGGTATATGCACTTCCTTAAGTACGTATATCCAAATTCCCCATCTAAAGGAATCCCATATCAAAAATCTACTAAAACCATCTAAGATGCTGCGGCTTTTAGTGTATCAACCACAATTTAAAAAAAATTGTATGTTTCTAAATTCTAGTTTTTGGTAACTCTAAATGTGCTTTCGGAGTAAAGCTCAAAACTACAGAACTGGGCTTTGGTTTACTTCCATTCTAAATGTGGTCTAATAAAAGCTGGACTTGTAAAGTGATAGCTGCAGCTGAGATAGAAACTTCCTCTTTTCCCATTCCATTCAATTAATGAAAGCTGAACTTCAAAGTCTAAATGAGATCATTTGAAGTGCTAAAATTATTGAACACCAGAACTGTTTACTTTCCTATCTGACCAAAAAAAAAAAAAAAGAGAGAACTTGTAATGTAAAAGTAAAATTAAACCACTGAAATGAAGCTAGGAAACTTTAAAAGTTCTAGTGCAAGAAGTGGTGTTAACCTAGCTGTGAGGCATTCGTGCATAGTTTTAAGTGACTCACTTAATAGCCAACACATTTTTTTCATGACTGTGATAGCAAAAGCTTTTCTGGGAGGTCTTAGTTGTGTGCTGCTCAGAAAATTGCAACCCAATGAGAAAATGTCTGAGCAACACCCCTGACAAGCATGCAAATATGCAAAGAGCCTTTCTATAGTCTCATAAGCACTTATGTTATCAGTAGCTTTCTAGTTATCAGAAGTTTTTTAGTTGGTCAACTCCGTGTTATTTTACTATTTTATTATAGGCAGCCTATAATATTTCTCCTGGGCTCTACTTTCTCTGTTTAGACCATGTGCATTGGCTGTGCAACCAAGTCCAGGAGCATAGCTATGACCAGCAGATACCAAAACCTGCTTGATTGACTTATTTGATGGCAGTAACATCATCGTTGGGTCTGTTACTGCAAACTAGGAAGTGGAAAGTTAATGGATATATATTTCTAAAAGAGGATGGATGGTCTTTGGCCAGAGATGGGGTGAGCTTCTGAAATTCAATAGGAAAGCATAGGAGGGGGACTGTGGAAGCTGGAGAAATATAGGGAGTGAGGAAATCCTGGTCCATGCCAAGAGGCGGTAATGGAGTGCGGGTAATGAGCAGTGAGGTGTGCTGAACAGCCATCATGATTAGGGAGGAATATCTAAACACAGACCATCAAACAGGAAAAAGTGATGAAGTTAGGTACAAACTGCTTGGTTGCCAAAGACTACCTATTTCTGTGTTCATTAAAAGTATTCAATTTTTATGCTGTACATTTGGGATAGACAGAACACGCACAGTCCTATCAAATGTAATGAATTGCACGTGAGATTTCTTCATCTGTCCACCTCTGTAGCCCTCACCCTCATGCTCCAGGGTTTCTTGTACTGGCAGCATGGCACTGCAGCTGCTTTCCTGCTCCATTATCCCACATACCAGAAAAAAACAGGCTGCCTAAACCAAGATCCTTTGTGCAGCTGTACTGGGTGTAGGGAGCCCGGCAGCCCTGTGCAGCAGGTGGACGATACAAGATCTGTATCTTTCATATGCCGTTATATTTAACAGAGGGTTAAGGTAGGGTAGGAGGCACAATTCCAGGCACAATTCCAGGCACATCCTTCCTCAGCCCAATGTCCATGCATGCCTTCGGCCTCTGACCTGATCCATCCCTGCCCTCTTTGCATGACTCAGCAAGTGAATTCTCATTCTTGTGATTAAAAACATTTGAGAATTCTGGTCATTAATAAAGAAGTCTCAAGATATTTTGTTAAATTCCATCAAATTTATTTTTAATATTTCAGTTAATTAATTAATTCTTTAGTTGTACAGAACAATTGAATTAAGTATATTTTAATTCTATAAGATAATTGAGAAGACACACTGAGTTAAGCTTCCCCCCCACCCCCAACTTAGAAATGTCTTTTTCATTCTTATCTATCCAGAGAAAATAGAATTAGACCACAAAAACCCCCAACTTTGTGCCAAATTTCAAATTATGCCATTTTTGTTCTAGCTTTTTTTCTGGGTTGTGTGATCAGGACTTTCTTCTTCCCCCTTGGAGAATCTGTAAAATTGTCATGAAACAAAATGGAAAGCTGAAGGTTTTAAAGGTCAACGTTTAAAAATTTCCCATGTGGGGTATGGCTTTATCATTATCTGCAAACTTTACTACAGAAGCAGCTACAGATCATCCAATAACAAACAGAAACATTTGTTTCTGTACTAAGCACTGTAAACTAAGAATAACTTTATGCAGTAGGAGCTCAACTTTTTTTGTCTAGCTTGCTAGCACAGTGCAAAACTATTATATTTGCAAAACTGAACCAGCTGGTGTAAAGGCAGAGACTGGATTATACTGGTACGTCTTTTTTACTGTTCTTTTCCCTTCTATTCTCCCTGAGGAATTAATGTACAGTAATTTTTAGCTTCGATGTAGCCAGCTATGAGTTTTCAACTTCCAAGAAGTTTTGATGGAAGATACAATATTTTAACTTCCTGTTAATTTCTACTAAAGTACAAGTCGGGTAGATTTTACAGTATTTTTATTGTAGCATGATACTCTTTAGATCAGACCCTTAAACAGGAAAAATCAGCATACCTTCACTGAAGTTTATACCTGTTGAAACTTTTTCCCATCTTGAAAATGATGAAGAAAACATATCTAGAGAAAGAAAAACATAGTCTTAATTAGAAAAAGCAGAAAGGTAAGAAGCGTCTATAAAGGGATGTTAAGTGTTTTCGTGGGTATCTTATTAAGTGAAGAGAAAAAAAATGTCCTGCGTTGGTTAGAATTTGTCATCCTATGAATTTATTTATTTCCCTGAGTATTCCTGGATTTGGATTTAGGATTGCCTATTAAGCTTTGTCCTTTGTTTTAATATAATTTATCTTGTAATCTGGTTTTAAACCATACTTTCAGCTCCGTGAGAGTCTCACAATAGATTTTCTGCATTGTAAGACAATATTTTCTGCATTATTTTTTAGAACTGGTTTTGTCTAAACCTTTTATTTAAAATGTATATCCTGGGAAACATTCGAGATGATAAGAAGAGGAACTGTTCTAATCCTGTTTGTGTCCCTGATGACACGTACATCACTAATTGTGCTCTAGTTAACTGGGCCATCTTGATAACACAGAAATGGCTCCGTGTTGGTCAGTCCGCGGAGGGGCAGTGCCCCGTCAGTCAGGTATAAGTTATGTTTTGGACTTCCTCTGTGTTGTGAGCCTTGAGGGGATTAAAGACTCGGATCTACAGGTATGACAGGGCTGCATGGACCACCGATACCGCTGCTTCTCTAAGTGTGGGAAAGCAGGAGGCGTTGTTCGTGCCTTTGGCTGCCCAGCCTGGCTGGGCCC
>NW_008239553.1:19767559-19767995 GCF_000691975.1 Corvus brachyrhynchos
GCCCAGGGCGTGGTCTGCTCCCTCGCGGGCGGCGGGAGCCGCGGAGCTGGCGGCTGGGTGATAAAGGCGGCTCCCTCCCTTCCCGCTGGCATCAGGCTATTCAAATAAATAGGATGGAATCCTGGGCACTGCTGTGAAAAAGAAAACCCCGGGGCATTGTTTCGATCACTAATTCAGGGCGAATGAAGTAGGACCTGCATTGCTGGGATTTGATCTCACGTACAATTTGAGATACAAGTAATTTTCTATTTCGAACGCTCTCTAGTAGCTGAAACCGGACCGTCTATAATTTGTGCTCCGGTGTGCGCAGCGGGGTGTCCTTTCGGTGGTGTCCTGGCGCTGGTGTCGCGGCGGTGTTGTGCTGTCCCGGCGGTGCTGTCCTTTCGGTGGTGTCCTGGCGCTGGTGTCCCGGCGGTGCTGTCCCCGCGGTGCTGTC